>NC_080022.1:11214444-11518055 GCF_030020395.1 Manis pentadactyla
CGCAGGATGAATCATGACTGTGGGGTCTGTGCAAGGTAGGGTGTTTAGCAGCACCTCTTGCCTGGAAATGCAGGTAGCTATACTTCTCCAAACTGTGAAACACAAAAATGCCTCCGGACACTACCCAATGTCCGCTGGGGTCAAAGAACCACTGATTAAGGTTATATAACGAAGAGATTAAAAACACAGATCTAGGAGCCCACCCACCACCAGTTTACAAAATGGCATTAGGTAATTTCTTAATCTCCTGGAGCCTCAGTTTCCTAATCTGTAAAATAATAATGATGATATTTACCTTGCTTTGCTATTGTAAGAACAAATGGGGCCATCTATGCACAGCACCTTGCACTTTGTAGACATTTAATAAATGGTGGCACTTATAATACAGGCCATCAGTCGGATGAAAAACTGCTGAGCTGAATCAGAAATAGTTGATGATCAATAATTAGGAAATTGATTTTCCTTCCTCTGACTTGATTGTAAGAAAATTGCCTATATTTGAGCAATTCTTGAGTCAAGTGATATCTAGAAGTTTGGGGAAGGGGCATCCAGCTTCAACTGTTCTCATATGTAGTGTCCCCTGCCGCTACAAGCTGGGGGTACCCACAGTCAGCATTCCAGCTAGGCCCAGAGATCAGGGCGTGGAGCAGGCAGTCCACGAACCCCCTTCCTTCACCAATGAATGCACACGTGTTGAGCTCTCAGGGTTGTTCGATGATGGTGGAGGTAAATCAACTCTCAAATAATTAGGTGCATTTTGGAGCCGGGTACAAGCTTCCAACCTGACCCCGGATGAACTGAAACGCGGATCCGTGGGGTTTCCGTGCCCAGAGGCTGTCAGCCCAGCCACCTGGGCCCACCTGTCGGCCACCGGTCCCCAGTCCTTGGGGCCTTACCTCGCCCCGGGCCGGTTGGAGGTCCCAATGTCCAGGGGCACCCCGACGAAGGCGGCATCCAGCCCCTCGGGGGAGGCCTGCACCGGCAGCCGCATCATGGAGCAGACGCCCACCGGCCGCGCCACGAACTCGGAGCTGGGGGGCTGATTCCGAGGGGTGTCGGAGGCCTGGCGGCCGGCGTTGCAAAGCCCAGAGGCAGGACGCGCGCCCCCGCCGGCCCGCAGGCCCCGCACGCAGCCGGACGCCAGCAGCCGCCGCATGCCGCCCGCGCGCCCGGCTGCTCCCACCCGGCTGCTCCCCCACCTGGTTGCTCTGCCGCCGCAGGGCGAGCGCGCCAGCGCCGGACCAGGGCTCAAAGGGCACGGGCGACCCGGGGTTGGAGGGCAAGGGGAGGGCGCACGTCCCTGGCGTGCTGCTCACTCCCCTTTCTGGACTTTGGCCTCTGGCCTCTTTGGAAAATAGAGCCAGGCCCAGGGGTCCCCACTCACGCCCACCCGCACTGCCCCAGGTGTGACCCCCCAAAATCAGGCCCTTGGCAGCTTATTTTCCCATTCCGAATAACATTTTTAAAACCCTAAAGATTTTAAGGGAAAAGCCTCTCTCTAAGCGAAAGAAACTAGAAACTATAAAGAAAACTAGAGCCCCCTAGTCTGCAGATTCTTTATTTCTAGGGCCCAAAGGGTGGAAACACACTGGGGAAAAAAGAAGTGATTTGTAATGAAGTTAAATGAGCCACTGAGTGGTATTATACGCTTTTTAATCTCTAGAAGTTGAGAGTGAATGGAAACAGCTGGAGTTGAGTTGAATGGTAACGTTTAGTTCAAGATCACACATTACACCCCACACCACCCAGCCTCACTTTGCAGGAGGAGGGCAAATGTCCTAATGGCCAGTTCAGTGTTGGAAAAGGCTGCCAAGCAAGTTCCTGCCATTTTCTGAAACAAAGGAATAAACTAACCCCCTGGGGCCTAATTCTAGCACTGTTCCTTCCCTACCGCTTGTCCTGAGTGTATAGTTTTCTTACTTCTGGTTGTTCTTTCACTCTTCTCACAAATACTTGAGTGCCTCCTGTGCGTCAGGCCCTGGGACAGTGACTCCAGCCTCTCTCCGTCTTTCCCTACTTCCTTTAAACTTTCCTCAGGTGGCCTCTTGGGCCAGGTGCACCCCTGCTCCCCTTCCACCTCTGATGGCTCCTTGCCTGATGGCAAACTGTTTCAATATCAAGGTGATAATGTTCACCTATAGGCAGGTAATTCACACCACCAATCGCGGCCCTGAGCTCTAGTTGCTCATGTTCTAATTCGCCACCTGGATGTTCGGGGAGACCTCAGGTGGGCTGCAAGATCAGCAAGCGAGCGACTTTGCACCTCCCTCTCTTTGATCCTGCTCTGTGCCCCATCCTTTGGTAAGTCTGACTGTTCGCTTCGTGCCAGCCCTCCACCGGCTTCCTCTGCTCTTACCCTGTTCTAGGACTTCCCACCTCTAGCTTTCCAATTGGTGTCACCACTGCTCCTATCACTTTCCTGCCAGGTAACACTTCCTAAAGACAATCCACCTGTCCAATCACATTTCCCATCGTGCATCTTCATGCGCTTGTCCCTCCAGCCATTGTTCACTTTACACGTCCCACTTTCTTGCATCCTTTTCTGTGCTAATGCCATATCCTTACCTGGAATGCTCTCTCCCAACTCCCATCTCCACCTGCCCCATGTTCAGCTGAAGCCCATGCTCAAACTACTCTCTTTATAACTCTTAAAACTCTAAGTAGTTTTCGACCTGGAATAAGTCCAGGATCTAGAATTTAAAAAAAAAGTTAAGTCCTTTATAACTTAAAACTCTAAATAGTTTTCAACCTGGGATAAGTCCAGGATCTAGAATCAGAAAAAATAAATCCTAGCTCCAATATCAGTGTATCTCAATCACTGATGGCAGAAGAGAGAACTCATTCTCATTTCTCATGGGTCTGGGGGCACAGCTCAAAGTAGCACTCCATTAAGCACAGTTTCTTTGAAATTTCATGTTTGATCTTGCAAATTTGCATGGTTTTCACTTAATTTCTAACATGTTAATTTCATAAACATATTTTGTTATTTACCAGTTTAATCTTCCCCCAAAAATCTCTCAAGTAAAGCTGTCTCTCCAATAACGGGTGTTGTTTAAACCAGCACACCAATGTGTACATCCCTGAGGCATCCCAGCCAGGGAAGCGTGGACTTAGCATGTCAACCTGAGCAACTCACCCTTTGGACCAACGTCCCAGTCTGTAAAATGGGATGATAATCCTTACTGGTTGAGGATTGAATCTTTATGAGGATTGAATGAGGTCCACTGTGAAAGAGCACCATAAACCCTACATTGATAAATAAGAGGTATATCATTCTATGTTTTATTTTGTCTACTTCAGAGTTTCCTAACCAGCAGTCATAGCCCACAGGTGTATTGTAATTGGGTTACAGGTGGCACATGATGTAAAGATCCCATAGCCCTTGGGGCTACCAGCTAGACCAGTCACCTCTGGGCACATGTGGCCCCTGGGGAGCGACTTGGAAGATGATCCAAGCAGAGTCTGACACCTTGCGCTGAGATCCCTACAGGTAGGCCGTAGGAACAGCAGTACTTGCTGCTTGCCATATGGTACCACCCAGACATTGATCTCAGAGGCCCGCTGCAGAGTGCAATGCTGCCCGCCATGGCCTAGGGCCTGGGGCTCTGCTAGAGGAGATGGGCTCCAGGGGCTCAAGGAGAATGACCAGCACCCAAGGTGCGACTGGTCATGGGTGGAGGAATAAAGAGACTGGTAGGGGGTTTCTGGCCAGAAGAGCCCCAAGGCAGCTGACCCAAACCTGTCTTCACACAGTGTCAGATATTTCTGTGGATTTTTGGCTGGTGTGCCAGGTAACTTCACAGTGACCGCTTTAGCAGTATTTATGGGCAGGATGATGTTTGAAATATTTAACATCTGGATTAAGAATGTTGATCTTATCCATGAATGGATAAAGAAGAAGTAGTATATATACACAATGGAATATTATTCAGCCATAAGAAGAAAACAAATCCTACCATTTGCAACAACATGGATGGAACTGGAGGGTATTATGCTCAGTGAAATAAGCCAGTCGGAGAGAGACAAGTACCAAATGATTTCACTCATCTGTGGAGTATAAGAACAAAGCAAAACTGAAGGAACAAAACAGCAGCAGACTCACAGAACCCAAAAATGAACTAACAGTTACCAAAGGGAAGGGAGTGAGTGGGTGGGAAGGGAGGAATAAGGGGATTAAGGGGCATTATGATTAGCACACATAATATAGGGGGGACACAGGGAAGGGCGTATAGCACAGAGAAGACAAATAGTGACTCTATAGCATCTTACTGTGCTGATGGACAGTGACAGTAATGGGGTATGTGGGGAAGACTTGATAACAGGGGGTAATGTAGTAACCACAATGTTGCTCATGTGAAACCTGAACATAAGATTGTATATCAATGATACCTTAATAATAAATAAAACATCTACCCCACTGGAAAAAAAAATTTAACATCTGAGATGGCACAGACGTTGGTCAATCAGAACAGATGCCAGCTAGCCATAAACAGTGAATACCAGTACATAGCAAGTGGATATCAATCTTGAAGGAACATGTGTTAAATCAGAGTTCTGTCATTATTTTGAAATGCTTGACATGAAAGAGTTTGATTGAACTCAAGATCCATTGTTATCACAAGAAATTTCAATTGTGCAATTGTCAATGAAAGAAAAACAAGGCATTTCTTTAAATACTTTAACTTCTGTAATTTTTTTAACGTTAACATTTCTTTTTAAATTTTTATTACTAACCTGAGTTTCTAATTGTTCATGGCTATCAAGAACTTGAGGAGCTCTGCCTTGTAAAGTTCTGGTCATATTGCATACAGCCAATGGAAGCCTAAAACCTGATTATTAAAAAGCTACATTTACAAAAGAAAGCTACAATTTTGAAAATATTTTATTTGGAAGTTGTATATAAACTTGGTGTTTAATGCTGACTCTAATACTTTGATTTTATTTCTCAAATCATAATTATATGATACATAGAAAATGCAATTAATTTTTTTTTACCAAATCCCATACAGATGCCTCTGAATCTGCACACACTCCTGCCCCAGTTTACCTCAGTGGCACATACACCTTGTAGGATTTCCTGTATGTACCCTGACAGGAAAAAGTCTCCAAAGTGCCATTCTAATATACTGTAAATTTCAATATCTGTGTCATTCTTTTGGCCACCCTCTGAGTGCAGTGCCTTGTGAAATATAGGTGGTACAACAAATCTTTGGTGAGGGAGTGAATGATTGAACAGCTCTTCTGGAAGCTGGGGTGATTATTTCAGCCGAAAAGCTGTGACAGCCACAGAGGGTAAGGGAAACAACACGTACATTTGAGCTGTCTGCGTGGATTCCCTTTGTCTGATGAATGATGCAAGGGTTCCACAGAAGTGAACACTTAGCACTTGTCTGTGCTTGTGGAGGCTCAGAAATGATCCTGCAGCTGTGCCAGCCTGGCTGGGGGTTTTCTGTGACACTCCACTCACCTTGTTACATCATCAATGCTTGTCTTTACCTTCCTTATCCCCTGGCCCTAAAGAAAAATACAGGTTGTCTTTTTTTTCTTACCGTGTACAGAACACTTTGTTATCAAAGTTTGTCAAAATCTCCACTCTTCTATTTACTTTACCTATAAAGTGACACACTCAACAATCCCTCAGGGAATACTTTACACACTCACATGGAGTTGCTGCCAGTAATAACATCATTTTTTAATATAGAAAATAATAATATGTACTATTTGAGCATGAAATTGTTCAGTCTCTTCTTTGCAGCTTCTCCCCTTGGACATGTGGAGCTGGATTAATCTGACCATTTTTATCCAGATGCCAAGTAGTTGACATTGTCTGTCTCTCTTTAGTCCAAAATGAGCCTTCTAAAGCAAGGAAAGGGAGGGGAGAGCATGAATTTATCTCAGGAAAGACCCACCCAGTGGTGTAAATAACACTGTTCTGCAGTTTCAAAGGCAAACCAGAAGAGGGCACAGAAAACTTCTCTTTGACCATCTAACAAAGAAAAGAGATTTCAGAAAATGGACAGAGCTCTTTGAATCATCATCCATCAGGTGACACAAAGTCTAGCTCGTTCAGTCAATGCAACGTCTGGTTTCATCCTGAGACCACAACAACTGTCTTATACAATAGGCTATCTTAATGTAATCTTTGCACCATTTAATTTTTCTTAAAGAAAATGTTCAGATTTGTTCAAGCCCCAGCCAGTTTCCCACGCATTTCTTTTATATGGCTTTCCTCTTTGCCTGTCCAGGAAGTCAGCTGCTTCTGAATAGCTCCTCTTCATCTGCAAAGTGGGGCCCATTTAACCTTTCCTGACTCCCTAGTGATGATGTAGAACTGAAAGTACATCATCAATCTGGTCCTCGGAGAGAAAGGCATTAGACAAATGCAAGGGCTGATTATTAATTATAAACTATATACTCTGGGTAAATAGATCTGACTCAAATTATTAGTAAGACTAAATACTCAATAATTGATGACTAAAGGGACTGCAGCTTAAAACCAAGGTTCTAAAGTGACACAAAGTGCTGGGACACATTGGAAAATGTTTAGACAAATCCATCTATGAGTCAACTCATGCTAGACAGTTCAAACCAGGAGAACATCATTATACATGTTTGAAGTACAGATAGCAATCTCATACAAATAAAACATGTATGATACAATGTTTCTTGTATAATAAATCAGTAGTATGATAACATTTTTGTTCTTTTTTATTGTGACTTGCTTTTACATCCCAATTTCCTTCTGAATTCAACACTTGATGTATTTTGTCTCATTTGTTCTCCACGTTATCCTATAAAATACATAATATATATTATTTATTATTTACATTTAATAAGGAAACTGAAGTGCTAAGCAAGAGACATTGGAAGGCAGCTTTCTTCCCAGGATCCACAACTAAAGATGGTCTTATCTGTCAAAGGTTTCAGTCAGAGTGGTCAGGAGAGTGAGTCTATCATTTATTGGATAATGAGAGGATTAAAGGATTGCCCTATGTTGACATCATTCCCATAACTGCTATCAAAATTGTTTCAGACCTCTACTTTAAACACTTAAGTTTAAGATCCAGCCCCAAATCTTCACTTAACCTAGTCTCTGGAATGATACCCAACAACTAAATCACTTGTCTTAGTTCAGAGTTCAAAGAACAGAACAAGAACTAGAATTCAGGCTTTCTGATTTCTAATCTAACATCCTGTCTATTGCCTTGTGGGTAAGTCAAACTGACCTTTTTTTCTCTTGGTATCACTCTCACTTGATTTTCCCTTTTAATTTAAAATTCTTAATCTTTAATTTGCATCTGGTTACAATGTAATACATGCATATTGCACAAAGGGAAAGTCTAATATAGTCCACCCCTACCCAATCAAGCTTATATTTTAATGTATGGAAGGCTTTTGAAAAAATCAAAAGTAAGGTTTAGCCTATATAAAATGGCTGGCAATTTCACCTTAAAATCTCTTGGAAATTGTCAAAATAAGCTTTTTAAAAAAACTGCTTTAGTTCGTTGTAATCTGTATACCACAAAATACACCAAAATTTTTAAGTGTACAATTCAATGGTTTTTTGTAAATGTGCAAACATCACCACAAACCAGTTTTAGAATGTCTCCATCAACCGCAAAAGTTCCCGCATGCCTGTAAATAAGCTTTTGGAAGGGGTGTGTTTTTGTGGATAATTACAGTCATGAATAATAAGTCCCAAAAATTTCCATTTTGCCCACCTTTCATTTGCCGCTGGCAGGCAAAAAAAAAACCCTGCAAAATCCCATCAACAAATGCTGGAAGAAAACACCATAAGCCGATCCGACAGCTGTTCACCCAAAATAGTTTATTCATCCATTCCAGCTTTCCCTGAGTGTCAGCCAAGTGCCAGGCTATTGGTTAAGTCTGTAGAGATACAAAGACAAGATAATAGCTGACTTCTCTTGAAATAAATTGGATGTGAGTTCAATAATACACAATCTAACTTAAAAGTTTCAATATTCAATATTCAATAGTTCTGAGTGGTGTAAGTGTTCCAGATGGGTGTGATAGTTAGACATCCACTTCCAGAAGCTGAGATAGAGAAGCAGGGACCAGATTTACTTTCCCACCCAAGACAAACAAAAGAGGGGCAAAAAATATGAAACAATGATTTTCAATACACTGGACATTAGGCTACAAAGGACAGTGATCCTTGGGAAAAGGACAAGAAATGAAGTGAACCCTAGTACTGCCTCAGTTTACTGCCTTGAGTTTCCAGGCTATAGCACAGGGAAGGAGACCTGAGGCACAGCTCAGTGAAGTCCCTGAGTTGAGGAGACAGGGCAGAAAGTCCAGGGATACCAAAGCCACTGCAGTTCATAGGACCGAGTAGCAGAGAGGAGAGAATGAGCGAGCGCACCCCACAGAGCTGCAGAGGGTCCTCTTCTAGGGCTCACCACATGTGTGCAATAAAACTACCTGCAGCTGGGGAAGGAGCCTCTCAAAGGATTAGAGGCAAGGTACTTGATGCACAAATTGGGCTGGGACTAATGCCTAAGCCCACTAGCCAGTTTAGAAAAACTCAAATTTATGGGGCATGGGAAAGACTACTCATGAAGGTCTTACCTCAAGGTGAATAATCAGCCATAGATTTGGCACTGCTCTCATCCTGCCTAACAAATCTTAAAAACAAGACCCCAAAGAATCAAATGATTTCCAAGTAACTTAACTGTACCCTAGAACAAAGTTTGACATTTACAGGAATACAAAAATATCCAGCACTAAACAAGGTAAAATTCACAATATCTGGCATCCAATAAAAAATTACCAGACATGTAAAGAGACAGGAAAATATGACACATAAGAAGGAGACAAATCAGTCAGTAAAAACCGACCCAGAAATGACACAGATGTTAGAGTTAACCCAAAGACATGAGAAGTGTTACTATAACTGTATTCCATATGTTCAAAACGTTGAGTAGAATCATGGGAGATACAAAAAAGATCATAATTGAGCTTTTATAAAAATATAAAAGACATGAAAACTACATTTCTGGGGGTGGATAATCATCTCCTTAATGTTGGATACGATCACTTCATACTTGAATTATAACACTGCACAAACGTTTTCTCTCCTGATATGTCATGCTAGTAATTTCTATCTAGTGTTGCAATCAGCCCAAATCACTGCTTTCATTTTTCACACACGGACTCACATCTTCCTTGTCTGGTATGTCTAATTGCTTGAGCATAACTATGGATTCTATACTTCATCTTGTTAGTTTTAATCCATCATTCTAACCTGTCCAGATCTTTGAATCATGTACCTGTCCGCTGACTTATTAGTGCTATCATCTCCTGACTCTGTGTCAACTAAACACTTGACAAGCCTGTTTTCTTTGACTTATTCAGTTACCAGTAAAAATGCTGAGCAAGGCAGAGCACTTCAGCACAATCTGGAGAGAGATCTTCCAGAAAAACATGGTGCTTTAGTCGTCATGCTTTGGGAATTCTGAGATTAAAACCACACTGGATAGGATTAATGGTAGATTAAATTTAAAAATTTTTTTTTATTTTGTCATCATTAATCTACAATTACATGAGTGGCATTATGGTTACTAGACCACCCCCATCATCAAGTCCCCACCACATACCCCGTTACAGTCACAGTCCATCAGCGTAGTAAGATGCTGGACATTACTTGTCTTCTCTGTGTTGTACAGCCCTCCCTGTGTCCCCCACCCCCTACATTATGTCTGCTAATCATAATGCCCCTTTTCCCCCCTTGTCCCTTCCCACCCATCCTCCCCATTAGATTAAATATTGCTCCCCCCCAAAAAATCAGTAAAATTGAAGACATAGCAACAGAAGTTATCTAAAATTGATGGGGAAAAGTTTTTTTTAAAGTACAGAGCATTGTTGAACTGCGTGACAACTTTAAATGGCCTAATATATGTATATTTGGGAGACTCAAACCAGAAAGGTCAACAGAAATGCATTTGAAGAAAGAATGGCCAAAATTTTTCCAAATTTAATGAAAACAAAACCCCACAGATTCAAGCAGCTTCATGAAACCCTAACACAAGAAACATTAAGAATATCACATTTTTAAAAATGGGGAAATCCTTCCATTTGCAACTGCTCCAGATGTAAATATTCACAATACACATTTTAACAAGCTCCTCAGGTGGCTGCTATACCTAGTCAAGCTTGAGAAGCACTGATGTCTGGGGGGAAAAAATTGTCTGATCATGTTTCCCTATGCATAAAAAATGAGGTAGTGAAATCTGCCCGCCTGATTTCACGAGTTAATGATTAGAATGAAATAAGTGAAACCCAATCCAAGTATGGGAGGTACACATGAAATACCAAACCTTCCAATAAACAATGAGCTATATGTAAGTTCCAGGCATACCACAAGTATTGTGGATTGGAAATGATGGAAATCAAAAAGACTGGCACTGCTGATATCTCAAAGACAAGGCCTTTACAAAAAAAGTTGACTACATAAATTTTAATGTATTTGACTCTTTTCACTTCTGGGACTTCTTTTTTTTTTTCATCAGAATCTGCTGTCCTTCAGTTTATAAGTATTCAAGACAAGTTTCCAGGCAAAAAGCATAGTATACAGAATTCCTGTTGCCCATTTCCCTTCTACGGACAGAGCAACAAGCCAAGTCCTTGGCATAAGCCACAAGGAAGCTGCAGGACGCCCCACCTCAGACTTGTACCAGGCCGTAGTTTCTCGGCCTGGCACTGCCTCCGTCACACCCCTGCCCGAACTAGAGCCTGAGCCGGTTCTCCTGAGCTGAGTAGCCAAGGCAGGGAGCCCGTGAGTGGACCGGGGCTAACCAGGGGACCCCTGGGCCCCGAAGCTTCCACCGTTGCCTCCTGGGACAAACCCAAGCGGCGGCAGGTTGGCCAGCGTCCGGGTCGCGTAGCAACCAGAAATCCGGAGCACGGACGCTAAGCATTGGCCTGTGCGTGTCACCTGAACAGGTGCCGCTGCCCACTGGGAGAGTCCGCTGAAGTCATGTGACGCGGCGCAGGCGCGTTGCAGCAAGGCTCTGGAGCATGATCCGGAGGAGGAAAGTTTCTTGGGGATTTGGCGGAGACTTAGCCGGAAGTGTTGGCCTTAGATAGCGTGACCTGGAGACAGACCAGGCAGTTGTGCCTTTCTGGCTATAGTGAAGCGATGAAATGGTGCTAAATTGCATTCCTGATGTTGTGGGGCAGCTGCATCTGGGAAGGTCTCTCCCTGTGCATTAGGTGAATCTTCAACCCGGACTGGGGAGGATTTTTGACGCTGATAGAGAAAGAATTCTCCAATGAGTTCGACAAGTGTAGGTGAGGAGGGAATTCATTAAAGCAAGACTAGTAGTGAGTGGCAGCAGCCATGCAGGCAGTAGAGAGCAAGGAAGAACAGAGGGAGGGAAGGGCAGCTCACTGAACTCCTGCTTGGCATAGAGCAAATCCCTTACCAACTCCTGAAGCCAGTCATCTGGTGTCCAGTGTCCGCTTGAATCTGCACAAGGTGGGAACTAAGCCCCTACTACCCCGGGATGTGGAGGAAACACAGAACACTGGATGGAGTGAGATTATGTTCTGAGAACTTCCCAAAGCAAAGAAAGGATTTTCGGTCAAGATACGAAACAGCATGTTGGTACAGCTGCAGCCCTGTCTGGGTCACCAGGCGATGCAAGTTCTGTAAAATCAGAGATATAAGTGCCCTTCCCTACTTGTCTGAAGGAGGACAGAGAGGGTGAAGACTTGTGCTTAAATCTAGAAAATTGAGTCTAGAAAATTGAGTGAAATAGCAAAGTAACAAAGACACTTAACATTGGGAAAAGGGGTCTCCCGTTAATCTGCCAAGAGGCTTGGAAGAGCACAAAGACAAAATGCAGTAAGTTGAGCAGGAAGAAGTCTTTATTTAAAGAAAAATACAAATTTGAAGGAAGGGAAGTGCAGACTGTCTCAGAGAGAAGGCGTGCTTAATGGCTTAGGGTTCTGTCTTTTAAACATTTCAAGAATGGAGCAAAGAGCCAGGGGACGTAGGCTCGACATGTGGTCTCATGATGTCTATCTCTGGTAAGAGACATTATGTCTTCATCCATGGTCCTCTAGATACTCTGTAAGAAACTCAACACAAGGAATTCATTGATCTGTTCTCCTAGGTAGTGGTTACCCTCAAGCAGTGGGGACATACCATTTAGGACTCCTCACCCAACCTTAGCATATGGTTGCTTGTTGGCTAACTACCATAAAAATGTGTTAGGAATCTTACCTCCTAACTCCCTGGTTTTTAAATGGGATCTTAGCCTTAAGATAGAGTCCCTCCTGTTCTTACTATACTATTTATATCTCAGCATTTTTCATCATAGGCAGGAAAAATTAATCATGACACTTGTCCCATGTCCTTGCTCTACCTCAGTGTGGCCAGTTTGGTCGGCCAGGAGCACTTTCTGAGACTAAGACTGGTCAGGTGCTGAAATCTGTCCTGTGGGAACAAAGAAAGTTCTAACCAGCTGGTTCAACACCAAAAATGTTAGGATTGCAAGAAGTTTCATGACAGATAAAGGGTGAAAATTAGAGCTATTAAGGGTATTGAGTTCCCCAGGATACTCAGTTCTGGCTGGAGGGAAGATACTGCATCTCAGGCAAGTGGAGGTTTTTGCAGGGGAGAGGTGGAGGATCATCTTCTTGAGTAGTTATTGGAAAGGTAGAAATTCCATCACGAATTCAGAAAACTAATTCTGCTTCTCATGAGTGAGGGGGACAAAGCCTAGTTATTCACATGTCACTTCATAAAATCTAGGTCCCAGCATATAGACCAGGATATGTGTGGACCCCCACCACAGGCCTGTGAGGCCTGGGCAAAAAAGTGGAATATGAAAGGGGTTGGAGGAGATCATTGGGATGGCCCAGCTCTTTTTAAAAACTGCCCAAGTGGTTGTTGACATACCATTGTCTCATTCTAATGAATTTCTCTCTAGCAAGCAGAGGAGTTTAAAGTATCATATATATATCCTGGAATACCGGCACATACTTTGTAGCCATCCTTGACTCCACGTTCTTTCACACCCCATATCTGGTGCATCAGCAAGCCCTATTGGCTCTACTGTCAAGATGAATTCAGAATCCAACCACTTCTCACTACCTCCACAGCTACCATATTGGGCAGATTCTCCACGATCTCTCAACCTGGGTTATATTATCTCATCTGGTTGTAATAGCTTTCTAAATAGTCCATTCTTGCCTTCCTCCACCAGTCAGCCAAAGTGCTCTTTTAATATATACATCACACCATATCACTTCTCTGCTTAAAATCCTCGAGTGGCTTCCTATTTCAGGCAGTACAAGCCAAAGTTCTTACAATCACCTAACACATAATCTGGTCCCATGGGTTCCTATCCACTCTCCTCCTCATTCATTTATCTCCAGATTCTTCACGCTTTTTCTTTGACAGTGCAAATAAGCTTCCATATTTAGATCTTTGTATGTGCTGTTACCCCTGCTGAGTATCTTCTGTCAATGTCCACATGATTTACTCCTTCAATTCATTCATCTACACAGATGTCACCTAATAAGACAGAATCCCTGACCCCCCTGTGTAAAGTAGCAACCACTGCATGCCCCAGTTCCCCACCTCCCTCCCCAACACTATCTGCTGCTTGCTTTCTATTTTCTCTCGATAGCACTTATTATCACCTGGCACATTTTATGTGTTCTTTGTCTACCACCCCCTATTAGAATGTAAGCTCCATGTGGACAAGTGCTTTGTCTTCTTTCTACTTTACCACTGGTACCTACAACAATATTTAGCATACAGTAAGCGCTAGTAGTTGTTTGTTGAAGAAATAAATAAATAGTCCATGCCCAATGTAGTTCTACTGCTGATGATAGGGAGTGGACCAGAGTTGTTCCCGAGTGGCTAAAAGACTTTGAACATGTCCACAGTATTGTAATGATTCTGACATTGGCAGTCCCCACTCTCAGAATGTTTTGTATCCACTTTGTATCTTAAAATCTGACTCTATACCCTTAGCTATGACACCTGAAATTCCTCAACACCTGTGATGTGGTGTTCCAAGAAGAAAGACACTCAAGTTTTTCATGGAAAACCAGGGGTTTCTTGAAGAGGAAGAGGAATATAACTACCAAGGTGGGTTTTGAACTAGATATACAAAGGATAAATCCCTGCTCAGATGCCAACAGAGTAAGTGAAGTAGGCTCCTGTCAATCCAGAAGGTTTTTGGAGAAATTTACCTTCCCCACTAAGTTCCTGGAAGCTTAGAAATCTGCAACTGATGATACCTTTATTCCATATTAAAATGCAAATACCCTACCAGAGACCTACTGAGTTCCAGAAGTCATTAGTACCTTAGTGTAAATTAGCGCAGATCCTTTCCTGAGAGCAGGTTTTAAAAAGGCAAATGAAGAAAATAGGAGTATATGAGAACTAAGAAGAACAGGTGGAGAGAAAGTCTGGGAACCAAGGAAAAAGCATCAGGCTGAGCTTTCCACGGACAAACTTTGGCCTCTTTTGTAGTTTTGCCCAAGGGCAGACTCTAATAATCAAAGTACGTGGTGATCTCTAGCTCTGAACATCTCAGTAGACAAATTATGGTGCTTGAAATTACAGCCATAATTACCTGAAATGTTTTGATAACAACAGTTGACCTAGAATATAGTAGGACTAAAAACGCTATCAGATTTTAGGAAAGATAAGCAGGAAAGGGAGGAGCACTGCATTATGCATAGGCACATGATCCTGGCCTAAGAAATAGGAAACCGATGAGAAGAGTTTTTTGTGTTACGGTAAAGTGAAGCACCATCTGCTATCAGTTGACATGCCAGAAACAAGAAGGTGAGGATAGACTTCGTTGAGCAACCAGAAACTGATGATGTGGGAAATTTTTAAAGAACAATATATACCTGCTTAAAAGAAGAAAAAAAAAGCAACAGGTCACAAATAACAAAGAAGTACTTAAACTGTTTGGGGGGTTTAGTTCCTATTGTAGGAGGTTTTTAAATCAACTAGACTAAATGCCTTTACTGATTTGTTCTTTCTAGTAGAGAAGAATTAGGCAAGAGCCTGTACATAGACAGAAACTTTGCTGGTGGCCGTATGACCAGAATTTTGGAGCCCAGCAAAATGTCTCCTTGTAAGATGCAGGCTGAGCAGTTGTGCTCTAGTTAAAGGTTGGAAATAGATGTTTTCACGCTTAAGGTTTCTTCCAGTTTGGAGAATCTGCCACTCACCAGCTGTGTGAACTTGGACAAATTAATTAAAGTCCCCACGCCTCAGTTTCTTTATCCGTGAAATGGGATTGAATATGGATACGGGTTTCCTCCATGATCTGAAAGTTTGCTCCCCGCCACTTCACTTCTACAAAAGACCTACGTTAGTGCCTGTTTTCACTAACTGAAATAAATCTGAAGAGGATTCTCACTTTTACGGAATGGTAATGGCTTGTTCCCTTTACACCGTTTTGGCTCACCAAAGGTTTCATAGGAACACTCTACTTTCAGAGAGCACGGGAAACATGTAGTTCTTATCTCTGAGGGCTTTTAGGAGGATGAAATAAGGTCTTACATGTAGCAGCATAAAACAGTGGTTAAGACTGTGGACTCATGTCAGGTTGCTGGGTTTGAATCCTAGAGCTGCCATTTACTACTTGTGTGTCCTTGGGCAAGTGGCTGACCCCTCTCTATGCCTCAGTCTCTTCCTCTGCAAAATGGAGATAACACCTCATAGGATTTTTGTGAGAATTAAGTGGCTCACACATGTAGAGTGCTGAGAAGAGTGGCTGGCACAGAGTGGGCATTCATTAGATGTTAACGATGCTTTGCAAGGTTCTTGACACACAGCAATTGATCAAAACATGGGAGTCCTTCTTGGTAGCCCTGCTTATCTAGGCCTTCTCCAAAGGTCCACCCCACCCCATCCTGACTTAGAATTAAGGACCAGAAATGTCTTAAGCCATTTGTGGTCACAAGTAACAGAGGTGCAAAGTCTTGCCTCATAGAGTGATGAGAAAGAAGTGGGAGTCCACACTTTGAGCCAGATACCAAGAGGCAGCTGTGCAGACAGAGTCCAGGAGGGATGAGGCCCTAGAGGAAAGGGGCTTATCTGTTGAAAAGCAAAAACAAAAACTGGGAATTCTCTGCTCTGCAAGTGGTTCTCTCAAGAGAGGCAGAAGGATGGGGATGAGGAGTCTAGGGACATTAGACCCTTGAACACGGCTGTTGGCAGAGGGTTCTGCCATACAAGCTTGGTTGCCCTGGGTGGAAGGGGGTTGTAGAAGAGGCCGCCATTCCAAGACCTACAACCTTAGATCTGAATCCGGGTGCAACAGAGAGACTAAATACATCTTAGTTATCAACATGTGTTGAATGTATATTTTTTCTTAGGCTTCCTTTCTCTTAACTCATGAGTCCTTCCTCCCTCTCCCACATCCTCCAGGTCCAATCCATTAACAATTCCCACTGTCTCTTCAAAATACCTCTAACCCACCTGCTTCTCTGTCTCAACTGCCACCTCTCTAGTCCATCATTTCTTTCATCTAGACTTCTGCCATACCCTCTAAACATTTTCCTCTTTCTCCTTTTACCCCTGTAAACCCATTCTTTTAGCAGCCAAAGTGAAGGTCTAAAAAAATGTTTAATAGCTTTACTGAGATACAAATTACATAGACAAATCATCCATTTAAAATGTACAATTCAATGGTTTTTGGTATTTTACATGGTGATACAACCATTGTCACAATCAATTTTAGAGTATTTTCATCACCCCAAAAGTAAACCCTGTACCCATTAGCAGTCTCTCCCCATATAGCTGCACTGCTCCATCCCCCACCAGCCTTTGGCAACCACAAATGTACTTTCTGTCTCCACAGATTTGTCTTGTCTGGATATTTCATATAGTTGAAATAATACAGAATGTGTCTTCTGTGACTGGTTTCTTTTGCTTAATGTTTTCAAGGTTCATTTATGTTGTAGCATGTTTTAATATTTTTTATTGTCAAATAATATTCCATCATATGGACACACCACATTTTATCTATTCATTTCTCAATTGATAGATGCTTGGATTTTTCCACTTCATTATTATGAATGACGCTGCTATAAACATTCACGTAGGCATTTTTATGTGGATGTATATTTTCAGCTCTCTTGGGTGTATACTTAAGAGTGGAATTCCTGGATCATATGGTGACTCTGTGCCTAACTTTTTGAAGAACTACCCAACTGTTTTCCAAAGTGACTGCACAATTTAAAATTTCCAAAAGCAGTGTAGGAGCATTAAAATTTCTCCACATCCTCACCACCACTTGTTATTGGCTGTCTTTTTTACTATAGCCAACCTACCCTATGTGAAATAGTACCTCATTATGGTTTGATTTGCATTTCTCTGATGACTAATAGTGTTGAACATATTTTCATGTTAGCCATTTGTATATCTTCTTTAGAGAAATGTCTTTTCAGATCCTTTGCCCACTTGAAAAATTGGGTTGTCTTTTTATTATTGAACTGTAAGAGTTTTTCATGTATTTTAGATACAGTCCCTTTTCAGATACATGATTTGCAAATATTGTCTCCCTTGGGTTGTCCTTCACTTTCTTGATGGAGTCCTCTGAAGCACAAAAGTTTCTAATTTTGAAAAAGTCCAATTTATCTATTTTTTTCTTTCCTTATGTGTGCTTTTGGTGTCATGTCTAAGAAGGCTTTGCCTAATCCAGAGTCGTGAAGATTCACTCTTATGTTTTCTCCTAAGAGTTTTATAGTTTTAGCTCTAACACTTAAGTCTGTGATCCATTTTGAATTAATTTTGTATATGGTGTGAGGTAGGAATCCAATTTCATTTTTTTGCATGTGCATATCCAGGTGTCCCAAGACCATCTGTTGAAAAGACAATTCTTTTCCCATTATACTGTCTTCACACCCTTGATGAAAATTAATTGACCTTAAATGTGAGGGTTTATTTCTGGACAGCATGAACTTTTCAAAACATAAATCTGACAATACAATTTTCCTACTTAAAACCCTCATAATAGCTTCCCTTTAGATTTAGATAAAATCTAATTACCTCACTATGGCCTACAACGCACTGCATGATCTAGACTTCATCTTTTCTGACTTCATCTAGCATTTTCCCCTCTCCCACTACTCATTCCATTCCCACCAGCCTCCTTTCTTCTAGCAAGATGCCAAGCTCTTTCTCACTTAGGGGCCTTTGCCTTCCCTATTTATTCTGCCTGAAAAGTACCCCCTTAGTACTTCAGATGGTTGATTTCTAATTCCTCAGGCCTCAGCTTTCCTCAGAGAGGGCTTCACAGAAACATACTAAGGTATGTTCATCCCACACATTTCCATCCTCCAGTTAGTCTCTATGACATTACTGTTTATTTCTTCTATAGTAGTTATTAAAATATGTGCTTTCTGGTGGGGGGGTTATTTATTTGTGTTTGTGTTATTGTCTGTCACTTCCACTAGAATATGTAGTCCATGAGACCTGGACCTTATCTGTCTGATTAGGCTTTGCATCCCTCTGCCTAAAATGATCTTGCACATAGTAGGCACTCAAAATATGTATTAAATGAGTGTGGGAACAACTTAAACATCTAATATTTAATGAGCAGAGTGTATGTAAGTGGAGGAACTCGGAACTATTTAATGGCATTGCAATATGAGTTATAAGAAATACATATTTGGTCATCCAAATGGCCAAATATATTTTTCCAGGTATATTTGGTCTTCATCCACAGCTCCTGAAAACACTTCAGAGCCTTAAAGGTGAAATGGGTGTCTTGTCACATTAATGGGAGACTTTTGGACCCCACCCAAGGGCAGGGACTGAAGGTTGAACTAGCCAGTGGCCAATGATTTAGTCAATTATGACTATGCAATGAAGCCCTCACAAAACCCCTGAGAAGGGCATATCACTCTCTTGGGTCCTGCCTCTCTGTCAGAGAGAGCTTCCACGCTTGGAGTACCAGAAAGCTTCCAAGTGCCACCAAGCTAGGCCCCAAGCTCCACAAAGATAGAAGTTCCTTTATTAGAGACCTTGCCTTATGTAGCTTTTCATCTGGCTGTTAACTTGTATCCTTTAAGGTATCCTTTATTAAACTGGTAAACTTAAGTATTTTCTTGAGTTCTGCGTGCTGCTGTAGCAAATTAATCAAACCTAAGTGGAGATCATTGGAACCCCATGGGAGATCATGGGAACCCCCAGTCTGTAGCCCTTTGGTCAGAAGCACAGGTAACTGCCTGGGGCTTGCAGCCTGCGTCTGGAGTGGGGGAAGGGCAGTATTGTCAGACAGAGCCCTTAACCCAGGGAATCTGGTGCTGTTTCCGGGCAGACAGACAGTGTGACAGTTGAGTTGAGCTCCCTGACACAAACCACCCCAAACTTAGTCAAGTAAATAACCATTTTATTATGCGCACAGATTCTGTGGGTGAGGAATTCAGAAAGAGTACACCGGCAAAGGCTCCATGATGTCTGGGGGCAGCTGGGAGAAGCTGAGAAGACCCAAAGAATGGAGATGAGTCAGCAGGATTGAAATCAACCGGTAAGTATCTCATTCATGTGCTTGGTTGGTTTTCCTGATAACTGGCTTTGATCTCAGCTGGGTTGTTGACTGGAACATCTACATGTGTTCTCTCTGTGGGGTTTCACTGTCTGGGTAGTTTGGGCTTGCTGGTTTGCAAGACTAAGTGTTCAAGAGAACCAGGCAGAAGCTGTATTTCCTTTTATGACCTAGTTTCAGAAGTCACACAATGACACCTATGCCAGAGTGTGCCATGATTCAAATGGAGGGACATGTACCTCATTTTTTAATGGGAGGAATATTATGGTCACACTGTAGGAAGGATATATCAGATGAGAGATACTGTTATGGCCATCTTTGGGAAATAAAAGCTGTCACACGTGGGCACCACTAGAAAAAACCTGTAACAGAAAAATTAATCAATTCATGATTCCAACCTTAATGGAATACCACCTGGCAGTCCTACATAATTTCTTTGCTCAAGTTGCAGTGATAATTTGAAGCCTTCTCTGCTGCAGTAGGTACTGTATTTGTCTCACCCAACACTCATCTCCAACTCCTTTTTCCCCTGTCCATGTCCTTTAAAGAGGTGAGAAAAGCTAAACACTCACTTATAAGTCTTTCTTGCAACTGTGTGACAGTTCTGGCCAGTGAGATGTAAGCAGAAACCTGCTGGGAGACTCCTGGGCAAGCTCTTGCCTTGAACAAGAAAATGATGCATGGAGAGGAGGCAGCCATCATAATGTGACCCTCAGGGAAAGATTTGCTGAAATAATGGCCCTAATATCTTTGACTCACTGAACCAATGCAGCCATCTACCCCCATGCTTCCTATCCGGTAAGAAAAATAAACCCTTATTTGTTTAAGTCACTGACACTCAAGCTTTCTGTAGCTGATACAACCACTCTCTTCTTGATCCCCTCCCCTTCCCCACCATCTGTCTATTCTTGGTGGATGGCCTTCCCTCCTCCTTTACAGAGGAAAGTCTTCAGCTGGTCATTGTCTCACTTTCTTGCCATCAAACCTACCTATTGAGCTGCTTCCATAGCCATCCTGTTTTCTCCTTTCCTCCAGTTATGATAGGAGAGGGGTCCCTATCCATGAGTGGAGAAGTAGAAGGTAAATAGAGAGATGCCACTCTTTTTTCCACTTTATTTTCCTTTCTGCTTTTATTTTCTGACTCATCCTCATGTTCTGGGCCTCTGTCACACATGTCTTTAAAGCAGCAAATATTTTATCGAGCTGACTAATAGAGGCACTGCATTCGGTGCTAGGAGTTGCCGAGGCTAGGAAAGGGGCAGTTCAAGTAGAGAGAAAACTATTTACAAGGCAGAGAAATGGAGCCTTAGAGGAACTGAAAGTCACAAGGTCGGAGGGCAGAGAGCAGAGGGCAGGAAGGGCTCAGGAGGCCAGGAAGGAGAAGGAGGCAGGGGCCAGAATGTGAAATGAGTTCTGCAGACTAGGCAGGCTAATGGTTTTGGTTTTAACCCTAAATCAGTGGAACAGCGAGTAAATTAGCTTCTCTGAGCCTCAATTGGTACTTCGAAAAATATGTTTCAGAACTGTCTGCGTAATTCTCAGTTTCCTGTACTAGCTGGAGAGCTCCTCGAGGGAAAGAACCTGCATTTTTATGCATTTCGTATCTACATTTTGTATTACACATTCTGCATCCACATTTTTACGCATTAATAAATGCCTGTTACATGAATAAATGAGATTGTGGAATCCTCCACAGACTCGTTATTAAGTCAATTACTGCACTTTTCCTGGCCCTCATTCCCTTCCTTCCCTCCCCTCTCCTGGCCCCGCCTCCTTGTCCCCTCCCACGCCCCCTCCAAGCCTCTCCTAGCTTCCCGCCTCCTTCCCGGCCCCGCCCCTCCGCTGCGTCGCGAAGGCCTAGAGGGCAAGGCGGGCTTTACGACAGCCGCGTTGCGGCGGGGCGGAGCGTGGGGCGGCTGGCGCGCTTGGCGGCAGCAGTGGGAGGCAGGCCGGCAGGCTGGCAGGCAGGCACACGGAGTTGCAGGCGGGTGGCGGCGGCAGTGCTTGCAGTGAGGGCGGGAGCAAGTGAGGCGCTGAGCGTGTGTGAGGCAGGGAAGGAGCGAGCAGCCCGCGCCGGCTGCCCGCAGCACCAGTCAGGCCCCGCCGCCCCCCGCAGCCCTGCGCCGAGGCCGGGCCGAGCTGAGCTGGGTCGGGCCCGGGCCATGCTGCTCACGGTGTACTGTGTGCGGAGGGACCTCTCCGAGGTGACCTTTTCCCTCCAGGTCGACGCCGACTTCGAGCTGCATAACTTCCGCGCTCTGTGCGAGCTCGAGTCCGGCATCCCTGCAGCCGAGAGCCAGGTACGCCGGGCAGCGAGCGGGGCCTCCCTTAGGAAGTACCCCTCGCGCCCTTCCTTTGCCTCTGGGAAGGTATGGGGGTGGGGGGAAGCTGGATGGCCATTCCCAGCTCGCCCCCACATCCGGGAGGGAGCTGGAATCGGTAGCTGCCCCCACACACTCCGAGCGTAGGGTGGAGTGCTAAGGGAGGGAGAGGAGAACCTGACCGCAGACGCACGCACCCACTGCAGCCTGAGGGGCGTGCGGACTACGTGGGCGGCCTGCCCCACTTTCCGGCTCTTTGGCCCCTTCTTCCCTAATAATCCCGAGTTTGGTGTGTCGTCGAGGACCTCACAAGCCCTAGGTTTGCAAGAGTTCATTCATCTGCTTCCCCAACCAGAAATACCAGTTTGGATCCCTGTGATAGATGTTCTTCTCTTTTTTGGAGAGGGTTCCTGCTTAAGTAAACGTAATTTACCTATAAATGTAGAGATTTGCACTGTAAGTGAAGGAAAGTTCGAGACTTGCACTACCTTGTTTTGAGGCCTCTGGAAAAGCTATTTACCCTTTTCCCTATGACCTGCGTTTCTGGTTCAATTCTTTTTTTTTTTTAAGTAAAGCAATTATTAGTTCAACTCAAACTATTTGTTTCTTTGGTTTCTTCCTTGATAATAGGCCAAAATCCCTTTCTTTCAGGTCACAGTTCAGAGTTTGGGTCAGTGCAAAGATCAGTGCTTTATGAGGGTATTTGCTTTAAAATGGCCTAGTATCTTCTCAGTGTGATTTGCTTGTTTCACTTTCCTGCACTGCTGGAAAGAAGTTCAGCTGCTCTTAAATTTTAAATAAGCAAAGTAATTTATTCTCCAAATGCTTTGGTGCTGCCACCAAAAATAATTGGTCACAATAAGTCTGACGCCTTCACACTAAAACTTTTAAATCCTGACTTGGTAAATGGATCTTGGAGGGCATAGTGCAAACATTAAGAACATTATAGATGTCCTCCAAGGCCCCAGTATGTAAATCTTGATTTCCTACTGCAGTTATGAAATAGTTCCAAAAACTATTGCCCAACTACAGCTTGTTCTGCCCTGTGTTATGGTAAACAAATGTGCCGATATTTTCTTCAGGAGTGTGATTCCTTTACGCCAGGTGAACTTCAGAATGTTGGCATGAAGCTGAATATCACAAAGAATTTATTTCAGGGCCCAGTGTCACTCAAATAGGCAGTCTGGCAAAAGTTCCAAAGAAATTGGTAAAGGATATTTTGTAACTTCTATAAAAAGCTAATCCACAAAAAGTCAGGAAACAGTTCCTGTCAGTCTCTCCAGAGAGCTAGGAGGGAACAGTTTAACAGGGAAAATCAACAAGTTTTTGAAGGTGACTTCTTCAGTTCTCTTTCCTCTGGCTGTTCTATTACCCTGGTTATAATATGGTAGGGGAAATAAAAAATTAAAGCGTGTAAATTGATTTTGTTGTTATTAGGGCTTGGGAGAGGACAAAGATTGAGATTGTCTCTGTTCCTGCATTTTCTGAGATGGCTGTAACAAAAAATTTAAAGAGGGTGTCAGATTCAAAGACACTTGGTCCGTTGGTCAAGCCTGCCAGGCACTGTCCTCAGCCAGCTTGGAATGCTAAGAATACCTTACTAATTTGACAATTAGGCTAACGCCAAATTCGTTCTATTGGTTAGGTCATTTTGACATTTACTTCCTTCCCAAGCCACATTAGCCTATGGAAACCTGGGCTTCAGCTAGTGTTGAGACTATTACATAGCTGTAAACAGCTCCTGTTTTTCAAGTTTGTTCTGTTGGCCCCATTGTAACCTAACACACTATCTATTTTAAGATGTCTGGTGGTCGGTCATCTCAGTTGCTTGCCCACAGGCAGGAACAGGATCCACCCTAGACACCTGAGTCATTTCCTTTCACCAAATCATAATAGTAAACATCATTATAGTTTTTCCCCACAAATACATCGTCTTCACTTACTTGAGGTCCTCCCGGCTTGAACTTCCCAGGATTCTCCCATATTACTTGCCCTCCCTCCCTCTCAAAGTTCTCCCTGTCTCTTTACCTCACTCTTACTTACCTTCTCCATTCTCATTCCTTCACTTTCATTTCCAAAGGGAATCTTTTTTTCCCCTCAATGTTTATGGCTATTCTTCACTGTCACTTTGTGTCTAAATCTCTACTCCAAACTTTTCTGGTCACTTACCTCTATGAATAAAATGTTTTGGAATATGTATCTTTATGATGTATATAATAAATTATATATATAAACTAATGTGCATTTTTTACATATGCATGTGTATTGTAGGTAATATATATAGTAATAATAGGTATCAATTACATTATATACAGGAATAAAGGAATACTTTATGTACATTATAACAGACACAGAATAGTATTTACAAAAGGATGAACTAAAATAAGTGGAAATGAAAATCCTAATATTTTCTATTCCTACATCCTTAAAGAATTATCTTGCATGCCTGTCCCACACTGAGGATTACTGGTTTAGAATTCAGTCTTTCACATCAGCATTGATTGTGCACAAGCATACGCTTGGAAAACGTGTTGATTTTTAACAGCTTTAGTCTGATTCTAGTAGTTATAAAGTGACAACATATTTAGAACAGAAAACTCTTCTCTCCTTGTACATGTGATTAAAGCTGGGCATGTTCCATCTCTTAATACAAGTGTGGGCTTGGAAGCCAGTGGTGGCTGTCTGATGCTTTGATGCAGACCTGGCTGGGAGAACTTCAAACACTATCAGAACTTAGTTTAACTTTAATGTCTTCGTATTTTTGAAACATTGTTACAATTTATCCCTGTAGGTGGCATGTGGTAAAAATGTGTACAGAATGTGTTAGGACTCTCAAATAAAAGGCATATTTAAATGCCAAATAAGAAAAACACTAACTTTATGATACTGGAAATGCAGCTCTGCACACAGTTTGATTTGTGGTTTGTAAAACACTGTTTTAAACCAGGGGAAATGGAAACTTTATATTGTAGCTTGGCTTTGATACATATTTTCACAGGTAATTTTCATGTTTTTTTTTCCCTGATAAATACTACATATTCACCATAGGAAACTTGTAACATACAGAAAAGGATAAATAAGAGTACAATTATTTATTACATCATAACCCAGATATAACTGCAGTTTACTTTTAGTGTATTTTTTCTAAGCTTTTTTCCGTTTATATGAATGTATCTTTTAAACCTGATGGCCTGAACTTCATAAACAGTTTCATTGTGCCTTACTTTTCTTTTCTTACTTTTCTTTTTGTAGTCAGCACTACCTTGGCAACATTTTCTCAACATTTCAAAGTCTTCAAATTTGTAATATTAATGGCCACATAATATACTATCACATTACATGTACTACAGTTTATTTAAGTGTTTCTCTATAGTTGGGCATTTGAATTGGGAAAAATGGGAAGCAGTTAATGAGTAACATGTCCGTGGCATTGCCCCGACTTATGATTATTTTCTTAGGATGAGTTTTTAGATACGGAATTGCCAGGTCTCTTGAAACGCTTTTAGTAACTGTTGCCAAGTTATCTTCCAGAAGGGTTGTAAAAGTGAAGCTGACTATAACATGGGATAGTATTCGTAGATCACTTGGCATGTAATGAGCTTTCAAGTAGTGGTAGATACTATTACGAAGCGTACAGATGTGATTCCGAGAGTTTTGTGGTCTTCATTGCTAGAAATGTACTGTTAAAATTTCTGCCGATTGAAGGCTCTCATTCAGAGACCAGAAGACATTTGACATCTTTTAAAGGTCTTGGTGTTGTATTAATTAGTCTATTCAACGTTGATTGAGATTAGAATTGGGTCTCTAGGGTGTGCCTCTAGAATAAGTACTAGCAGTCGTGCTAGTTTTGCAGACTGACTTGTGGCTGCAAAATTTTCCTGTTGTCTGTTCTTATAACTGACAAAACTTGAATTTTGAGCTTTGTAGCCTTTGAGTTGGGTACAATGAAAATGGTGGAAAGCATCGCCAATTCCATTACTGAAACTCCTTTTGTTTTGACTGGTAGAAATTTGAAAACACTGATGTAGTAGATAGTTGTATTAAGCTAGAAAATCACTCAGATTTATTCTAGGGAGCTGCAAAATTATTTTCTTTCTTAGACTCCTAGGCGTATTCGAACAAAAAGAAATCAGTGCTTTGTGGCAGTTGTAATTTCCACTAAGCTTTTGTTTATTTCATTTGTGTCCTTTGACTAAAATGGAATACACTTACTGCTTTGTCAGTGTGAAGAATGTTTGCTCCTCACCCACATTCTCCAGGCTAGTATCTTTACAAAATTGGGACAGATAGCAATATTCCACATTTCACTGACATGTTTGATGGTAGTGATTACTGGATCTTACATTTTTATTGTTAGGTCAGACTACCTTGCTTAAAAAAAAATTACATCGTCTGCTAAAGAAAGACTGCTAACTGAACAGTATGGAGTGATGTATAATGTCTGTAAAATGGGAGTCCAAAGAGTGAGAAGCTGAGAGTGGTTCTTTCATATGTTCAGGGCAGCAGAGGTATTGAGCAATGTTTTGATGTCTCTGGTGAGTATAGGCCATTCGTGCTGATGCGTAGCTTCATAGCTCTTGTTAAGGTCTCCCAGCTAATTCACCAGGCCACTTTGGACTTAGTTTTGTGGGAGTTGTAATTGGTACTAAGGACGTTAGGCAGATGTTCCAAACCCAGTTCTCGTGTAGGTGCAGGTTACCTGTGTCTGTTTCCCTGTCCATAAAATGGGACAAATGGTAGCCACCTCATAAAAAGTGGTTGTGAGACTTAAATGAATGGACATGAGGAAGTAAGTGTGAGACTGAGAACCTGGTTGATGCTGGTGCTCAGTAGAAGCTCGCTCCATGGTAGCTGTCTGCTATCTTAACGTGGCTTTCCATGTAGCATTTACAACCTGAAGAGAATTTAATGATCTTGTGGACTAGGAATGTTTTGATTCTCTGAGTTTGAGGGCTTATAGATGAGTAAATGTTCTCTTTTAAGTACAGTCAGAATATGTCAACTGATCACATATCTCTAAATATACTGAGAGTTGAATTTTTGAAGCTGGAAAATTAAGGAGTATGCCTTGGACCAGTGGTATCTTCTTACGGTGGCCTCACAATGTTGAAGCCACCTTGTAAGAGCTCCTCCGTGGCATTTCTCTCCGCATGCCTTTTTGTTGCTGCACAGTTTTAACCTGTGACACCTGTCACTTCAGATTTATGGTAGTTTTTCCAAGCAGTCCCACAAGTTAGAATGTGACTCCTGGGTTGTATTGCAAACAATCTGTGTTGATTCTGGTGTATCTTCACCATAAGGTAAATATCTAAATAAGGCAGTGTGACTGGATTGGTAGAGTGACAGGTGCAATATGTTGTAACATGTTTTAACTTTGCAGGTTGAGAGTGAGAACTGACAATACTTTTTCTAGTCATATATAGAACTTATAAAGTATAATCAGACCTACTAACTCTACAAATCAATTTTATGCTCATCTCCAGAAGTATTTGATTTGGGAGGGAACTAAATTCCATTTCCTATTAGTTCTATTTCTCATGTCAGTGCAATTCTGAAAACAAATAGGATGTTTCATTTTTTTGCAATTTAAGTCCTGTATTTTTCAGGTTCTGTGTTGGGCAGTCTTGTTATGAGAGCTATGAGGAAACATTATAAAACGGTAGTGTAGCAGAAAGATCTGGAAGGGACAGCTGTAATGATTATCTAGCCCCAACTGCTTGCTTGGCAAATGGGGAATGTGAAGCCTGGACCAGCTGAGGGGCTGGGCTCCTTGTAGAGCCAGGACAGAACTCAGACTCCTCAGTTTGCATGTGGCCTGGTCAAAAACAAGTGTTAGGAAGAAAACCTTTCAGAACCTGAGTTAATTCTGAAGGCCCCTCTGGAGTGTATAATAGTGCAGGGCAGGTTTTATGTTCCTGCATGGTCAAATTATAGTATGCCCTTTGAGTGTTCCTTTTCTTTCTGTAGCACATAGTTTCATCTGTTTTTATGCTCTCAGGCTTTCTTCAGTGTTTGGTTGCACGTGATAAAAATGTTTTATTCGTAGTATATATCTGATCCTTTTTTCCATCTGTATTTTAATTGTTCTTTTCTGAATTTCTTCCACTTTTATCTTCCACTCATAAACATAAGAGTAATAAAACTGGGGATTATAGAAGAGTAGGAAGAATGCAGGAACCTTTAGACTTGTCAGTGTGCAAAGATCCTTAAAAAGTGGACACATTGAGGTGTAATGTACAGCATGGTGACTCCAGCTAAGCATACTGTATCATATATTTGAAAGTTGCTAAGAGTAAATCTCAAAAGTTCTCATCACAAGAAACAATTTTTTAACGGCACTAGACTCAGAGACACTGAGAAGTGACTGATGATTACCACGGGAGAGGGGTTGGGGTGGGTGGGTGGGGAGTTTGAGGGGGATAAAGGGGCACAAAAATTCTCAATCATAATGTAGGTTGGTCACAGAGATAGTAGTACAGCATGGAGAATATAGCCAGTGATTCTGTAACATCTTCCTCTGCTGACAGATAGGAACCACACTAGTGGGGGTGAGGATTTAATAATATGGATAACTGTTGAACCACTGTGTTGTATACTTGCAACTAATATAAGATTGTATATCAGTGATATTTAAATAATAATAATAAAAAGAAACTTTTTTTAACTATGTGAGGTTACAAAACTGAGGATGTTAACTTACTGTAATCATTCTGCAATATATACGTACATCAGATCAACATGTTGTATACCTAAAACTAATGCAGTGTTATATGTCAGTTATATATCTCACTAAAACTGGCAGGGGGTGGGGGAGCACATTATTTAATAGTATTTTGGTTAACATACACAGAGTAAATCATTCCCATTTCTTTCTCTGCTTAAAATTAAACCTAAAATTATATCCACTGCTTCCATTGACTCTTTAGTCCTTTAATTCAGCAAGTACTGGGGCATTATTTATCCAACAGGCCCTTTTGTAGGTATTTGGGATATGGCAAATAAAGTCCTTGTCTTCAAGTAGCTTATATTTTACTTTGGACAGAAAGACAATAAATAAAGAGTATGTGAAGCAAGGGTACATTTTAAATGGTAATTAGGGAAGGGCTCTGAAGAAGTAATATTTGACTGGAGACCTAAAAAAAACAGGGTAAGAACTTTCCTCAGGTAGAGAGAAGAGCAAGTGAAACAGCTCTGGGGGGAAGTTGATATTTTTATTTGATGCTCAGCAATCACAGTGTGATAGCAAGTCAGAGGGAGAGCTGGGGCCAAGTTGTTTGGATCTAGCAGGAGATGGGAAAGACTTTGGCTTTTGTTCTAGGTGTAACGGGAAACCATTGGAGGGTTTTGAGCAGGGAGTGACATTATCTCATGAAGAGGAAAACTAGTCTCTTCAGCTCAGTGCCATGTTACTTCTCAGTGCTTTAAATTGTTAAATCCTTTCTGCTTGTAGATTGTCTATGCTGAAAGACCTCTTACAGACAACCACAGATCACTGGCTTCTTACGGCTTGAAAGATGGGGACGTTGTGATTTTACGACAGAAGGAGAATGCAGACTCTCGACCTCCAGTACAGTTCCCAAGTAAGACATCTCGTAATATTGTAACATCGCCCAGACATAGTCAGTAGCTAGCATAGCATAGTGGTTCAGAATTTTGGATTAGCTTTGGATTCAGACTACAGGGTACGTATCCTGACTCTGCCTCTTGCTTGCTATGTAACCTTGGGCAAATTTCCTCATCTCTAGGATAGGTGCTATAATTAACCCCAAGTCCTAGAGTTGATGTGAGAATAATGCACGTAAAACCTTCGAGTCACAGCAAGGCCTAAATGTTAGCTTCTGTTGTTAATCAGTGGAAATCTTATCCTTGGGCAGGACTTGAGAGGTTACATATGCCTATGATTTCTGACTGTTGCTATTTTGTGTTCGGCCTTCAGAGGCAGACCTTTGCAGAGTATTTTACAGTCAGTCAGGTGTTTGCACCTGTACATGTCACTGTATCTCAAAACTGTTGTAGGAGAAGTTCTTCTTTACAATTTGTTAACGTTAACAGATGAAGCTCTGATTTTAAATATCTTCAAAGTTACATAACTAACAAACGAAGGCACAGGAATTAAAACTTGGTGCTTTTTCCATTACACCGAGCTTGATGAATATTAAGCAGCTGGACCATCAAATTCTGGTTCTTTCCAACCAACTGTATTAATCACGTAAAAAGAAACAGTTATCTGCCTTAGATGCTCCATCCAGAATAGGTGTTCATAGTCTGGAATCTGTACAGTAGGTGTTTATAGCCTGGATCTGTACATAGGCGGTTTCTGTCTCCCTGAGATAATATGCAGAATGATGTGGCTTTGGGCATGTGTGCATTTTAAGGGAAGAGCGTCCATAATTTTCTTTAGATATGCAAGGAGGTTCATGATCTACAAAATGTTTAAAGAACTGTTTTATGAAATCTATTCGTTTTTGCCATTCTCTGCTATATATTCTGGTAGATTTCTTTAAACAGTTTAGTCTCTAGGTCACTTAGTTTTAAAGTTTATAGCAACAGCTGATATGTGTCTGGGTGAAGACAGATTCTAGCTTAGATCACAGTGTTTCCATTTTACCTGAAACTGGGCCTATAAGAGGCCATCAGGCCCTGTTCCTCCCAGGTCTATTATAATGAAATCTATTAGTTTTTGTCTAATTACATTAGTCCCTTGGGGCTACTGTTAAACTTTAAAAGGAGTTGTGATTCAGATATGCCAGTCAATAAAAAAACAGATCTTTGGTTAATTTGGTGAGATTATGAGTTCTGGAAATTCACTTTTTTTTCCTATACTGTTCGATAAGGACAAGAGAGCCAGTAGGTGGGGGAAGGGAGGAGGATCTAGTTTATAAGGTAAACAAGTTTTTCAGAATTACTCTGAAGCGAATGGACTCTCAAGATAAGTCTAACACGCTTGAAGATAAAACTTCTCAACCCACACAGAAAGCCCACTCATACATGTTTTGCTAGTTGGTACAGATTAACTCCCTGGCAAAGATCATGCCGAATGGCAGGATCACCTTCTCATTGGTTGAGAGTTGTAAACATATGTGCGCGTGCACACACTCGTTCACTACCTGCCAGTTGAGGTCTGTTTAAAGAAAGTGACTGGTTCTACCCACGCTGAAAGGCAGAAACTACAGCCTGAGTTTAAGCATTCCCTTCTACTTGAAGTCCAAAGGCTTCAGGATAGTCTTGGACTTGGGATAAGAGTGATTGTCAGATACACTTTTAGGGTTGAAGAAATGTGATTCATTCAGTCTGGCCCCTCATTCTGGCTCTACTTGTCTTCTTTCTCTTTCTTTTTTTCTTTTTCCTTTTTTAAATAACAGTTTTATTGAGATGTCATTCACATTCCATACAAGTCACTCATTTAAAGGGTACAATTCAGTGATCTTGAGTTAATTCAGAGTTGTGTGATGACCATCACTACAATTAATTGTCGCACATTGTCATCTCCTTTAAGAGACCCTGTGCCCATCTGCAGTCATTCCCCATCTGCCCCGCAGCCTCCTAAGCCCTAGACGAGCATGAGTCTTTCTGTCTCTTATGTATTTTCCTGGTCTGGACATTTCACATATATGGAACCGCACAGTCTGTGGTCCTTGTGTAGCACTTCCTTTTATTTTCCTTTCCTCTTAGTGAGGTCAGCTCAGCCTGGAGTGTAGAACCTGAGTTGTAGCCTCCAAACTTGTTGCACCTTTTGGTGTTCTCAGCACTGGGATCTTGTGCAAGTTTCCTTTCTTGTTTCTCTCTCCTGTGAAATGACCTGCCCTGCTAACCCCTCAAGGGTATGAGAAGAATTAGCAGCGACTTGTGCAGATGAAAAATTCAAAGGACTAATGTGTTTAGCACAGACTTGTAGAATTTCACTTCTAACATTTATGCTGTTCCCTTGATGTGTGGCATTCTTTATCCAAGAATATGTCAGGGCTCTTTGAAGCCTATGCCAAAACAGATTAGGATTTTCTCAACCACATCCAGGTTTATGTGGTTACATTTATTAAGACTAGCTTTAATTTTTTTAAAAACTCAAGTAAAAACTTAGTTTGTTTTGGGACATTTTCTAAGCCAAAAATTGGTGATTTCTACCATTGTCTGCCCCCCTTTCCTATTCTTCCCTGTGGGTTCACTCTCAGACTGCAATCTTTATAATCAGAGTCAGCATGAGAAGGAGCCAGAGAAGGGACATTCGAATGTCTACAACCCTCATTTACTATTCTATACCATGTATGAGCACGTTCTGCTGTTTCCTTCAAATGCTTGTTTTATGGAGTCATTTGAAGTAAACTTTAAATCAATTTTCCCCCACAGACTTACCCCGAATAGACTTCCGTAGTATAGCTGTGCCTGGCACGTCAGGCTCCCGGCAGCGCCAGCCACCTGGAGCACAGCAGTCCCACTCATCTCCTGGAGAGATAGCTTCATCTCCTCAGGGCTTGGACAACCCAGCCTTGCTCCGAGACATGTTGCTGGCCAACCCCCATGAGCTGTCCTTGCTGAAGGAACGCAATCCACCCCTGGCAGATGCTCTGCTCAGTGGAGACCTTGGTAAGCTTATAAGTTTGGAAGGCCATCAAGCCGACCTGAAGTGAAGTAGTTGTATCACAACAAATGTGGAGAAATTCATGCAACTGGTGTGTTCAGTCCACTGTGTTACATGATTTATTGAATACACCAATTGCTCTGTGAGAGGTAAATTAGTGCTGATGTCAGAGGCTGGGTTAATTGGAAATAGCGATAGAATTTTAGGACCGCTTGGAGTTCTGAAATCTAGCTAGACCAGCCACCTCCGTTTACATTTTTTTCCTAATTGTTTTAGGAGCACATAACCCAGGTACTGGTATTTTAACCTCTTCAGTTAGACCCTCAATTAAAGAGAATACCAATAAGCAGGCTGATGCCAATTGATAAGGTTTTAGTTGCAGGGATCAGGTCCAGTGCCATCAACTTCTGTGTCAAAATGGAGCCCATCCTCCCCAAGCTTGATAGTGGGGTGGTTGCCAGCAGTTTATTTGGAGCTGGATTTGAGCCTTTAAAAAAAAAACATTTATTCTTAGCCATCTTTATGAATAAAGTTTTCTCTGTAAATTTCTCCAGTTTTACACTTGGGTTTGTAAAACTGCACTGATTAAATTTTCAAGTGTCATAGGCACTTAGTAACTCATTCCTCAACTGACCATTTTTAAATTAAGGCAGTAATCACCTACCAGAGAAAGATGCAGATTTAAGCATACAGTTACGTTTTGGCAAACTCATGTAGCCACCACCCCAACTGAGATATAGAACATTTTTCTCACTCTAGTAAGTTCCATTATGTTCTTCTCTAGTCAGTTTCTTCTTTGTAGACTACCACCATTCTGATAATCATTGTACAGATTAGTTTTGCCTATTTTTGATCTTCATGTAAATAGAATCATATACTATGTCCTCTCGTGTCAGGCTTCTTTCACTCAATGTTTTTTTAGATTCATCCATGTTGTGTGTATTAATAGTTCATGTGACCATTATCTTGGTTTCATTAATTTCTTATGCAACATCTCTAATTGCCGAAGACCATGATGATGGTACATTTCAGTTTATACATTTAAATGCATCCAATTTAAGAAATAGCAAAATGAAGGTGGTTCTTGTATGTCTTAAAGCAAACATTGTTTCTCTTCACAAATTTTCCTGCCTATTATCCATCATGTAGTACAGATAGGCTCACAATAGCTTGCATTTAATTTATTTGGTGTAAGGCAGAGAATTTATAAACTAGAAGAGGAAAAGGGGGTTGTATGCTTTATTTTATTTCTAGGTAATAGAATAATAAGGGCAGTGGGGTCATGTATCTGCCACACAGTCATTCCCCACTGATTTAAAGTGAAAAGATATATCTGAGTAGAAACAGTATGATGGGTATCTTCTTACAAGTATAAATGGTTTTTGCAAATATTTATTTATGCTGAATTTAGGTGAAGAAGTAGTGTTGCCTCAAAGAACAGAGAGCACGTATACTTGTTTATTTAAAGTAATTTTTAAGTATCCTTTCTGCATCTCTTGCAGTTGTATTTGAGGAGTTATTTGATGTGGAAAAGTGCTAATAATGAATGAAAATATAGTGGTACTTAAGATTTTCCCCTTATTTTTGTAGAGAAATTTTCTAGGGTCCTTGTTGAGCAGCAGCAGGACCGAGCCCGGAGAGAGCAAGAGAGGATTCGCCTCTTTTCTGCTGACCCTTTTGATCTTGAAGCTCAGGCAAAGATAGAAGAAGATATAAGGTAATGACCCTTCACCTAAAGAGCAAGATTTAGAGAATCCAGATTTCCCAGACTATAGGTGATCTTACATTAATTAGGCATCTGCTTTGAGCTAGCTTCTTTATTTTGCATTTGAGATAATAACTTCAGTCTTTTAGATTATTTATTCACTGTTTTCCCATTTTGATTCAACATTACAAAGGTGCAGTTACCTAACTTAATGACTTTCTCTTCTAAAATTTTATTGGAGACTCAACATCATTAAAGCAACTCCAGGTACATGACCCAGGCCTGAGCAGGAGCACCCAGCCTGGTGAGGCTGCTAGGCTGCCTACACGGGCTGATTGGAATCTCTTTCCTTAGTCATAATGTATGGAACCCAGTTAAATTCAGGGCTTGGACATGATTGGGCTAGAGAGAGAGCTCTACAAATGGGACTTTGCAGTCCTAAGTCTGTTTTTCTTCCGTAGTTCTTGTACTGGCCTCAGTAGATAAACTGATTCCTGGACACAGTTCCAGCTCCAGCTTCTCTAATGCGGTGGGTTCTCACCTACAGCTGCATTTAAGTCCCATGAGAAGCTTTAAAAATGCAGATGCTTGGGCTCTACTACCAAATCAATGAATCAGAATCTTAAGGGGTGGGGCCTTAGCAGGTTCATAATGCTAATGCCAACCTGGTCACATTCCTGGTCACAAGCAAAATGCTGCTCAGTCAGTCCTTTCATTAAAGAAAACAGCTGCTCCTCCCTGCCGCCCCAATTCAGGTTTTGCTGCCAATTGTGAAGGCCTTAGTACAGTAGATCCCCTTACCCGTGGTCAACTACAGTGCAGAAGCAGGTAAGTCAGAAGGTCGATAGTAGCCTAACACTACATCACAATGCTGTGTCATTCACTTTACTTCATCTCATCATGTAGGCGCTCTATCATCTCACATCATCACAACAAGAAGGGTGAATATAGTACAGTACAGTATTTTGAGAGACCACGTGCATATAAATTTTATTAAGTATATGTTATAATTCTATTTTACTTTCAGTTACTGCTGTTAATCTCTTACTGTGCCTAATTTATAAGTAAAACTCTATTATAGGTATATATATATATATAGGAAAAGACATAGCATATATGGGTTTGGTACTATCTGTGGTTTCAGGCATCCACTGGGGTCCTGGACTGTATCCCCTGTGGGTAAGAGGGGACTGCTGTGTACCTAAGAACATAACTGTAACGATAACTGCTTTTAGGGGCTTGTTGTCATCTTTGGATACTTAAATGAAGCCTAAGTTGATCATTGTACTGTCAACTTTGAATTCAAATAATTGTTTTCTTATTTCTCTGACTCCGTTTGAAATAGAAGAAATGTAAATTGTACTCCACAGTCAATTGACAGCCCTAAGCCATTCACTTGTGTTGTTGTTGAGTAAATTCCATTAGTTGTATCAGATACTAATGAATATCTTTGAGAAACATCTTATTGGGTATTTAAATCTACCCAGAGAAATAGGAAGATACTTTTCTCTTCTGAAGGAAACCTGACAGTTCTCAGTACTAGTTGCATTCAGCTCAGGAAGGAGGAGTGTCTGGGGAGAGTGGGGAGGCTTCCTAGCCAAACCATGACATCGAGCTTTTGGAAGAGTAGGTGTGAAGTGAAGCATTGTCCATATGGCTCTTGTTCCTTCCCAGGAGTGGGGAAGAAGAAATGGGGTAATGCATACATCTTTGAAAGGAGAAAACCTTGTGCCTCAGAAGAGACTGTACAGAGCCCAGAATAGCCAGAGTAACTGGTATTATCTCAGACTTTTTTGCTGAAATTTATCTTTGTTGGAGTTGATGAGAGGTCGGGAGTGCACAACTAAGTTTAGATTATTTCTAAATTTAATAATGTGGCATAGGCGAAAAGCTGCATAATTCTATCAAATGCCTATTAAAGTTGTATTTGGTAAGCTACCTCAGTGATTCCATAGGGTGTATGTACACTGAGGTATAATAGCTGGCGTATATGCCTGACTAAATTAAATGAGTGAATGACTTTGTGAGAATTTTGCTATTTTTCTACAGAATGGCTGATAAATTCAATTGAGCCTAGAATATTACTACAAAAAGGACAGGCACTAAGATTTAGAGCAGGGGTTGGCAGACTTTTTCCTAAAGGGCCAGATAATAAATATTGTAGGCTTTACATGCTATACTGTCTCTGTCTCTAGTTCAGTCCTCCCAGTGTGGTACCAAAACATCCATAGTTACTATAAAATACAATAATCCTAAATATTATTAAAATATTTTTATACTTGTATTATAAAATATAAGTATATGTATGAAATTATTTATAAATACATAGGTGAAAGCTTATTTACACAAGCAGATGGTGGGCTGGAGTTTGCCAGCCCAGGTTTACAGTTGTCATTTATCTCAGATCTTGGACCCTATTCTGTCACTCTCTTAGTCTGAATTCAGGTAAGTTGCCCAGCCCTGGTCCCCATTAATGTTGGTAGTGTTTTGAAATGTCTTTAAAAGGAGGTTGGGAATGAAGACATGAGACATTGGAGTAAGCTAGAACTCCCTTTTATATGCTTTTCTCATCTAAGAATGAGAAATAATTTGATGGACCAAGTGAACTATGATGTGTATGTATGTAGTTCTCTAAGTGATAACAAGATAGGTAGATAACATTTTTTGAGTATCTGCTCATCTGTTAGCATCGTGTATTAGATGCTTTATATCTCTCTGTGGTCCTATAATAGGAATTACCCTCATTTTTCAGATTAGAAATCTAATCTTAGAGATTAAGCAGCAGATACAACACAAGCAGTTGAAACGTATGTGTTATGTTTGCAAGTGATTTTTAATGCACTCGATATAGGAAATGTACCCAGATACCCAGAAATTCCTCAGTTAAAACTGGAATATTCATAAAATTCTGACATTCTACAGGATAAAAAGGGTTGTTGACCCTTACTCTCCAGAAGTTTATTTTCCTGTTAATGGGCTTATAAAGGGAACATAACTGTTCTTCATGAATACACTTTGTATGCCTAGATTTTCTGCCAACTTTTAAAATCTGAAATGTGACTTTGAAACAGACTTCTCTTCATGGAAATAATGATTTTAGTGTATGTGGTTTTGGTTTGTTACAGGCAGCAGAACATTGAGGAAAATATGACAATAGCTATGGAAGAGGCTCCAGAAAGTTTTGGCCAAGTAGTGATGCTTTATATTAACTGCAAAGTGAATGGACATCCTGTGAAAGCCTTTGTTGACTCAGGTAGCATCTCTTGTCTTCTGTGTCTTTGTCCCTCCATCCAACATTCTGACCTGACACAGGGAGAAGCAGAGACCCTGGTGTCCATTCAGGGTGGCAGTGGTCCTTTGAACTGCTAATTAACAAGCCTGGGGGTTATTTCACTTGCCAATATTTTCTTGTTTATAATAGGTTTATTTCTTTAATCATTTCTTAACCAGTTTTATATTTACCTTCCTACCTCCCCTTATTTGGCATCCTGAATTTCTGGAATACCTTTGTAAGGAATTGGGGGATAAGTGGGTTTGGCAGAGCATAGGCCAAACAAATACCCGAGCCTGGTCTGTGCTGGCACTTTGCCAGGAGCTGTGAGGCCTGAAAGGATGTGTGGGGCATGGTTCTTGCCCTTAACTTAACAGCCAAGTAAGGAGACAGGAAGTTCTCCATTTGAGGATTCAGGTTATTCCTTTACCAACAGACACCTTTTCTCTCAGTAACAACTCTGCATTTGTAGTTAATGTGGGTGTGACAGAGGCTCTTACTGTGTCTTAATTCTGGGGATCTCAGGCTTTAAAAGGATGAGTTCCTAGAGTAGTAAAAGCTCCTATTCAAGTAATACTTGCCTCCATTTTCCACAAGTGTTTGAGCTATCATTAAGAGTTCGTGTCTTGAGATGTATATATTCCACATCTGCTGGTTATTCAATTTTAAAAATGTCTTTTGAGTGGTACCTGTAGGTCCTTGTGCTGAATGCTCGGGGTTAAGACTAACTCGAGCTTCACAGGGCTCCTGTGAGTGGGAGAGACCACCACATGGGTAAGAGACCCTATATGACACTCAGCATTTATCAGGCCCTTCTGTGTGCCAAGCATCATACTAGGTGCTTGATGTATTTCATCTTAATCAACTTGATGCCAGATCTCTTAGCCACTGTACATAAATTAGATGCATGTCAGATGAACATAGAGATGCCATCGTCACTCTGACTGAGGTGTTCAGGCATGGCTCCCCAAAAGAGAAGGCATTTGAACTGAGCTGTCTCCATAGGCAGAAGATCGGGGGGCTTCAAGCTGGGGCTTGAGAAATGGCAGGAGAGCAGTGAAAGCGACCTTCTCATCCTGTGGTTGCTTCTGTCAGATCAGCCGGTGGGGTTTGTAGAGTAGAGTGGAGAGGGAGGAAGGAAAGAGAGAATGGCCTTCCCAGATTCCCTTTTCCTTCATTATGCCTGAGCCTTCTCAAATCTGACCTTCCTCAGATGCCAAGAGCTTTCTTTGCCCATAAAATGTAAGTTACCTAAGAGTAATCAGAACAGGAAGTTTGGGGTTGAATGAGAGATCACTGGGAAAGGTCAGCCTGTTGGGGAGGAGGTGGGTCCTGGGTCTTCTGCTGGGCCTGAAGGCGTAGGTGGAATTCAGAGGGAGTGACAGTGGTGACGGGACACTGCCCAGGGGGTCAGAGTGAGTCAGAGGCAAAGGGAACAAATTCCTCCCAGTAAAGTACAGGACTTAGAGTATAAGGCTGGTGTCTGAGTCAGTTCAGGCCACTATAACAACACTATAGACTCCTAAACAACACAGGCTTATTTCTCATTGTTCTGGAGGCCAGGAAGTCCAAGATGAGGGTACCAGCAGATTCAGTGTCTGGTGAGGACCTGCTTCCTAGCTCATAGATGTCCATCTTCTCGCCGATGGACATCTATGAGATGAAAGATGAGGGAGCCTCCTGGGGTCTCTTACAAGGACACTAATCCCATTCATGAGAGCGCTGCCTCCATGACCTAATCACCTCAAAGGCCCTGCCTCCTCATAGCATCACCCTGGGCATTAGGTTTCCATGTAAGAACTCTGGAAGGAAAATGGTCAGTCTATTAGCAGCTGAAGTAGTTTAGCCAGGATGAGATGGGATTTGAAGCTGTCCAGTGAGGTTTTAAGCTAATCTTATAATGAGTAGGAGCCATCAAGGATTTTTGAGCAGATGAATATGTGATCTGAAGGTGATGTTTTAGGAAGACTGAAGGCAATGACAGATCTGGAGAAATCTGTACCCCTAAGGGTCAGAACTATATCCTTGCTTAAAATTGTGCATCTACAGAGTGATCTGGAAACCAGAGAAATTGGAGTACTAATTAGGCTAATTGCTATAATTAGAAGAAAGAAGGCCAGAAATAGTAGGGATTGCATGGAATTTACAACAGGCCTGGAGCCAAGTTTGAGATGGGGAGAAGGCTAAAAGAAGAGGAGTCAGAGGTGAACAAAGCCTGAGTTTTATAATTACAGGGAAACAATTCCCTTGGCAAGGAGGGGAATCCGAAATGAGAATTATGTGGGGAGGAAGTCTTTTATGCCTTCTGGCCCTGAGGTAGAAATGTCCAATGCACAGGAACATGGCGCTAGAGATTAGGGCTGTAGGTAAGGATTAGAGCCGTGTCTTCTGCACAGGCTGCCTCCAACTGTACAGTGAGTAGATGTACCGAGGGAAAATAAACCCTGAATGTTCTCTTCCTGACAGGGAAAAGATTGTAATTGTTGGAGAGAGAATGGGAAGTTGGGTTCCAGGTTTTTGAGAGACTGCAGGATATATTTTTAAACTGGTAAATTATAGTGTCCCTAAGTTTGAAATAAAAATAAGTTGATCACTTGTTTAGAGATGTCATTGAAAACAGATCTGAGTGTAAATTCCTGCTTATTCTGGCATTTCCATCTAGAGATGTAGTTGGGCTTTTTGGAAGTGTTTATCATTTAATTATTACATTTAAACAAAACATTCTTTCCCTCAGTGTCAGGTTTCTGCACTGTTTCAGATTCAATGTGGAACTGAAAGTTGAATTAAGCATGGCAGGAAACCTGCTAAAGTAGGAATCGTTTTACATAGACAACTGCCTGGGGGTACACTTGCTCTCTGTCCTGTTTTTTGTGCTGCATTTTTTATTGTACCATAAATACTTTGTTTTTATTATCTGATGTTTCCCTCCACCTCCAGGTGCCCAGATGACTATTATGAGCCAAGCTTGCGCAGAAAGGTGTAATATAATGAGGCTGGTGGACCGCCGGTGGGCAGGGATTGCCAAAGGAGTGGGCACCCAGAAGATTATTGGAAGGGTACATCTAGGTGAGCAAAAGGCACTGGGAGTCTTTGTAGGGTAGTGGATATTTAAAAATTTCTTTTGGATAGGTGTATCTGATCCAGCAAGCCTAATCCATAGAAATTTTAAATCCTGTGTTCTATCGAAGCTATACCTGTGCATGTTTTAGCTGGTTACAGAAAACATCATTCTCGATGTTCTTCTGTTTTCTGCCCCTTAGACATAATGCCTTTCAATTATTTAACTGATTTCTTTCGGTGCTCATGTCCACATTCCTAAAGAACATGTTTATGGTGTTGTTACTGATAAATGACTATGTAGCTTACTGGTGCACAACTGAGCCATCTAACTGAGAATGATTGCTTTTCCTTTCATGTCCAACATTCATTTTTCTTGGAATTAATATTTGTCTTTGGGGAGGGGGGTGTCACATGGTGTTTCAAGTGTTATTCATTCCAACACTTGCCTACTTGTGTGAATCTCCTTTTTGCATCTCATCCTGTTGCAGGTGAGAGCCACTTCACAGCTGGGGTTTTGGCATCTCCTTTGACCAGGTCCTGAAAAGTTCCTTTCCCCTTGATCTTAGATCAGATTACGTGAATCCCAGGACTTCATCTTTTTTATTTTGCTCCTCAGTTTATTAGAGTACGTCTTCCAGTAACTTCCTGAGAAAAAGTGTAAGGGAAGAAATTGAGTCCTTAAAATATCAGAACGTGCCTAGCCGCTTTTTCCCTGCATTCTGCGAGGCTGACCAAGTTTTCCTTCACTGTTTTTGTCAGTATTGCTGTGGAGAAGCTGGCTGCTATTCTGATTCTTGATCCTTTATATGAATGGTACCTTTTCCATTTCTGAAACTTGAATCTTCTCTTTGAGCTCAGTGTTTTGAAATGTCCCAGTGATGTACTTGAATGCAGGTCTCTTTTCATTCTGGGTGCTGGGTGCCTCTCAGCACCTCCCCTCTGGGGGTTTCGGTTACTCAGGTAGGATAATCTAATATCCTGGACTTATCCTCTAGTTTTCTTTTTCTTTTTTTTCTTTCATTGTGTTCTAGGTGGTTTTTTTGTGAGATTTCCTCAGCTTTGCTGTAGCATCGGCTCATATTGAAGAGACTATTTGAAAGATTACTTGGGGCATCCATGGGGATTGTGGGTGACCCGAAAGTTGGGAGGGAGAAGGCTAGAATCGCAGCAAATGTTCACTTCATACCCCGGTTTTCAGTCAGGTGCTTGTTGTTGTGTCCTTGTCTTCCTCCCTGCCCACCTCTATTACAAGAGCCTCTGTGTCACCTTCTTGAGAAAATAAACCTCCAGTTCACTGTTGGGGTGAAGGGAAGTAGTCAGTGACCTGGCTGGCAGAATGTAGGAGGGGAACCCTGAGACCTAACTGCCTACAGAACCCTTCCACCGTTTTCTTCCTGCTTTGGACCCATCTCTAACCCCACTTGCGGAGGAGCTTGTTCATCGGCCTCTTGGGAGATCTGTCGGGTTAGCTGGGTTGCCTCAGTTTTCCTTATTGTCTCCAGCTTTGTGATTCCAAAATTTTGTCTCATTTGTCTCTTCCATTATTTTTGACCTTAGTGATTTGTACCTTAAAAAAACAAACTTTTATTGTAATTTTTAAGGAACAAATGGAGATAAATAAATGTGTTCAGTTCTTCATCTCCAACCAAAATTGTTTTGTGTTTATTTCTTTCATTATCCATTTAATAGATAATAGTTTATTGTAGTGAATTTCGAGTGTATAGAAGTGTGAAAAGAAGCAAAAACACCTTAAATCCTTTTAAGTGAGCATCAACCACTAGTAGCATTTAGACGATCTTTTTTGACCTTTTTTTCTCTTAAAGTAACATTCATTACATTTTCCCAGTCTTACTATGAAGTCCATAAACACCATTTAAATAAATGCATAGCATTCTGTTGCACTAATGATCAACTTTTAGGATAACATTTTCTCACCAATATTTGATCATTATAACGAGACAGTGGATTCTTGTGTGGTTTTTGTGAACATTTTTGTATTTTCTCTTAGTTAAGATTCCTATAAGTGAAACTACTGAATCAAAGGTTATGAATACTTTAAAGGCTCTTGATATATTGCTAACTTGTACCAATCTGGTTTCTCTAGCACCTAGTGGGTATTCATTTTAATGTCCTTATACAATCAAGAATTATTAGGTTTTACCCCTTTAACTTGCAAATAAAAAAATGGTGTTGTTATTATAAGTTACTTTTCTTTCATTGCAGGTTATTTTTTCTAACCATTGTCTTCTTTCTTATTTGTCCATTTACTAGAGTCTCTTTGTTTTCTTTTACTGATTTGTATAGAATAATCATAGTTTAAAATCTTGCTCTTAGAAACTTAACTGCACATGGTAGGACTGAAATTGGGTAGTATTACCACAAACTGAGTGCTTCAGAGTCTGAGTTCTCAGATTTTCCTAAGTTCCAAGGAATTATGTCCTTCCTTATAGACATACCTTTTTACAACTTTGATAGGCATGAAGAAAACCTTGTAACAAGGAGAGAAATCTAAATATATAATGGAGAGCTGTACCACAGATAGGCAGCTGTATGCTGAAGGTGGCAATTCTCCCACATTCATCAACAGTCATTGTAATACCATCAAAATCTCAATAGTTTTCTTTGTGTGAGACTTTTTTTGTGTGTTAATTTTAAATATTATATGGGTCCTTTATTGCAGGAGTAGACAAGCTGCTCTGGAATAACTACCCCCTCTAGATAACAAGACCAAAAGACCAGAACAGAAACAGCCCCCTGTTTACCTGAACCTTGGTAATGAGAGAGGAAATCTAATAAAGCAGTGGGAAAGTTTCAGGAAATGGTACTAGGACAGCCGGGTATCCGTGTGGAAAAAGTGAACTGGAAATTGGACCCTTCTTCACATCTTACGCAAAAACCAGTTCAGGGTAGATTAAAAGACTGAGTTGTAAAAGGTAAAGTCAGATGGCTTTTAGAAGAAAATATAGGACAATACCTTATTTAGGGAAGGGTTTCTTTAAAAGATAAGAGGAGAATTATTTGATAAATTCAGCCACATTAAGGTTAAGAACTTTTGTCAAAGTTCTAAAGAAAATGAACAAACTAGGAAATAATTTTATTAACACACATAACTAATAAAAGATTCATACTTAGAATATATGCATATCCTGTATGTATGTGTATCCTCTAACTCAGACAATACAAAAAAAGTACAGAAACACTTGAACAGAGACTGTTAAACAGGAAATCCAAATGATTAATAAATATACAAAAAGTTGCTCAAACTCATTATTATTCAGGGAAATACAAATGAACTTGCCAGATGAGAAAGACTTTAAATATAATAATATTGACTGTTGGTAAGAATGTGGAGCAATGGGGACTTTCATATATTGCTTAGAACATTTTGGAAAATACTTCTCACCCAACAAAGTTGAGCCTAATAGCCCCTAAAGCCCTGTGATTGCACTTGTAAATATACCTCAGAGAAGCTGACAACATGCCAGAGACAGATACAAGACTGTTACGGTGGCATTGCCTGTGACGGCAGAAAATGGAAGTGGCCCAGAAAGTCCTGCAGCGTAGAACGGATGCATCAGCTGTGGTGCATTAAACGTCACAGTACTCGGAGGAATTACTGAATGTGAAAGTAATGTCACATCCGTGGGGTAGATCTCAAAATACTTCTTGAGTAAAAGAAGCAAGTCGTAATTCAGAAACATGTAACTAAACAATATGTTGTTTAGAAATCACACAAAACTGAGAACTGGAAAAAAACAGATTTCGTGTTAATCATCCTGATTAACATGAAAACCAGGATAGTTGGCAGGGTTGAAGGAGCCCAAGACTTAAGTTGCCCTCTGTAAGATATACAGGAGACTTCTTGGTTTTGTATTTCTTAACCTGGGAAATAGGTGTGTGGTGTTTGTTTTATTATGCTTCATACACTTCTGTTTGTAAGATATCCTTAATAGTAACAAAGTAATTTTTTTCTTTTTAATCTCATGTATTAAGTAAGAAGAGTAATTGAGAAAGGAGGCAAGGATGGAGGCACCAGGCAAATGCAGGCTTTGGTGTTGTCTTTGGTTTGGCAAATTGGAACTTGGTTGTAACAGACAATAACATCAGTTTGCTTTTTAGAGGCTAATTAAAAAGGCTTAAAGCATACAGATATTTTTCCATTTTAAAAAACCTTTTGTAAGTGTATAGGAAGCAGGTGTTTAATATTGGAGGGATTGGTCTTTTTTCATTTTAATCAGTAATGCCAGCTTTCCCAGCAGCTGAGCTTGTGACCTAATGTGATCACTTGTCAAACCTAGTACTCTGTCCTCACCAGTGGAACATGTGTCCCAACAGGATCGCATATCAAGCCTGGTATTCTGGGTAGTAGTTCTGCTTTACAAACTGGTGCCTTCGTGGGCTTTTAAACTAAACAACAGTCTTGCTTCATTTTCGTACTTAATTCACCTGTTTGAATGCTTTGCCTTGCCTTTGACTGATTGCAAGAAGCAAGGCACAGAATGATAGTTAATTTGCAAAGCTTGCCTGGGACTTTATATGCAAAATCAGCAACCTCTTTTTATTTTCATTTGCTTTATTAGCTCAGGTTCAAATTGAAGGTGATTTCCTGGCGTGTTCCTTCTCTATACTTGAGGAACAGCCCATGGACATGCTCCTGGGATTGGACATGCTCAAACGGCATCAGGTAAGTAAGCGCTCTGCTTGCTTTCTGTCTTGGCCTTTTGTACATCATGTGGCCGTTGCATCATCTCACTTGGTTGTGTATACTAGAAAACTAAGAAGCACCATTTTTCAAATCTGGAAAGGTCCTTAATGATGATGTCATATGAGGTTTAAAATTATATATCAGTAGAAATAGAATCTGTTCTTGTGAAACCTCTGAATCTGTTAAATCTTGCCATCTGTTGGGATTATAATGGGCGGTTTGGTTCTCTTGTATAATTTTTAGTTTCTGATTGGAACTCAAGTAGTTTTTTTGGTGGGCTTGTAGGGAGGTGTATATAACACACAATGATGATTTTACTGCAGGTGTAGGTTGAAAAAATCCTGAGCAGCTAGTCCAATAATACTTGGGGAGAAGAGCTTCGAGAATAAGGAAGAAAGGTATACATAAAATATTGGGAGTGAAAATGCTTATTTGGTACAGGGAGAATGATTTGTAAACATACTCATTTGCAGTGATATTTATATTTCTACCCTGAAGTCTAATAATCTGTTTAAAGATAAATTCTCATTAATGAAGCAGTTAGTGTCCACAGGGTAATAAAATTTTTCACAGCAGTGTTTCTTATCTAGTCAGTATTTTCATGCACTCTTTAAAATGTTTAATATTGTTATGAAATATATATTGCATTGGTATTATAATCAAGGTGCAGAATTTTAAGTGGAAGGAAAGAGTGAATGCATGTATAAACAAAACCAAGTTTATTAAATTATCACTGTCTTTTCCTGTTTTTTAGTCATGGCACAGACCAGCATCTCAATTTTACAAATACAAAGCAAGCATTTATGTGTGTAACTGTCCTATAATAAGTAACTATAAAAATACGCAGAAAAGGGGGATAGCATGAGGTAGAGAATACTGTTGTAGAGATTGCCTTGCCCCATACTACTTTTGAGACCATTTAATAGAATTTAAATAAAACTGTACTTCATACAATAAGCAAAAAACAAAATGTTGAGCTGTATAAATGGTATGTCCCCATTTTATAAGAAAAAGTCACATGTTTCTAAAAGGTGGGGCTGCTGATTATGTGTGGCTTTTTCCCAAATTTTATACAGTGAACATGTATTACATTAAATTCAGAAATGAACAGATGTTAGGTTAGCCAAATAAGTGTAAACTATATCCTGTAGGGATTATTCTGCTAAACTTGAAAATTCTAAAATTCTAAAGTGACAATGTCACCTAGGTTAAAGTTTAAATACCTTTAAGTAGGTAGATTTTGGGGGAGGTTTTGGTTTTGGTTTTGGTTTTCGAACCGTCTCTGTCTCTGTCAGTTTTGCTCTTTATGAATTAAGTTTTAAATTCAGTTTCATGATTTTCTGCGTAGTCATAGTTTTTATCATCTGTCTTTGGTTTCTTGCTTCTAAGTGTTCCATTGACCTCAAGAAAAATGTCCTCGTGATCGGCACCACCGGCTCCCAGACCACCTTCCTTCCTGAGGGAGAGCTGCCAGAATGTGCCCGGTTGGCATATGGGGCTGGTGGGCGAGAGGACGTGCGGCCAGAGGAGATTGCAGACCAGGAATTAGCAGAAGCCCTTCAGAAATCTGTAGAGGATGCAGGTATTTGGAATGCCAAGCTCTTGAGTAATACTGTTGTTAATGGTGGGTGAGTCAGGGAAGTTGGTGCTTCACCTTTGCAGTTTGTAACCCGTCTCTTCGTCCTGTCGTAGATGTACTACTTGTCCTCTTACTGCCTCCTTGGCTCTCTAAGTACAATAAAGAAAAACTCCCTGTTTGAACAGATGAAGAAACAACAATCCATTGCTGCCTACTAGATAGGTTGGGGAGTTACTTGAGTGGGCATACTTTGATAGGCTTTCTAAAAAAATCTGGTCTTTTTTTTCCCCTAAAGAAAATTCTAACAGTAAGCAGACACTTCTTTATGAGTTCAGCAGTATTTCCCTGAGAATTTCTTTTGCTTTTCTTAGGCCTTACTTTGAAGGATTGCATTGTCACTGAGACCCAGCAGCCCTAACCTTTTAATATCTACTAAAAGTGCTGTCAGCAACAGAAGAACCAACAATAAAAAGCAAATTGAACATTAATCATAGTATAGTGTGTCATTGGGCTAAATTAGAACAGTCTGTAAACTACTGAAATAAAGCTCCTGATAACTTTTTTTCCTAAGTCTCCATTGTTGTAGCTTGTTTAAAGACCAAGTTTTCTGGGTGAAATGGAGGGATATGGTTTTGCTGAAATCCTACCTCCATGGGTAATTTTTCAACATCTGTTACAGAACAGTGACTCTAGTATACATTGTCTAGAAGCTGGAGAAAAATAACTTTTAATTTTGCATTATTTTAAAGTCTTTGAGCTATAATTATTTGTTGGTGGCTAATATCACACATTGCATTGTCTGTTATAGTAAGTATATGTATTAGAGAGTAGCTTTCTCCTGAAGACAAAAAAGATAGGAGCTTTAAAAATAAGCAGCCAGATTTTGTGAGTGTTTATTACTGGAGAAGAGAGAGGTCTAGTCTTGAGCCTCTATAAAATGGGCTTGAGTAGTAGGTGGAGTTTTCCAAGCTGGCCTTGTTCAGAATTTACTCCACCACCACCTTTTAGCTCAGTGGTATATATATAAAGTACAGTTTGGGTTGTGATGTGAGTATTTTTAGGAAGGGGAGAGTTTAAACAACCAGAGAGAGACTAAATTAATAGGCAAGCTTGAGTGAGTTTGTCATACCCACATAGAGAAGGCTTTTGGTTTTTTTAGTAACTTGTCAACTTTAGTCATATTACTATATGTTAGTAAAATGAGAATATGTTACCACCTTGTGAAATACCTAATTTTCCCCTCACAGTTTTGGTGCTTTTATTTGAAAAGCACTAGCTGATGATAGCAACGCTTTCTAACCTAACAGTTACCCTCTTTGGGTAATTACCTTCTTCTAGTAAAAAGTTTAGGAGATTAAAATAGAAACCACAGATGTTTTCAGGCATAGTGAAGGGGTGTGCCAATTTTAAGGGATTCAAAGGAAATGTGACCTTTTGTAACTGACATTGTATGACTTGTGCTAATTTTTGTACTGTTTAAGTAGTGAAATAATCTTACAACATCAAGTCCTACTTGTTTGAAACATCAGCTTCCCAGTAACATGAAAATCAGAGCTCTGGATGTAGTAGGTGGCAAGGGTTTTTGCTAAAAACTATTTCTTTTGTAGATACTTTTACCAGAGTATCTTTATCTTTTCTGTCAATGGAAAAATAATTCAGAGTAGGAGCTGTACCTGATAACTTTTCCTAAAAACTGATTAAAAGGTCCAGAAATTAAGCCAGGATAATCAGGTTTGGTTTGTTTTTCTTCTAAAAGTAAATCTCGACTGAGAAGGAAGTTTAGAAGGTGCCATGTGTTCACTCACTTTTACTCCATAAGATTTCCTCATCACATACTCCGTCTGTGGGTCTATTTTTCTTCACCTGTCTCACATGTTTGCCTACAAATTCTCTGTGTGTACATGTGTAAAACTAATTTCTTTCCAAGTTCTATCAAAAATCTGTTGAAGTTGACACATTGCTTTATGTCTTGTGAGAGAATTAAAGCAACCATCAGATCTTTTGAATGTCTAGTCGACAGGAACATTCCCCAACTTTGACTCTACCAGTTCCTGATTTTAAAGATGGCAAAGGAATGGAGACTGTAACCCTGCATGCTGTGTGGTTTGCATTGTTAACCCAAGTTTGCTTGTCTGTTTCCTAATTCAAACAGAGCGTCAGAAGCCATGATGCATGTAGTGTGTGTGTACTGCAGCTGGAGTGGGCCCCAGACCAGGTATTTATAGACACCACATTAAGCTTTCCATCCAGTTACCATCTGTGGTCTGAAAGTCTCTGTATCTGCAGCAGCTTTGGAAGTTAGCTTCTGTCATTCACCATTTCACCTTGTTTAATCTGGTTACAACTAGCCTGTATATACGTTTGTATGTTCGCATACATACATATCAAAGCATAATTTCTTACTTAAAATTTTATTATTAGAACAGTCCAAGAGGAGAAAATCCAAGTATCAATGGTGTCCATCTGACCACTGTGGATACCAAATCAAGAATATCGGCATCACATCACTTTGTTGTGGGGATAATGATGCTGTTAGGAATTTCCTAAGTCCCTTTCTTCTGAAAAACAGTTCTTTTTGCATATTTCTGATCACAACTACATAGAGTTATAGAGGGGCAGAAATTTTCATTCTGTTAAGAAGAAATGGAAACTTAGGACAGGTGACTTGTCCAGGGACACAGTCAATAATATAGGCAGGACCGAAGTTTTATTTTCCCAGCAGTAAGAGCTGAGACTTGGCTTTTCCCCTCTCCCCCTTGCCTGACAGATTTTCCACAGGAGGGACTCTGCCTCCAATGGTCAGTGTCAGCCTGAGTATATTGGCTGGTTTATCAAGAGGAAGAAAGGCAATCTTTTAAACTATCAACCTAGGACTTGATAGGGGTTTGCAGGCTGGTTGTAATTAGATAAATAGCATTTAATTTCTTCTTTCTTTCTTTTTCCTTATAAGGATGGGTTAAAAGCATAGTTTAGTTCTTCTTAATAGCCATTGTCCTTATCTTCTCCTCCTATCCTGTAGTACTGACCCAGTCCTCCCCTACATTTAGGAGTTAGGCCAGGGAAACTGACCATCTCAGCCACAGATGGACTATGTTGCTTTTATAGTGAATGCAGAATACATTGAGGCCATGTTCACCTTTACCCGACCCAGTTCTAACTGGCGTACCACTGCCAGAAGGTCATTATCATACCCCACCCTGCCATGCTGCTAACATGGGTATTTCACTACAGTGCATCTCTTCTGTTCACATTAACTCAAAATTCTACCCTTTTTCAGAGTCAGCCTTAGGGATTGGCAAATAAAACTAATAACTGTGTTTCTAAATGCTAATGGATATAGTTTGCACTGAGATAAATGCTGTTTTCCTGGTTAGCCCTAAATGCTAAGTTGCGATTGTTTCACAAAAGTCAGTAACTTCCTGACAGTGCTTTATCCTGTCATGCTGTTAACCAGTGTTGGATTAAAATGATTTAGAGCCGTATTATTCATAGCTACATTGCTTCATGACTTCTTAAGATCAAGCCCCCCACATTGGGTGTTAATGTTCAGCATGAAGCATTTGACTTGCATCTGCCCTACTAGAGTGTACTGTGAAGTCATTTTTGTTGCCACCTTTTGACTTTTAATTAAAGATCCTACAATAATTGCATAGAGGTCAGTTTTTAACTGGATCAGTGGCAAAAGGAGAGTTGGACTGATGTTGAAGGCCTCCGTGGTTCCACCAAGGCAGTGTTGAAGTCTGCCACCTTCTGTGAGTGGTCAGTAAGTTGTAGTAATCTAAATCATCATTGCCTCTTGAAAAGTTCTTATGAATTATTTCCCTCCACTGACCTCAAAGCACTTAAATGTTCTTACTGGGTTGTACTCTGTTAATGTGATAAAGTAACTGATAATCCTTTTTAAAGTTGCATTATTTGGTATGGTGATGATTGGGATTTAATCTGTTTGTTCTTTAGCTTTATTTTTGTTCCTGAGTAATGTTCACATAACTTTATCATTTTCCAGGAAGGTTGGATAGAAATAAATTAAATAGAATGTTTCCTGCTCTGTCTTCTGGAGGTCCCCAAGCATTACATTCTTCTTTCTCTTTGTAATTCCTCTCTGTCCCAGATATACCTGGTTTTAGACTGCTCATTTATAACATCAGGGTTCACATTTGAAACACTAAAAGTGCGTTGACATGAGAATCATTCTAGGGCAAAGATCCTCAAAATTTGTAATGTGCTTTAGAATCACCTAGAGAGCTTAACTGAAAATGCAGATCCTGGGCTTACTCGCAAGGGTGGTGCCCCAGAATCTGCATGCTTAGCAAACACCCCGGTCGATTTAGGGCATGAGGTGGAGAGAGCCCACCTGGAGAACCTGTTTAGCTTTCTGAACTCACTGAGAACAAAGATACCTAAATGACCTTCAGGCTTGAGCACTAATCCAGCCTTTATGTGGATGCTAATTAATGGTACTTAAATAAAAATTTTGAACTACAATACACATTTTATTAAGAACATGCCTACCTCTTATTCTGATGCTCTGTTGTTAAACTGTCTACCACAGTAGGATGATCTTGGATAAGTCTATGAATATAAGACAGTCCCAAGTTTAAGTGTCTGATTTTGTTCTATCCTGTTTAAGTTTGTGTCCTCTGCTAATTTAGTGGCTTTTGTAGCCTTCTGATTAATCTTTCTTTCTTTCCCTTTTGTTCCGTATAGAGAAAAGCGGTAAAGAAACTACCTCACTGGGAATGTCATCATTACCAACTTCAGATGGATTTAACCATCCAGCCCATCCTTCAGGACAAAGTCCTAAGATTGGTAATCCTATGAGTCTTGCTCACTCTGTCTCTGCTTCAGTCTGCCCTATCAAGCCCGGTGACCCAGACAGCACCAGAACAAAAGCTGTGAAGGCTTCAAAGGCTTCGGCTGAATTCCAGATAACCTCTGAAAAGAAAGAACATCTTCCTCTGCAGGATTTTTCTGATCGTGCTTCTTCAGCAGACAGTGCTCCAGCAGACCAGAGTCCAGCTACGCCTTTGCAGAATTCATCTGAAGACGCTATTGTTGCAGATAATCTGGAGAAATTGCCTGCTGACAGAAGCAGCCAGGGCCTCAAATCTCTTCTCCATGCAAGACAGGAAGCTAGTTTATCTGTCACAACTAGTAGGATGCAAGAACCACAGAGGTTTCTAGGTGAAAAGGGTTGGCATCCAGAAAATCAGAACCTGAGTCAAGTGAATGGCCGTCAGCAGCACAAAGAACCAGGGAATGAACGGCATAAGGTCGTACAACAGAACACTTCATGTGACCAAGAACATCTTTGTAACACAGGGGACCTTCAGCTTCTTGAAGAAAGGCAACAGAATCAACAAAAAAGTGTTGATTTGGAAGCTGTTATGAAAGGAGACAGGCTACAGCAGAATGTGGACCTTCCAGGTACAGAGAAAAATATTCTACCTTCAGGGTGCTTTGCCTGCTCAAACTTGGAAACGCTAATGGAAGTCGATACAGTTGAACAGTCCCTGGTTGCTGTGCTTAATTCAGCAGGCAGTCAGAATGCCGATGTCGAGAGCATGGGTACATCTGGTCTCACCCTAGATAATCCCCCAATGGAAGTGGAACCATCAAAATGTAACCCTTCATCTGAAATTTTGAGTAATTCCACTTCGCCTCAGGATTTGCAGCTCCCAGAAAGCAACGATGAAATGTCTGAAACAAATAAAGAATATGGGAACCCTTCCCCCTCTTTAGGTCTCTGTGGCAGTTGTCAGCCCTCTGTGGAGTCAGCAGAGGAATCTTGCTCATCTATAACAGCAGCCTTGAAGGAACTTCATGAACTTTTGGTTGTTAGTAAACCAGCTTCAGATAATACAACTGAAGAAGTGACCTATCAGTCTGAAGCAGTGACCGAGGGCCACATAGCTATTAGGGACCTTTCTGAGAGATGGACCCCAAATGATCTTGGAGCTGCCCAGAATGAACGGTGTTCACGAGTCTCCTTTCATCAGGCTGTATCTGTAGCAGTGAAGACAGGAAAACTCACAGACACTTCAGCTGGTGCTGGAGTAGATGATCTAGAAAATACTAACTTCAGGGGTCTAAGTGATGGCCTGTTAACTGATAGGGAAAGTGTCCCCAAATCGAGGGAATCAACACATGAGAGCAGTTGTGTCACTGTAGCCTCAGCCAAAACGTCTAATCAATTACTCTGCACCTTAGGTGCAGAGATTTCACCCGAACTTTTAGCAGGTGAGGAGGATGCACTCAGTCAGACTTCTGAGCAGACCAAGTCCTTGTCATCCAGTTTCATACTGATTAAAGATTTGGGTCAGGGCATGCAGAACCCAGCGACAAATAGGCCTGAGGCCAGAGAAGATGACTGTCCTGAAGCTACAGGGCCACTTCTTGAATTTGAACCACCTACCAGCCATCTATCAAGTCCCTCCATTCTTCCACCACCATTAGTTTTTCCTGCTGCAGACATTGACCGGATTCTCCGTGCTGGTTTTACTCTGCAGGAAGCTCTTGGGGCGTTGCATCGAGTTGGTGGAAATGCAGACCTTGCACTTCTTGTTTTGCTAGCAAAGAACATTGTAGTTCCTACATAACCATGGAAAAGTGGGCTAGACCATACTCCATTCCCTGAGAAAGCTACACACACACACACACAGTCACTCACTCACCAAGTGAACCATATATGTAGAAAACTGCAAGCAGAATGTTGAGCCAGATTTTTTTTAAAGATTTTTTTCGGCCAAAGTAACTTAAAATCTCTTGTCTGATGAATTTGTCTATTCTATTTGTTAAAATTTGGGCCTTTTTAAATGTGTTGGCAGTATGTGCATACAAAAGCTTTTTATTATTAAGATGATGTATTCTGGAATAAAACTGATGGTTTTGTGTATAGCATACTATTTTAGAATGAGAGTGGATGCTTTAAAAAAGAAGCCATGAGAAATCCCATTACCCATGCAGCTAAAAAGCAGATCCCATTTTGGCTCTTCTGTAGCAGGGTGTGGCTTGCTGGCTCAGTTGTCAGTTTACAAGCTTGATCATGTGGTTTGGTGTTTGGATTTAACACTTAGTGTTCTGTGCATTGTGGTTCATGAGTTATCACAGGAATTGAAGGATAATTGAGTACTGTCTCCTAGAGGTACTGTTTTATCATGTGGTTAGGATTTGACATTTTAGTGGGATGAGTTGGGAGGGGTTAAAACAGGCTACTTTGTACATCACAGATTGCTGCATGGATTGCCAAATACTTTGAGTGGGATATTGTGAGGGAATTCACATTAGAGTGAAACATGGTGCTACCCAGATAGAAAAGGAAAAAAAAACCCTGTAATTCCATTTGCAAATGTCCTGGTGATGTTTTAAGAACTGTGAGTGAAAAATAATGGCCTAAACACTGGAATTTACTAGAGATTGGGTTTGCTAGCATCTCACTGATCACACCTCAACCTTTAATGACTAATAAGGAGCTTAAAATTCAGCTAATGGGTTGGTTGCCAGACTTTATTTCCTTTCAAAACTCATCTTCTAGGAAGTTCTTCTAAAGCTCAGATTGCTTTGTGATCTGAGTGGAATACTCAAGTGTGGTGACCTAGTCAGTGCTCCATTGTGGTGCTCGGGGTATGGCCGTCTATTTGGTGAGTGTCCTTCATGGCAGTGGATATTAGTGATTGCAGTTTCTGACTCAAGTGGCCTTGGTAGAGTTTTCCATCCCTTTCTTTCCTCAGGAGTTTCTTTTTAAAGCAATTTGTCATGTTTGTGTTTACCATGTCAAGTTAAGAGTGGGGCATAGTATATAGATGTATTTATTGTGGCCTTTCTTTATATGAGGACTAGCCCTTGGAAATCATTGTCCTGTGGGCCCCACTGTGCAATAAACCTATTGGATAGATAATAAGTAATTTTTTTTTCCTGGAAAATAAACTCTTACATAGCTACCAGGAAGCTGAAATCTTGGTTTTATTGAAAAAGATTTTGAGAGTGATAATTCCTGATTCCAGGTCATAGTTTGCATTGTGTTTGAAACACAGCTTTGAAGGGGTGATCTGTGAACCTAGTGTTAAATGATTTTGTCTAACGTCTTACTCTCTTTGAAAGCATATCCCTTCCATCAAAATTCAAGTCATTGAGCACAATCAAAACAGAGGCTCATATCTCAGGAGTTTTTGAAGTTTTAATCTGGGGGCACTTACAGACATCTCTACCCTATTCCATCTTCCTTTTTGCAATGATGTTTGTATGTGTTTTATGAGACTTAAAGTGGTGTGATGGAAAGTCATGTAGGTTCATCACAATCCTCTTAAGTTAGGAAATGGTTGACGGAAGGAAGGAGTTGAAGTTTACCATTTTCAGGAGGGTGCTCAGAACAGCTGGTCAGCCAGATTGTCTTTAAAATGTTGTTTTAGACAATCACGTGTTGTGGACCCTTTTGCCTGTCCTACACCAAAGATGTCAGATGCACTAGGATACCGCCTAATAGCATTTCTGTCAACTGACTGTTAGAGCTATGACTGTAATTAAATAGTTGGTGCTATGATTGAAGCAAAATGTAGTAGCAATGCAATGGGCCCCTGTATTTGCTTTATGGGTCGTGATTGGGAATTTATTCTAAACTTACAAATCTTTAAGGGTCACAGAGTGGGCTGGTGGGGGGTGGGGGAACTTATCAGTGACAATAGACTGCTCCCAAAAGGTCTTCATGTGAAGAAGGCCTCATGGTTTTCTGTCTGAACAGTATGGCACACTGCTCAGAGGTTTGGCCACTGAATTTTCACCTTGTGGAGGTTTGGGAATCAATCCCAGGTGGAATATAGAATATCAGTCCAGAAAAGGTTTTATCAAGATAGCTTTTTATGTGTGTATATGTATATTTATTTTTAGGAGAAAATTGAATAGGCCTATAGTCGTACATGTATTCTTGTTAGGAATACTTTGAGCTTAACCCACTTGCCAAATGTCTTCTGTTTTATCATTTCAATGTATAATTGCGTTTGATTTTTAAAATCTTATTTCCTGTCCATTGTTTGTGTGAAAGTAAAGCTGTTGACATTATTAGGATTTTGAATCATTTTTAAATTTAGCAGTTCTAAAACAAAGGGAATTAAGGAACATGACACTAGTGAACCTTCATTGTCAATTTTTATTCAAAATGCAGAAATCAGAGATAACTTCCCCCAAAATAAGATAAAATTATTGTGAACTCCTCCAGTTGCCAACAGAACTGGTACCAGCTGGCCATAAACAGTAGTGGGCAGCTTTACTGGACAGCCTCTTCCATAGCCAGTCGTGGACCGCTCTGTCGTCCCCACTTACCTCCGAGGGTGGTCTCTGGGTGGTCACCAAAGAGGGGAGATTTTCCTGTGTGACTTCTACAGTTTCCCTTGCGTTGGTTCCTGTGTGTAAAAATGCTTGGTAAGCAAGACAGCTATACCTAGACTATAGATTTTGCCCATTGAAGCTAGTAAGAATTACTGCCATTTGCACCTGTTTAGGCCTCCAGACATCAGCCAGTAGCCTTCCTCCCACGTTTGGGCTTTAGCCATTAACATATAAAGAGTACAGTCGCTTGGCAAAGGAAACCCGACAGATGGTGGGAGTGTTAAAACTATTCCGCCTTCCAACCTATGAAACTTTCTAGAGCTCCTTATCTCCATATGTACTCAAGGGAGACAGAGCCCATGTTTTTTCCCAAAGTATTTCTCCAGCAAGAGGGTTGCATAAAAATGGAAAGATATATACGAGACTGTGTCACTGATTTTATGATAACCAGTAAAGTGCAATCTGCCTATTCCCTTGGCACAGCTTTCTATCTCTAGTAAAAGCCATAAAAATTTAGTTGGTTTAACCATAAGCTTATGTGTATATAAATGTGTGATAGAAAAATATCTACAGTTAATTTTACATAGATTAAAAGACAAACAATTTTTATATATACAGATATATTCTTCACAACATATGAAAAACAGCCTTCCAAATAACTAGCCTGGACAGTTGCAGTTCATTCTGGTTTCCTTTTACTACCTGTTTGCCGCCTACAGTGCGGTCAGCAGGATGACTGAACTGCTAGATTCTTCGAACTTGCCGTCACTGGTGACATATCCTAAGAGGAGTTCAACGGGATTGTGCATCCTGCCGTTCTGCAGCACGAGTCCCGAAAGCCTGTTTCTCCTTGGAATTTGGTGACTCTAAATATAGTCTGTGGCTGAACTGGAAAGAAGCAGTTACCAAGAGTTTCCCTTCCTATATGATGAAGGTTACCTTTCGTGTTAGGAGTTCCATAAAATAAAAATAGCTCTTTCCCTGAAAGAATTAAAAATACCAATTCCTCTTAACAAAGTAAATTCAAAGCATGCCCTTAAGAACTGGACATGTAATCATGGCTCAAGTTCTGTTCTTAGTGGTCCCTCAGCAGCAGCTCATCAAATGAACTAAAGAATTTAGGGGTAAACCTTTGATGTACTTGGTTTTCTCTTGTGCCTTAGTTTTTCCAAATAGCACAGGCATCAATTTTGCTAGGGAGTGAAAGCGGAAGTATCAAGGGGAAGTTTGCAAACAGCCCTCCTGAGGATAGAGGGCCTGCATGAAGTGGTCCTGAGGCTTCCCTTTATTAATTCAGAATTATCCTGCACCAAACATTACATTTCCCTAGATGGAAGAGTTACGGTAGGCTTTTTTGCATCAGGAGTGCCAAAAAAAAAGTGAATTCTAGACAGTGATCTTGTTCTTAGTTGTACTACCAGTATCATGGTGGTAAAGGCAGAGAAAAAGTTCAAGAAAGTCTTACATATTTGAACAGGAAACCAATACTCTCTTGAAGTCTATGCAGTGTGAGTTTTTGAATAGGCTTCATTGATTTCGTTCATCAAACATTAAAATTAAGTGCCTGTGTGCCAGGTACTCGTGACCACTGTAGACCCAGGGGTACTTAAAGCAGATTGGAAGCCTGCCTTCATGAAGCTTGTAGTCTAGTAAGGAACCATAAATGAAATTTTAGCTTCAAGAGAAAAATCTACTTTTGCCTATTAGCATGCTTTTATTTTAAAACTCATACTAGGATGATTTGGTTCAAATTCAGAGAAGACTGGGAAAATCAGGCTCAAAATGGAATTGGATGCTATGAACCTAAAACTCTAAATTTTTTTTTTTTAATCCTAAGGGAATCAGAGAAACCAACAAAAAATCTTCTGACATTTAGTAGAAATACTTGGAGATCAGGTATTCAGGAATCAATTTATACTGCTGGGGAGCCAGGGGCAAATGGGCAGGATAGAAGTACAAGTAAGGGAAGAAGATCCTAAATATGTGCCAGGGACAGTCAACTTTTCTTTCCATCAGGACCTCCTTCCACGCAGCGTAGAGAGGTAGTGTGCTGTCGTCGCATGCCCCCCATTCCCCCTTGAGTACGGCTGCTCTAGAATACTGTCCATCTGGGTCACCAGCACTTAGCAGAGGATTCTGCAGGATTTGCTGTTTTAAAGCATCTGAGTGCAAGATGTGAAAATAGGAATCTAGAGCAGAAAATGTAGCAAGTGTGGTTCTGGAAATGGATGGTGGGCAGAATTTATTTACAAGAGGACTCAAACTGTCACATCTTTCTACAGTACAGCTCCATCAAAAGGACATTCTTTAACCCATTATTTAAAATATTATGTATGTTGAAGTTCCTAAGGCATACAGGGAGAATTTCTGGATCTTCTAGTGGCTTCTGAGGTTTACAGTTAGAAAAAACACAGGTGTACACTTACGTATTGGTGATGGTACTCTAGACCCTGTGGGGGCTGTGAAAGACTATGAAAACTTATACAGCTCATAAGTTTTAGGGCACAATCTTATGGAATGAAATCTACAGAGAAAATGATTCAAGGGCGTAGGAGTTAGAGAATGTTCTTTTACCTAAAAAAAGCTAATAAGCCAACTATAGAAGACCTGGGGTGGAGGTGTGGAACACAAATTAGGATAGCTTTTACAGAATTTATTTCTTTAAATATGTACCATAAAAACATTTCCATTAGCTGACTTGGGGAAGGGGCATGTTGGGATATTTTTTCCTGGGAAAATACATGTCTGATGGGAAATGATTTTGTTTACCAGGAGTTTCTTTTACACACAATCTTAAATGAATGCATCTGTGGCTTGAAGAAAGTTTGGGCCTCAATTTTTGCCAGAGGTGTCAGATCAGTTTGTTTCCAGATTCCTTCCATCTGAGATAATCTGATGGTGACCAGATTTCTTCTTCTTTCCCTGAAAACCCTGTCGTTTTCTGAGTTTATGCCACCCATCGGAGACCTTTCCCTCTGAATCATTGTTTTTCCATTCGCTGTTCTCCTGATTATCCTTTTGAAATAGGTCTGTTGATACATCAGAGCATTTCAACATACTGATTGCATTTGCTTTTTTCACTACACACCTGCAGTGAATATTGATTTGCTCATTTTTATTCAAAAGCTCATCTTTCGTGGCAAGTTGGGCTAATGGCCTTTGCGCTCAAGGTTTGTTTACCACTTCTGTAGCCATATTTGGCAAATCTTAGCAAATAGAAACCCCTCTTTTCTCCCTTATTCTTGCAATCGGTCATGTATTGCTTTCCTGACATACGCTTTGAGACTACTGCATCTTATAGGAAGAGCTAGCCTAATTAGTAAAGTAGGCTTGCCAATAGCTCAGTCACTCCCATAATGCTTTGGTTTTGAGAGTTGGGAAACTCTGAGAACTTACGGGAACCAAACTCAGGAATCCCACAGTTGGTTGCATTGTGCCATTGGCTTAGGGGCTGGACACAGGACCTGTCTGCAGCTGAGTGTACTAGGTGCATTTGGGTTTGAGTTTTTGTCACATACTGAAATGTAAGGCAGTCCTGAATAATCAAAACACTTTATTTTTCTTTTTTTAATAGGAACTTTCTGAAGAAAAAGTGATGTGTAAAACATTTGATATTTAAGACAATAAAAGTTTTTGTCATAAGACTCTTGTTTGATCGATTTCTTTATAATTAAGATGGTTACTTAACTTGTGTCCTCGTCTCTCTCTGCCCTCTTAAATAACTTAAACTCAGGCATTGTGTCTTGTGGCCATGTGCCTGAACCCCAGAAGAAATGGGCCATCTCCAAGCCATTAAAGTTACTTCCAGATACCATTGCAGGGGGACAACTGTGTCCTGATGTGAAAGATGGAACTGCTGTGCATGGGAGACTGTGGTGATGGACATGACACTGCAATGAGGTATTGTGGGTCAGACTAGTTTCTACAGCCATTCTGCTTGGGTTTGAATTCTCGCCTTGCTACTTGCCAGCTGTGTGCGTGACTAGGTTAAGTTGCTTAACCTTTCCATGCTGCAGTTTCCTCATCTGTAAAACGATTATCAAGGATGGTTGTAGGGATTAGATGAGTTAATACGTGTAAAGTACTTAGAACAGTATCTGGCACATAGTAAGTGCTTGTTACTTATCAGCTAGTATTCATTTTATCATATAAGGGATTTGAGAACACTACATGGAATTTCCAGTAGCGAGGCAAGTCTTAACAGTCCAGTGTGTCTCTGCCCTATGCAGTCATCGAGGGTCCTAGGCTACCAGGGCTCCGCTCTCTTTAACATGTGGCTTCTAGAATCACTCGGGATGTCAACATCCAGCTAACATACCAGGAAAAGCGAATGAGGTTGTGCACGGGAGTTTTTATACCAGCCTGGCAGTGGTCACATCACTACCCACATTTTACGGGCTGGAATTCAGTCACATGGCCATACCAAACTGCAAGGGAGGCTGTAAAATACAATTGCTCATGTGCCCAAGAAGATGGGTTCAGCTTGGTGTCACCTAGCAATGGTTCAGTTTCATCTCACATGTAGACCACACATAATACCCTTTTCCCTAAAGTCATGACCCTATAAACCATCTCATTGTTCAGCTGACCTCTGTCCAGAATTCCCTGTGGTACCCTGTCCTTCAGGAGTTGATTATGGCGCTTTGTGGTCTAGCAAACTGAACCTGGCTCTGCTCCTGCCCCGTATGTGGTATTAGCAGAGAGACGGAACAACTGCAATAGTAAATCCCATTCAGAAATGGGAAGAATGGGAAGTGCAGCTGTCACTGCCCCCAGCAACCCGGAAATCATGCTGACAGGCATTGTGAAAGATATGGGAAGTTCCTTTATTCAAGATTCTAATGATCTTGGGGAGGAACTCCCTTCCTTGTCCCTGGCCCCTTCTGCGGTAGGTGTTCAGTCTGCCTGCCTTGGGAGTTAGTCCGGCTCTCTCAGCTCACCGCTGGTCCAAGTCTGGGGGACGGAGGGCTGTCTAAAGGCTTGGAAAAGGATGTCTTTTGAAATCTGGATTTGTTGTTTCTTTGGCAAAATAATAACATTTAATAGGCTTCTGATCTATTTGCTCCAGTCAATTCTTTATGTCAGTGACTACACTCGGTTCTTCCCTATACACAGTCCTCAAGCCTGATTTATTTCATTGCCTTCTCACTGCCAGTCTGCTTTCAAAGGTATCTATCTCAAGTTCATCTGAAATAGTTTTGAATGTAAAAACCTTTATCATTTTTGCTACAGGGCTGAGTCTTACTAGGCCTTGGTGTTCAAAGTCTATTTCAAACTTACGTCTTATTACCTTAAGTCTAAAACAAGGACATTTCAACCCTTCAAGGCCCCAAGTTTCTTGGCTCTATTCCTTTTCAATTCTGCTTACAATGAGCCAGTTCTCTAAGCTTCAGTCTTTCTCAGATAATTAGGATGTAAAAGTCGACACAGAACATGAGTCTTCAACCCATCCTCTTAGACTAGAGCTCCAGGCTATATAGTTAATATGATCAACCTTCCCAGTTGCCACAGGAGACACTTTTACCAGATGTTTTGCCCCCTGCATAACATGGGTCTCTATTTTTCTACCCTACCTATATCTATTTCCTTCTTGACCACCAAGACGGTGTCTTATTTTAGGTTTTTTGGTGAACATCCCATTTCAGTACCAATTTCTGTATTAACATAGGCTAACTGTTGTAACACACCCCAAATATCAGTAGCTTAACAAAATATAACCTTACCTCTCCTTCACTAACAACCCAATGTGGGTCCAAGTCCATAGAGGTAGGAAGACACTTCATACTGTCATTCCAGAAACAGGCTACCAGCAACTCTGCCATTTTCACCCGCTTTCACGGTTGCCCTAGCCTTCAGTGTTCAACTGGAAGATGATAGGAGAGAGAATCAAGAGCAGTTTTTACTGGCCAGCCCCGAAACTGGTATATACCACTTCTCGCACAAAATCAGTTGCCAGTCACACCTAGCTGAAGGAGAGGTGGGGAAACGCAGACTAGCTCCGGGCCCAGTAAGAAGAAATCACCTAACCCAGTTTTCACCTCACAGAAAATACCCATTTCTCAATGTCTGGTCAGGAAACAGTCTTCGTTTTGACTCCCAGTTAATATTCACAGCTGAGACCGCTCATTCTGAACTGTTGAGAATTGGTTTCCTATTGTTGAGGGCTTCAGGACTTTTCTATCTCAGAGCTTCTAAGTGATGTGTGTCTGTGTTTAATTTTTTTAAAATTTAAAGTGACTTAAAATTAATCATTTTGAGATTTATGAGTGACTCAGAAACATCCCGGGGTGGTAACCAAGTGGAGTCATTGCCTTTGTGGATTTGTGCTGTGGGGCCTTTATATGAAAGGTTTTCAATGTACACATACCAGCTGGTCTGTATGGGGAGTAGCCTGGGAAAATCTCCCCTTGTTCTGTTACACTTCCTTATCTATTTAAAAAGGATGATGGGAGGAAAGGATACTTCTAGTTGGAGGCAAGAGGTAATTATTTTGCTCTTGTTCAGATCTCAATCTTTTGATAATTTCATTTAAAATGAGACTTCTAGTACTCAAAGTGGTAGAAATTGTGAGGAGTTAATATATAAACTTAGAAACTGTCAGGAAGGTTTATGGCAGGAATCTATATGCCTATAGGTTGGAGGAGGAAATGAAAGGATAGGGTATACATTTAAAAGTAGAAATACAAAAGTAGGCAACATAAGAGTTGAAAAAAAAGAACACAGAGTTAAAATTTAAAATACATAGTAAGCAGAACATATCGCCACTTTACAGAAAAGGGCTAAATCATCCCCAGATCCCACATCCCTGGTCAGAGCTAGTAGTGTACTAATGGGACTAGCCAACGTCACCAATCCTTACCTGTGCATTTTGTCCCAGAAAAAGACATTAGAGCAAGAGTGACTTGGTTCCTCCTAGAAAGCTACTAAAAGCCAACCTTTTCCCTATTGGACCTCAGGGATCTGAAATTGAAGTACCCTGCGCAAAAAGAACTCCACCGCCCCCCACCTGCCCCTCTCACAGTCTTCCCCAACTTCATTCAGCCTTCCAGGTGCTCACTCTAAACCTTTACTCCTTTCTTTCACAAACTACATAACGCATCCTAAAGTCTGCTGGCTCCGGTTCAAAGTACATTTGAAAGCTGATCATTTCTAGAACCCTGGTCCCAGGCACCATCACGTCTTACCTGGGTTGCTGCAATAGGTCTCCCTGCTCCTGCCCATTTCTACCTACATTCTGTCCTCAGCACAGCCAGGATGGGCCTGTTAACCCTGATCACACCTCTCAGCACCCTTCAGTGGGTCCTGTCTACCTCTCTGCCCTCACCTCCTGCTTCCCCTCACTCAGCTCTAAGCAACCTTGACCTCAACTCCCTGAATTCACCATGCTCGGTAAGGTCTTCATATTTGCTGTTTCCTTATGGAATGCTCTTTCCCCAGACACTGTCATGGCTTTTTCTCTCACTTCCTTTAGGTCTTTACTCAAATATCTCAGAAAGGCTTCTCTGGCTACTTTACTAAAATCGAAGCCACGTGCCCCCACTTCCTATGTCACTTCTCTTCATTTTTCTCCTTAGCACTGACCACTACCTAACATACTCTGTGTTTCACTGCTGTGTCTTTTTTTTATTATGTTTGTCCCCCTTAGAACATAAGCTCCATGAGAGTAGGGATTTATATCTGTCCTTTTCGCTACTGTAGCCACAGTACCTAAGACTGTGCTCAGTGCACGGGGGCACTTGGATGTGCCTTGAGTTCACCAATCTGTGAACACCATCACGCTGCCTCTGTTCTCGTCTCAGAGGCCCTAAGGAGTTGTACTGTAGGTGGAATGACATGGCAGAACTGTGCCTGAAACCCAGCCGGGTCACTGAAGTCAGACTGCAAATTTAGGGACTCTAGCCCAGGATGATTGCTGAGTTTGAGTTTAATGAAGATTCAAAGACATGACATTCTGAGGTTAGTAAGTGTGTAGGCTTCCATATTAACCCACATAGAAGACTAATTTGGAACACTGGCAAACAGCACCTCTGATTGTACAGACGTTGACTATAGTTCCTCATCCATTTTCTTCCTAAAACAGAAAGGCCCAAATCAGGTATAAAGAGAAGCAGCCTTCTATTTGGCCCTAGTTCTCTTCTGTCTTTTTACTTCTGTGGACAGCTAAAAAAATTTTCTGCATCTCTACTGAATTAACAGTCAGAAGATATTAATTCAATAAACATTGAGTATCATGTGCCAGACACTGCATTGGTGCTGTGAATACAGCATACAAGAAGTGAGCAAAGATATATTCCCCTACAGCTTACATTATAGCAGTCTCTTTGAAGAGTAACGACAAACAAAGAAAATGCCAGGTAGTAGATTGGCATGCTGGATGGGCCTAGAGGCTGCTTAGGGTTGAGTAGTCAAGGAGAAAAGTCTTCTGAAAGCTGACATTTAAATTGAGACCTGACTGACAAGAAGGCTGCTGCTAAGTGAGGATTTAGGATATATTGTGTTAGGCTAGGCTGAGGAAACTAAGAGGCCAACAATTTCAATAATTCACTGCAAAAAAAGTTTTTATCTTGCCTGTGTTACAGTCCAAGACAAGTTCCTGCTTGAAGGGCAGCACTCCATGCAATGATTCAGGGAACCAGGCTTTTCACATCTTGTAAGTCTGACACCCCTTTTGCTTCATTTCACCTGCTGGAAGAAGAAACAGCATGGAGAAGGAATATCCACTCTCTTAGAAGCCCAGCCTAGAGGTGGATTGCTTTATTTCTGTTCACGTTCCATTAGAGAGCAGATAAAATAGCCATGCCTACTGCAAAGGAGGCTGGGGAATGTAGTCTAACCCTGTACCTGGCTTACAGTGCTCCCACTGTGGAGAGAGCAGGTTTCAGTGAGCAGTAGAGGCCTCTGCTACAATGGGGCAGAGCAACCCTGCAAAGACCCTCAGAGGTGAACGCACTAACATGTTTGAGAAACAAAAGGTTGTGGGGCCTGCACACACCAGCAGAGAAATTGAGAGATGAGTCATGGAGAGAGGTTGGATCAGACCAGCTGTAGCCTTGGAGGCCAAAGAAAAGGGTAGATATGTCATTCCACGTGCTATGTCAGGAAGCTAGTGGAGGCTTTTAAGCTAGGAGGCCAATGTCCCAATTTTCACCAGCCCATCTTGCTGACTGGACAGTAAAGAGGAGGGAACTGTAACACTTTAAAATAAGATAATCTAGATTAAAGCTGCCTTGTTTTGGTTTACTCAGTCCTAGTGTTAAAGATGGTCTGTACTTGCAGGTGCTGGAGTGAAGGCATGGGAATCTGGAGCACTGCTGTTACGTACAACCAGCCCCTCCTATCTCCCCTTCTCAGGTGGAGATCAATTTCACCAGCCTGATGGCCAAGGACATGTTTACTCCCTCCTCTGGAAATGCAAATATATTTGCCTGGAGTTTGGGGAAAGGAAGGAATTAGTCTCTTAAACTATCCTCCACCTTTCTTTTTTTTTTAAAACAGTCATGACCAATGACATTTTAAGGATGTGACAGAATCTTTTCCTATCTTTTTCCTCTCTGAGGCAGTACACACCTTTGGAAAGAAGAGTAAAGGAGACCCGTGGGCCAAATCTATGGTGTCTCTACAATCTTATCTGCTTTTCCAAGTTGTTCCCTCATCTGATGGAGTTTAACAGTGGGAGACTTAGGTGAGGACAACACTATAAAAAGAAGAACAAAATTCATTTTTCCTTTGTCACTAGTTTGGAAACTAAGAGTATCTGCCCAAGGCTTTAGCATGAGTCAGTTGAGGCTTTTGACTCCTGATGCCTCAGAATCTCATGCACTTTGCACGTGCTCAGTAAAGTCTGGAGCAATAAATGAATGAGCTTCAGTTGAGTTTACAGGACTCCCAATAACAAGATTGATAGGCATCCTGATTTTTTTGTTTGTTTGTTTTTATGTTTCTGAGTTGCCTTGTTTTTGACAGGCAAGGATGGATTCCATATTTGAGATCTGGGCATGGGGCAATTACCTGCCCGTAAACACATACTTGGCCCCCTCCCCTTCCCTCAAGAAGTCTTGTGAGAGTAAAATGTGCCTCTCTTCTCCCACCCACTTACATACCTATGCAAACCTTAGGAATTAAGTAGGCAGTGAGATGGTATGTTCCTGTTGAATATTATAAAAGTTGACTGTGCCCATCCCCCAGTGATGAAGGTGAAAACAATATGCAGAAATGCCACATTCATACATCATAGGTATACCACCAAGCAATAAAGACATCCATTGAGGCTGTCATGTGCCCAAGCCTCAAGTAGCCATTTATAAGAAGGTGGTGCCCAGCAGAAGGTGCAGCCTCAAAGATGGCTTGCTATTTAACAGCAGGGAAGAACCACAAAGCTCATTGGTTCTGCTGCGGGCTGAATGGATTCTCAGGAACCTGAGTTGCAGCCAATACCAAGTTTGGTCACGTAGGCCCTAGCCTGGGTGGAGTGGGCCGGGAGCACACCAAGGCTATTAGATTGGTCACTCAAGCCAGCTTCCTCCTATTTGCCACACACACCTTTGGACACCTGACAGTTGCCTTCCTCATTCAAAGTAATGTGTCCTCTGCTCTCGGCCTTTTCTCTACCTGGCCAGCAACTGCAGCCTCCATTCCCACCTGTCATTCCACCTGTCACTCCACACAGGCTGTTCTCTCTTATTTTCCAGAACACATTTTCATAAGAAAATGCCCTGGGTTTAGAGACTCATCCTATGAGTAGTATGAATAAATGTAAAGGGACATGGGGCGTTGCTGCGGTGTGCTTTAGGGCTGAGGGTTTTCCCTAAAGGGTTAGACCAAGCTCCTATGAGTAGTATGAAGAAATGTAAAGGGATCTTTGGCTCAGAAGAGGATACAAATGGTTTCTGGGCTCTACCATTTGCTTATGATTTTAGGCAAATTGTCCCCATCTCAGTTTCTCCATCTGTACAAGAAGTGCTTTGTGAGGATACATGAGACACATGTAAAGCACTTAGTTCAGTGCATGGCCCATAGTGCTCGGCACTTACCATCATCATTACAATAAAGGACTCTTGCCCTTGATCCTGAGGTGGTAATAGAATAGTTTCTCAAGTAGTCATCCAATCTGAGTTTCACAAGTAGCTGTTCTTTTCTTTTCCTGACACAAGATTTTGTTCCCTTATGCAGTCACAAAAAAGCAAAACAAAATAACCACCATCTTGGGTCTCCTCTGGTGAGACTGAGGGACGGGAAGGCATCTTTTGGGTGTGTTTGGGGTGTGGGAGGGGGCCCATCTAGAATAAGCTGTAGAATCAGTGTTTCAGGTGGGTACCAGGCTGACCAGGTCTGGGAGGCTGAGGGAGGGGTGACCTAAGCAGGGAAGAGGGAAAATGGAAGAGGGGGTGGTCAACAGAGATTAGGAACTGGGGTATTTTAAGAATAAAAAGAGGGGACAAATATTTATATATATAATTTATATATATACACACATAGATGCATTATTTTTATATATACTCATTTTGTGCACCTGAAATGTCAATTCCTTCTCAGTTCTTTTTAATGATAAAATGAATATATATTGACATTTTAAAAAAAGAATGAAAAGGGGGGAGTGATGGATGTATCAGGAATGAATTTATTCGGGGGCCAAATGAGTCGTTAGCCAGGTAAGAGGCCGAGAACTCAAAGTGGAGGTGGCTGTAAGAGATGGTGACTTCGGAGAGGGGAGTGTGTAGGGATGTGGGGCGTCGTGCTTCAGGGCTGAGGGGGTCGGGGCCCCCGGGACCTGTGGGCGCACCGAGGAGCTGGGAGAGGGAGAGGCTGGGCAGGGGCCCTGGGGCTGAAGGTGACGCGCAGAGGGTGAGTTCTGGAGGTGGGAAGGGGGTGCTGTGGGCCCCGACTTCAAACCACCTGACAGCTCAGGCCTGGGGGGAGGGGGGCAGGGACCGCGGGCAGGGGGCCGGGGGGCCGGGCTCCGCAGAGGGCAGGCTGAGGCGGGGTGCCGGGGACCCTGGGCTGGGGGGCGGGGGCCGGCATGGTGGGGGCCTCGGGGGCGAGGCGGGGAGTGCCGAGAGGGCGTCCGGGCCCCGCGGCCCGTGGGGGCCTCCAGGGTCCCTGGCCGGAGCGGGCGGAGGGGCTCGGGGCCGCCGGGGAGCCCCGGGGGCCCCGGTTTGCTGGGCCGAGGCCGGAGGTCGTGGGCCGGCCAGGGCCGGGCGCCCCGGGCCCGAGCTCGGGGGGGTGCCCGCGCGGCCCCGGGGTCGCCAGGCGCAGGCGAGGCGCCGGCGTCCCAGCCCGGCCGCCGGCCGTGGCGCCGCCCCGCTTGACATCAGTTCCTGCCGCCGCCGCCGCCGCGCACAGCCCGCGGCCTCCTTCCCCGGCGGAGCGAGGGCCGGGCGGCGGGCGCCGGGCCCCGCGGCCGGCACGACGGAGCCCCCGCACGGCCGGCGGCAGCGGTGGGCGGCGGCCCCGGGCCCCCGGCGCGGGAAGCGGCGGCGGCGCGGCGGCGGCGGCGCCGGCGGCGCCATGGAGCCGCGGGAGGTGAAGGACCGGATCCTGGAGAACATCTCGCTGTCGGTGAAGAAGGTGAGCGCGGCCTGCACCCCACGGCCCGGGCCCGCCACCCCGGCCAGCGCCCCCTGCTTCCGCCGGGCCGGGGGTCCCGCCTGTTCCCGGGGCGCGGGGACACCGCCCTTCCCCTCTGCGACCCCGGGGACGGGGTCCGCGGGAGCCCCGGCAGCCGGAGGGGAAGCGGGGCCGCTCACGTGAGTGCCGCTGCGGCCGAGCTATTTTTAAAGAACAAAGTTGAGGTCAGCATCGTCAGAGGTCCCACCAGCCGGGCCCGGGGGCCCCGTGTCACTTCGGGCGGCCGCGACCCGCCGTACCCCCCACCCGAGCAGCGGAAAACCCGGGAGGATCTCGGGCCGCCGCGCATCCCCGGGCGGCATCCCTGCATCCCCGACCCCCGGGAGGCCTCGCCCAGCCCCGCAGTCGGGGCAACGCCGCGGATAAGCAGCTCCGGTTTGCCCAGTTCTGGGTCGCGTTGCCTCTGGTCCTGGGAAGTTCCCTGAATAATTTTGCTCAGTGTTGGCAGTTTTGAGGAGGCTTATTTCAGAGCTTTGACTGAGAACCTGAAGTGCCCGGGGATTGGAAGTTGGTGACACCACAGACACTTGGTTGTCTGGGGGCCCCCTGTAGTAGAGATCATTATTCTAATTCTAGGTAGAAAAAATATGACCTATTAAGGGTGTGTAGAATATACGTGTGAGGAAGTCTGCTTATCTGAAAAGGGGTCCTGAGCTAGAAGATAGAATTCAAACTCACCTAAAACCAAACCAGGATTGACAGTCATTTGAGGAATGTTGTTGATTTTTTTCCCCGGATTTGAATTCCTGTCTCACCTGATGGTCTCAGAAACTTGGAGGGGGGAGTGGGTGCGGGAAGATGCCTTAGGTGGGGGAAAAGGCTCATTAGAGTATTTTAATTACCTCAACAAGTCAAAATGAAGAGAATTAATTAAATCAACCATTATATTTAAATGACTGTTTTTCCCCCATTTAAATTCCTTAAGAGACACATAGGCAAGCAATTTTACCTTTTGTAAAGGTCAGTGTGGCTTGAAAAGAAAAATAGATTCAAAATGCTCTTACCAAAATGTTTCTTTAAAAGGATAGTCAAAAATACCATTGCAGACATCCAAGAAAAGTTTTCTTTATTTAGTTTTCTTGAGCTCTGCCCATGCAATTGGGCCACAGTTTTTGCTTATTTGAGGAGTGCAGGATGAGCAAGTACTTTGTTAAAAAGCAATACATCTTTCGTAATGGAAAAGAAAGGAAGACTGCTGACCTTTCTAATCTCATCTGGGCTGATTATGGCTTCAGGTAGACCAAGTATTTTGTCTTCGGATTTCCCATAAATAAGGTGGAATTACCCAGGTAAAAAAAAGGTAGACATGGACACTTATCTGTTAGGATGAATCTTTCTGAAGGTAGAACTCCACTCTGTAAATCAGGCTGCCATTTACGAAGGAGTTGGGTATGCTTGTCAAGATTCTTCTAATTCTATGCATTTGAACAAGCATATTTTATTGAGCTGTAATGCACACCAGATGGTGTCAGTCACACACTAGAAGTTGGAAACCCGTCCCTGGGTGCATCACAACCAAAGGCGTATCTACATCATGGTTAAGAGCATGGATTCTGGAGTTCTGGCTGCCTGGGTTGAATCTGCCCTGCTAGTTAATAACCCTGTAACCTTATAACCTTCACTCACCTCCCTATGTCTCTATTTTCTCATCTGTGAAGCAAAGGTAAAATTAGGGTTGTTGTGAAGATTTAATGAGAGTATGTATATAGAGTGTTTAGTCTGTGCTTGACCCATTGTTAACAAGTTGTCTTAGTCCGTTTGGGCTGCTATAACAAACTACAATAGACTGGGTGGCTTGTAAACAACATACATTTATTTGTGACATTTCTAGATGCTGAAAGTCTGAAAACGGTGCCAGTGTGGTTGAGTTCTAGCGAGGGCCCCTCCTCTGGGCTGCAGACTGCTGACGTCTCCTTGTGTCCTCAAGTGGCAGAAGGGACAAGGGAGCGCTCTGGGCCTCTTTTTTAAGGACATTAATCCCATCCCTGAGGGCTCCACTCTCATGAGCTACTCACCTCCCAAAGGCCCCACCTCCTAAACCATCACACTGGGGGTTAGAATTTCAGCATATGAATATGAATTTGGGGGGACATAAACAAAAGCTGAAGCTTTTTCTGTTTGTGGTAGAGCCAATTCCTTACTTTTACAAAGTCTGAAGATGGCTAAGTGCCTCACCACTTAAAGGCTGTTATATGTCACCATTTGGACTTGTTATCCACTTCCTTTGTATGGTGTGTTTCAGAGAACTGTTTTATGATTCCTTGCCTCATGACGTGCGTTTGGTTTTCTCAATCAGAGCATTTGCTTCTCGTAGGAATCAATTAGCAGTAGGCAGTGAGGGCTAGCAGTCTTGGGATCAGATTTATCCTTAAACACCAGACTACCCAAATTTGTTATTCGGCACTTTGAGAATTGCTTCCCCTTTTTCTTCCATCCTACAGCTAGTAAAATAGTTTTACCAATCCTTTTATAAGAATGTTGCATGAAGAAAATGAGGTGTGTATTTCTGCAAAAAAAAAGACCAGCTGCACATTAGTATGTTTGCAAAAGGCATTTTAGAACTTCTTATTGGACTAGAATATACTTACAGAAAATAGAATATTCCTACACTCCTGAATGTAAAGCTGAAGGAGTTCTCACAAAGTGAACACATCCACTTGCCAGCTCCTAGATCAAGAAAAGAACATCTTCATCCAAGAAACCACCCGTGTTCTCCTTCCAGAAACTGCGTGCCCAAATGGAACCACTCTTCCCAAGCAGTATTGTCGAGTTTAGCTATTTTCACATCCGGATTTTATGATGATGAACTGTACACTGTAACACTAGAGAAATGAGATGGCTATTGTCCCACCGACAAACAAGGGAACCTGTGCTCCGATGGGAATTCCAGTAGGATTCCTGGGGGTTAAGAGAGAATTGGAATTACTAGCACAGTCAGAAGAAAATGATAACAATGAAAACCAAGTTCCATATGAAAGGGAGAGAGAATCAGGAACACCCCAGGTGCAGATAGTAAAGCTTGTGGTTACTGAGTTGTTAATAGAGAGAGATGTCCAAGGCAAAGACAGGGCTGGCAGTTTTCATTGGCATGAGGTACTACCAAATAGCGTGTTCTCCAGAGGAGGGGGAGGCAGTGCTTTTCATGAGGGTTTGGTCTTGTTTTGAGGAGCCGGGGTGTTCTGCAGACTAACAGAGGCTCTCTGCTAGAAGCAGCAGTCTCTGCGCTCCAATAGTTTGGTTGGAGAGAGAGTTAAAAAAATATCTAGGGCAAGGAGAAGGTCTCCGAGAGGGAGGGCTCAGCTGAGTCTTGGCAAATTGGTAGAATTCAGAGAAAAAGAAGCAGGTATTAAAGATAGAAGGAACAGCCTCAACATCCCCGAGGAAGTGGGGATGTCCAGATGGTCTTCTGAGGACAGTGAGGAGACAGAGCAGTCCCGGGGTGCTGAGGCTTCTGCCCGATGTGGCTAGAAAGTGCTTTCTGTGGAGGCTGTACAACATGGTGGATACTAACACAGGCTTCTGGGGTACCCGGAACCGGGGCTGGATTTGAATTCTGGGTTTGTCACTGACCTTGTCAACCCTGGCAAATTACTGGACCCCTATTAACTCAGCAGTGAGAACTTACTCATAATGTTGTAGTGAGAATTAAATTACAGGAAGTAATATGCTTAAAACACTTGGCCCAATACCTAGCACATGACAAGGCCTAGATAGAATATTAGTGACCTAGTAAGGGTCTGTGTAAGCACTGCACTTTACTCTTGTGCAGTTTTCAGTCAGTCTTCAAGCTCAGGGTTTGTCAAACTTTTTCTTAAAATGCCAGATGGTAAATATTTATAGCCCATCTGGTCTTTGTTGCCACTATTCCGTTTTGCCCTTGTGGGTCATAAGCAACCACAGACTATCCGTACATGCTTGGGTGTGGCTGCGTTCCCATAAACCCTCATTTACAAAAACAGGTAGCAGGCTGTTCTTCATACATGTACATGTGTGCACACACAAAAGCCCACAGCAGGGTGGGCTAGGGATCACTTTCAGAGAAATTGGTATACCCATCTTACAGTTTCTCAAATTTCTGTTGTTACTGTGTTTTTGCACATTATACTTGACTTGTGGAATGAATATGGACATTTGTAAATCCCGTCACATGTCCATGTGTTTAGTTTTTCAAAAAATATTCGCTGAGTACCTTCCACATGTCCCCACTGTCCAAGGCCTTAGGAAGGTAGTAGTAAGCAGATAAGGCCCCTGCCCACGTGGAGCGGATATTCCAGTAGGAGGAGATGAGGATAAATTAGTAGACAAACGCATGCGAAGGTGGTTTCAGATTGTGATGTGTGTTACGAAGGCATGAGGCAGGAAAATGTGGTAAAGAATTGGCAGGGGAATCCGCAGAGGAGGAGGTGATCAGGGAAGACTTGCCTAAGGAGGTGACGTGCATGCAACGGCAGACACAGACTAGGACAAGAGAAGGAGACATTGTTCTAAGAAAACGTAAATCGTTTAAAAACAATTTAAAAATTTTTTAAAAACTGTCTTAAAAGCACAGACATAGCTCAGAAGTATGTAAAATAAAAGTCAGTATCTCCTGCTCTCCATCTTCTCAGCCCCAATTCTCCTCCCCCTGAACAGGGTAATAAGGGAATTTCAATAAAGTAACCATCCCTCAGGGAATGTTCCGGGTGGTGACCGCCGCCTCTCGCCTAAGCTTCGTCCCTGGCCCTCATCTAGGGCGGATGCACTGCCGCGCCAGTTCGGGCTCTGAGTGAGGGGCTCTTTCTGGCCAGGCACAGCCCGCCTTTTGCAGGGGTCTCCCGGGGCAGGTCCAGCGGCGCCGGGGAATGAGCTGCAGCTGTTGGACGTCCTCGCCGGACGCTGCGGCTCAGAAGGCTGGCTTACGTGGTGTGCTTTTGTTTCCGATTTTCCACCCCTTCAGATGAGTTAGATCTGCCAGTACTTTAAAAATTAGCTAAAGCAGCTCTTTTCTAGAGAGCAGTTAAATAAATGTGGGAATTATATTGACCATTTGGTTTCGATCGATAGTTTTGTTCTCTCTGACTTCATGGAAAAACTCTTTAAGAGTTCTGAGAATCCCCAAGGACCTGGTCACCTGGGCGAGATCTATATAAAATAACATCTACATACACGTTTTCTTATCCAGAGTTCTAGGGGTCAGGGTGGCTTGTGCTCGCTGCTTCCCCTGCCTCTGCCCTCGTGTTGGCAGTAGCTGTTTGTTCCTGTTCTCTCAGAATAGAGGCTTCTAGTGGGGGATGTGAGGGACCCGAAGCCCCCAGCCAGGAGGCACAGTAAGTGTGCACCTGAGCCCGTGAGTGACCCGACCCAGGCCCAGAATTAGATCCAGTGGAGAGGCGATAACCGCTTTCTCTGAGCCCTTTCCCGCTCGGTTTTTTTTTTTTTTCAATAATTATTTTTTTTTTATTGAAGGGTAGTTGACACACAGTATTACATTACATGAGTTTCAAGTGTACAACACAGTGGTAGAACATTTATATACATAATTCTAGGTTCCAGCTATCACCCTACCAGGCTGTTACAATATCTTGACTATATTCCTTATGCTATACATTACATCCCGGTTACTAATTTATTTTACCATTGGAAGTCTGTCCTTTTTTTTTTTTTTTTTTTTGTGAGGGCATCTCTCATATTTATTGATCAAATGGTTGTTAACGACAATAAAATTCTGTATAGGGGAGTCAATGCTCAATGCACAATCATTAATCCACCCCAAGCCTAATTTTCGTCAGTCTCCAATCTTCTGAGGCATAACAAACAAGTTTTTACATGTAGAACAAATTCTTACATAATGAATAAGTTACATGGTGAACAGTACAAGGGCAGTCATCACAGAAACTTTCGGTTTTGCTCATGCATTATGAACTATAAACAGTCAGTTCAAATATGAATACTCATTTGGTTTTTATACTTGATTTATATGTGGATACCACATTTCTCTCTTTATTATTATTATTTTTAATAAAATGCTGAAGTGGTAGGTAGATACAAGATAAAGGTAGAAAACATAGTTTAGTGTTGTAAGAGAGCAAATGTAGATGATCAGGTGTGTGCCTGTAGACTATGTGTTAATCCAAGCTAGACCAGGGCAATAAAACATCCACGTATGCAGAAGATTTCTCTCAGAACGGGGGGGTGAGGTTCTAAGCCTCACCTCTGTTGATCCCCAATTTCTCACCTGATGACCCCCCTGCGACTGTGCCTGTCTTAGGTTGTTCCTCCCTTGAGGAATCTTACCCATCTCTGGCTAACCAGTCATCTTCCGGGGCCATACCCGCTCGGTTTTAAGATACGGGTCCCGTTTTACGAAATGCTTCTCCAACATGAGGTCTCTGTTTGAAGCTGTGTGGCACTGTGGGCCTTTCCATCCTATCACAACACCCCGGGTCCCCATTTCTATATGGCTTGATTCTAGCATTAGGCCCACCTAGACTGAGAAGCCCTGTTTCTGACTGGAGGCCAGGCAGAAGCTCGCATGCACCTGAGTTAGACAGACAGGGCGCCATCTGGCAACTGCAGGCCCTCAGGGGGTGTGGGCGCCAGCTGTCTCCCTGTGGTCACTCTGTAGCCATAGTTAAGACTCCCCAGTTTGAGACGGAGCCATGGTGATTCCTGTGAGTCCTTTCCAGCCAGCGCGCATTTGGAAAAGAAATTCCCACCAGAATTGAAAATCCGCCAGCTGACAAAAAATGTAGGTCTGAAAACTGATGTTGAGTAAGGGGTGGAGTGGCCAAGACCTGCTCTCACGTGGACAGGAAGGAACTGGCCCTGGGAGTGTGGGAAGAAGGTCAGCTCTTGCAGGCACTGTTTTCCTCCTCGAGTCGTCAGTGCCCATCTGGGGCGTCAGGACTCACCACCACGGCGGGAGGAGGATGCCCCCAAAGCTGGCAGTACCCTTATGTCCAAGGAAAGCAATGGGGCTTCTCTCCATTAGGATAAAAAGCTCTCCTGGGTGGCCTCACTGCTGGTAAAGCAGGTTTCTTAGCTTGGGACCTGGAACCCCACAGTGCGATGTGGGGTGACCAGCTCTGGGCCCAGAGCTCTTCCCCATGGGAGTCTCAGCCAGGCAGCAGGCTGGTTAGTTTGGGTGGATCTTCCTTATTATCTCTATCCTCCTCCTTATTGCTGCTTGCTTAAGGTGCGAACATTCTAGAACTTCCATTTGAGGCAGGAAAATAAGGACAGTTTCCAGGAGAGTCCATTTGGCTAGAGCTGAAAGGTCATGTCCTTGATCTTTGGTTGTTATAACCACCTGGGTCCTGAGAGTGTCCCCTCTGTGTCGCCCCCAGAAAAGCAGCTGGCCCTGCCATGCAGATGTCCTCCTCTGTTTTATATATTTGTAATTTATCTTCCCCCCCTTCCTTGTAAGTGTTTACAAACATTATAGAAATACATAAGGAAGAAAGTATTCGTTTCCTATGATCCCCAGATAACCATACTTAAGAGTTGGAACTAACAGATTCTAAGAAACCCAGTAGTAGATGAGAACAAGAAAAAAACTAATGTGGACTTAAAATCCACAAAAATCTCCAAACTTAATTTTTTAAGTAACCTCTGGTCACACTCACCCAGGGTTCTTTATTTTTGGTGGTACACAGTGGGGCGTGAGGCGTCCAAACGCACGGAGAGGAAGGGGAGTAACACCACCAGAGGAGCCCTTACAGTTAATGTCTTCAGCACCTGCTCTTCACACACATTCCTTCAGTCACACTCAAGGCAAACTTGCAGAATAGATCATGATCCCTATTTAACATGTGAGGGAAACGAAGTTTAGAGAAGCAACCTGCCCAGGATTATGCACTCCTAAGGGGCAGCACTGGATTTGACCCCTGTTTCTGGCTCTTGCTCTGTCCATTTCTGTGAGCCGTTTGCATCTCCATGATGTCTGTCTTGAATTATAACAGGCCATCAGCCCGTCTCCACGGGTCAGTCTTGCAGGTCAGGCTTCCCTAAAACCACCTGATCATGTAACCGATGTTTGTCAAGTGAGCTGACATGCTGAGGACTCCTAGTCACCAGGAATCGTGGGTGAATGGGACCCACCAAGCCCCTGCCTGCTGGTGCTTACACTCCAGAAGAGCAGCAGGCATTAAACAAATCACAGTGGGTTAGGTGTGCATCCCAGGCCCTCCCTGATGCCTTCCAATAACCATTATCGGTTTATGATCTGTGGAGTTCCTGACATGCCTCCTAACCCCGTATTTACGTCTTCAGCCTCTCAAGTCTCTGACTGTATTGCACAGGCCTTGGACTGGAGGCCAAGGTCCTCCCAGGCCCCCCAACCTAATGTTGTGATTTAGACAGACTTGATGACCGTTTCCTTGGAACGAGATGGTTGTCTGGGCGAGGAGAGCATTCATGAAGTCATGTTGCAGGGACAGCAGAGGAAAGGGAAGTGGAAGATGAACACAGAGCTGGTGGCGGCTCCCAGGCTTTGAAAGACTGATTAAAATAAGGCTTTTTTTCAGTCTTAGCGAAAAGTGTTCCGCCTGCTCCTGCTTCCGGCCCAGTGGTCGAAGTGTGGGGCAGAATCTTGTGTGTCGCGTGTTCTTTCAGGCCATTGGTTGGCTTCTGGGTCCCTGGTGTTTGCCTGGGGACCTCTTGGCAGAGCCATTTAAGTATTTTCTTTCCCACTTTGAAAGGAGTCCTTGGTCGCTTCATAAGAGGTCCAGCTCTATGCTGAGTCCAGAGGCAGGACGTCCTAGTGCCTTGGGACACTCCCCTCCCGGGAAGGAGAAGCATCTAACCGCCTTTAGAAATCATAATTCTGTCAAATTACCCTAAAGATCTGTGCCCAGCTAGGCCAGTCCTCTTCTGCTGTCATTGTTCCAACACCCCAAAGAAGGCACAAAGGAAATGGAATCCACGGATAGTTCAAGTTCCTGCTTTTTTCAGCTTTCCCTCCATATCTTTCAGCAGGGCTGCCAGTAAAGCAGGGAGCCTGGCAGCTCTCCAGCAGAGGGGCCAATGAGGAGTCATTCGGGAGGGAGGAAAGAAAGCCGTGTAACTGGGTGTGTTCAGTGGCAAATGGATGGTTAAGAAGCATTGATTTCACCCAACTTGCTTTAGGAACTATGTACGCCCATGGTAAACAAACAGCACACCCTTTATGAGGACTGTACCTGTGGGGGTGCCAGTCAGGCCCAGGATGCCACCCAGCCTGGGCACAAGCTGTTCCTGGGCAGGGGCATTCGTGCCCACCAAGAAACCAGACTGAGCATTTCTGAACTGCAGGATCTCTGATTGTTTTTTGTGCATGGGTGATTTCTGGATTCTCCAGCGCTTAACTCTGCTGTAACTGGTTGTCACTGGGAAGGAAACATCACCACGCTAAGGTGGAAGGGGGTCTCAGGTTAGGGATTTTAAAATTAGGAGAGTAAGTCGGAAACATTGCAGTTGCCTGGAGGGTGGGGGGGTGGGCAGTGGACACCCCGTCGGCCTACACCTCTGTTGACACTCATGTTGTCTAGGAAGGAAGTGACTAGTACATTCATGCCTCTGTTCCCCAGCCCCCAACTCCCATGCTATGGAGTCCTGGGAATGACCCAAGGCACTTCTCAGATGGTCACAGCAGGTGCCCCTGGCCACTGCTTTATCCCCAGGCAGGATGGGAGCAGCGGGCCTCCAGGAGTAGCTGCCTCTCTGGTGTCTGAGCATCTCTGGCCAGGGCTCTGCAGTAAAGCAGAAGGGCCCCGGGACAGAGCTGGGAGGTGCAGGAAGTGTCTCCACCTCCCTGGGCCCTGGTGTGTCTACCTGCAGAAGGAGGGTTCTGGCTAAGTGGTTATTTTTCTGATCTTGAACACATTCACTGATAGCCTCTCTCCTTCACTCTAGCTCCCCTGACACACCTTCCTGAAGGAGAGGCCCCAGGAAACTGCTTTGTAACTAGTGATTTCTAAGGGCTCTTCTGCTTTTAGATTCTGAAATTCTTCCACCTGGCCAGCACCCAGCCTTGTCTCAATTCCACTGGAGACTCTCTACAGAAGTGCTATTGGCAGTGGCCTTCTGTCCCTTGTGTCGGTCCCCTCCCTGCCTCCGTCCTGCAGATAAGGGGGGAGACACGATGAGACATCGAAGATCTGAAAGGCCCAGCCAGGGCACTGAAGGCGTAACAGCGCAAGAGTCAGGCCAAAAAGGCACTCCTCATATTTATTGAGCAAATGAACTCAAACATCCAAAGAATTCTGAGTAGGGGGTTCAACACATGACCAATACACAGTCATCATCTGACCTTGAGTCCAGCCCTAGGGCATGATGCTCCTCAAGGACACCGACACCATGTGAGGGCGGTCACGAGTTATAGGAACTGTTTTATCTTTACTCATTCTGCTATTGATCTTGCATCAGGAGTTGTAGGAGAAACAATCAGGTCACATGTATTCGTACATCTGCTTTCTATATTACTTGATTTATGTATTAATCCTATTAATCCCACACCCTTGATCATGTAAAACAAGCATGGTTGTTCTTTAGAAGTTTTGCTAAAACTTCAGAGACTCTAGCCTGCCTGCCTTATTTGTTTATTTGTTTGTTTCCTTGTTTATTTTTTGAGGGGATGGATTCTGAGCGCTGGCCTTTCCTTCAAATCCATGAGAATATGTGCCTGAAACCAGTGCAGACTGCTGGCGCAGGATCAGGGCGGGGAGGTTGTTCGGTGGCCTCCCTGAAGAGGACTGGGGAGCTCTGACCATACCAACCCTTCTCCAGCTGTCTCTGATACAGACGAGCCCTCTTAGGGTCCCTCTCTCTGGGGAGGTCCCAGCATCAAGGTTTGGGGACATCCTGACCCCAAAGGCAACAGGTGGTATCACGTGGCTTGACCTCTGCCTGTCCTCTGAGGGTCTGCCTTGGAGGGAAGAGTGAACATCCGTGAGGACCACAGGGGCAGTTTGACTCGTTGGCAGCCACACAGTGAATATAATTCCAAAGGCAAGTCTGGCAGTGGCCTCGCGCCCCACAAGGCTCATCCCTCTCCTGTAGGGCACCTGCTGCAGGCCAGGTGAGAGGCAGCCTCAGAAGAGGTGACCCCGAGGCTCCTGCAGCTCAGGGTGGCTCGGAGTTTGAGTCGAGCTCATGTAACTGGGGCCATCATTGATTTAATTTTTAAAAAAGGTCATTTGAGGTCAGGTGGCAATCCATCCTTCCTTCAGTTTGGCTCTTTTCTACTCTTGGATTTTCACCTCCTAGACCTGGACTGCTGAGGCTGTTCTAAACGTCCTGTGGTCTAAATATACCTGGTCTCCATGGAGCCAGTAGGGTGGCTGCTATTACCTGGCAACCTCCCTCCTGGGCAGCCAAAGAGAGAGCTGGGTTTCTCCTGCATCATAAGTGTGTGCGCTCGTGTGCCAAGCAGGGCAGCGGTGGGGAGCGGTGGGGGCCTGCGGGGGCAGTAATGGAGGGGAGCAGGCCTAGCTCAGTCCTGTAGTGGCCTAGCAGTTCACACAGGTACATACAGCCCTGTGCCTGTCCAACCTCGAAGACTCCCCTGCCATTGTCGGGGCAAGGATTGTTACCCTGCTCTATAAATACAGGCGTGGAGACCCCCCCAGGACCCTCCTGAGTGCCCCCTGCCTTGCAGCCTGTGAGTAGGTAGCAGAGTTAGATTCCAGATCGCCCTTCTGTTTGCTGGGCAGCACCACAGTCTCTTCAGTCTTGACTGATCAAGAAGAAAGGAAGGCACCTGTAACCATCTTATTTTCATTTGGCCATTTATAATCGTCCACAGCTACCTTTGAGTTACCTTTTAGGAACCAGTTCTGGAAAGATTTCTTGGTACCAACCATACAGTTAGAAATTATTTCGTGGTTATGTGTCTGTAAAGACAAGGCAGAGAAGGCTGGCTGTGGCAGCTCAGGGCAGAGAGTGGGGCTAACCCTACTTTAAACGCTGAGTCAGGCGTTCCTTGGCTTGCTGGAGCGTGCCACCCACACTTCCCCGCAGCCCTGGGATCTGGCGTGGTCTTGCGAAGGCCATTCTTCCCAGAGTGCTCGGCAGGGAGCACTGTCCTCCTGGCTTTGAGAAAGTGGGCTGAGCCTGGCTTTTGCAGCCCTGGTGCCCGAGCGCACCCGGTCAGGAGCAGGGAAAGAAGAGCAGCTGAGCCTGTCCAGGGTGTGGTCTGGGAACATGCCTTTGAGATGAGGCCTGAATTAAGGCACTTCAGGGAAACCACAGCTTTGAAAAATTACTTACTTTAAATCTTAATCCCTCTCTCCATTCTTAGCCAACCTTGCTACCTGGGCAGTGGATCCCATCCTGTCTTTCCTGTTCAAGAACGTGACTCCATTACCCCATTTTCTTGCCACCCTTTTGGTAAAATTGGTGAAAAGAGTTTTCCATATTGCTACCTCCCCTTATCTCCTCCTTCCTTCCCTCCCCCTCCCTTCCTCTCTCCTTCCTTCCCTCCTTTCTTCCTCTTCCTTTTCCTTCTAACCAAGAACAGCACATACTGTTCAGTATACTGAAGCCCCAAGGACAGGTCTTTTCATCTCATGACTGTCTTGGGTCAATTGTACCCCCATCCCTCTGTTATTTTGAAGCAGATCCCAGACACCCATAAATTTTTCATAAACATTGCTCAAAGGTGAGGATTCTTTTTTTTTATTATTAAGGTATCATTGACATTCAATCTTATGAAGGTTTCATACGAGCAGCACTGTGGTTGCTACATTCAGCCATATTAGCAAGTCCCCCCAACACCCCACTGCAGTCACTGCCCATCAGCACAGTAAGATGCTTCAGAGTCACTACTTGTCTTCTCTGTGCTACACTGTCTTCCCCGTGACCCCCCCACACCATGTGTACCAATCGTAGTGCCCCTCAATCCCCTTCTCCCTCCCTCCCCTCCCACCCTCCCCACCCCCTTTCCCTTTGGTAACCGCCAGTCCCTTCTTGGAGTCTGTGCGTCTGCTGCTGCTTTGTTCCTTCAGTTTTGCTTTGTTCTTATACTCCACAGAGGAGTGGAATCATTTGGTACTTGTCTTTCTCCACCTGGCTTGTTTCACTGAGCATAATGCCCTCTAGCTCCATCCATGTTGTTGCAAATGGTAGGATTTGTTTTCTTCTTATGGCTGAATAATATTCCATTGTGTATATGTACCACAAAAGATGAGGATTATTTTCTCACATAACCCAGTACCACTGTCGCACCTTTAAAAATCTAATAACAATTTTTCCTTGATATTATCAAATATCTAAGTTTTCAAGTGCTAATTGCTTCATCAATGTCATTTTAAATGCCTCGTTTGCTTGAAACACATACTCTTATCTCCTTGCCAAGCTCCTTCCAGGCTTGCATCCCTACCCCTCCACTTAAACTGCCCCCACCAAGGTTCCTAGCACCTCCTTTTATGTGGGGATGTGACCCAGATGACTTGGTTACTCCCTCCCTTTGAACAATTTCTGCACTTGGCCTCTGGAGCACATTCGGTCCAGACTTTCCATTGGCTGTGCCCTCTCAGACTAAGGCAGAGATCCTCAGCCCTGACTGGGCGTTATAATTATCTGGGGAGTGATTTTTTTTAATGCTGGCTCCTCGGCCCCACCTCCAGAGTTTCTGCGTGAGCTGATCTGGGAAGATGCCTGGGCACTGTGTGTTCCTCCAGTCCCCCAGGTGGTTCTGTTGAGCAGACTGGAGTGTGCTGGCTCAGTCCTGAAACGCTCCTCTCTCTGCACTCCCAAGATAATCTCGGCCAGTTCTACAGCTTTAAATGCCTCCTAAAGGCTGATGGCCCTCACCTGTCTTGAATCCTTGGCACCTTCCTTTCTCTCATAGCCCACATCTAATCCATCAAAAAATCCCTGGGGCATCACCTTCAGAGTAGATCTTGAATCTGACCCTGTCTCACTTCTGCACTGTAGTCAGCTCCAAGCCTCCATTATCCATCCGCACTGGTGGTAGCCTCCCAGCCAGTCTCTCTGCATCCACGTGACCTCCCACAGTCTGCATATACACCACACAGAAGCTATAGTGGCCTTGTAACGTTATATTGGATTATGTTACTTCCCTGTTTTCAACCTCCGATCAAACTGGTAATGAAAAACAAAGTCCTTACCATGGCCTGTATGACTGCACATGCTCTGCCCCTGGCTGCCATCTGACCTCATGTCATACACTCACATCCTTGCTCCCTGAGCTCAAGCCATACTGGTCTCCTTAGCGTAGCCCCTGGCTCGGGACCTTTGCACCTGCTGTCCCTCTAACTACAATACTCTTCCCCCAGAAACCTAAATAGTCATTTCCTCAGTGAGATCTTCTCTGACCCCATATTTATAATAGACCCCCTGTATCCCGCTTTGTTATTTTATAACGTCATTACTCCCTGACACAATAGTATCTATTTGCATGTAGTTTATCTCCATTTGCTGCCAGAATGTAAGTTTTACAGGGGCAAGGATTTCCATTTAAGAATAGCGCCTGATATGTACATAGTAGGTGATCAGTAAATATTTGTTGAAACATGAATTTTCGAGGCTTGAGACTCCCCTTCTGGCCACTGCTGAGCTGTGGGCAAGAGACATCTGCCAACCTAGCCTGTCACTGGTGTGTACTCCCTGCCTCCTCTGCTTAAGGCTCAAGACCAGAGGTCAGCAAACTTTTTCTATAAAGGGCCAGATAATAAATATTGTAGGTTCTGCAGCCATGCAGCCACTGTTGCATCAACTCAACCCTGCCACCATAGCAGGTGGACCAATGGGAAGCAGCTGCAGATAATACAGAAACAAATAGGCATGGCTATGTTCCAATAAGGCCTTATTTACAAAAACAGGAGGTGGACCCACTGGCCAGAGTTTGTGGACCCCTTCTCTGAAATTCTCTGCCTTTTCCCCAAATCTCGATAGACAGAAAGGAAACACTCAAAACTGCTTGGCAATCTGATCAGCAGGATGAATTTCTTCCCAGAAGTGGGGAAACTCCTCTTGCAGCAACTGTGGCTTGTGTTAACCAAAAGGATGGAGAGAGTACTAGGCAAGCTTTCTTACAGAAGCTGCTCTGGCTTTTCCCACTGGTCCACCTGCCGAGAAGTAGAGCTGCCGAGACACGGAGCTCATATCCACTTCCGGATTTTTAGTTCTTGTGACCTGAAAAAGAAGGGCTACGTTTCTCTTTCTTGGAGCAGAAGAGAACATTTTATATGTATTATTCCTTCAGGGGTCTTGACCCCAGGTTAGATGACAAGACCTGGATTTAAATTCTGGCTCTGCCACTTACTAGCTTTGTGACCTACTTTGTGGGATTGCTGTGATGACTAGTGTCTGTGAAGCACGTCATCACCATCATCATTGTAGCTGCTAACATTGTTTTCCAGATATCACACACTTTGATAAATACAAGTATTATCTGAACCCTCACAACAGCCTATAGGGAGCCCACTTTACAGATGAGGAAACTGAGTTTAGACAGGTTAAGTAACTTGCCCACAGTCATCACACCATGAGTGAGTAGCAGAGCCCACATTCAAACCCAAGTTTTCTGACCCCAAAATCCATACTCTTAACCACTCTGCCTTCCTAGTACACACAGTAAGCACTCAATAAGTGATGGCTCAAATTAGAACTGGTATTAGCTCCACCAGCAAGTATTGTATGTAACTGAGGAGTAATTTGGAATAAAGGTTGGTAATTGTGCTTCCAGGCTGTTGTGTCCACTCATTCTGTAGCTCAGGGGCCCTCATTCATTCCACATGAGCCTGCCTCCCACCCCGCATTCTCAGAGCCTGCTGACCTTCCTGGTGCACTGAGTGCCTGCCTGCTGCTGCCTCTGCAGCAAAGGGAGAATCCCTCTGCCGCTGACCTTCCTGTCACACTTCGCTGACCCACCATCAAAGTGGGAGCTCAAGCTGTTAACAGGCTCCTAGAGTTCTTCCGCCACTGGTTCATGGACATCCCCCTTCTACTTCCTGCTCCTCCCAAGAACCTTACTGGGCTGTAGCATTGAATCAAGATCTCCTTGTCTTTCTGAGATCCTGGAGAAATCTTTATCGCCTGCTGTGAAAGAGTGGTTAAAGAGTAGGCCTTAGGAGCCACTGCTAGTGAGCTAGTGGACAGAATTTTAGTTCTTGAGAGCAGAGTACATCTCTGTGTCTTGTTTGCACCTGCTTTTATGTTTAGCCGAGTGCTGTGTCATTGGTTTGACTAAGAATATGGGTTCATTATTCTTAATCATCTCGGCTAATGGTTATTAAGCACTTGCTGCTTATCAGGATCTATGCTAAGCCTTTTGTGTGCTTTATATCATTTGATCCCTAAACCAGCTATTGGGAAGTTCCAATAGAACTCTCCGCAATGATGAAAATGTTCTATATGTACACTGTCCAATACAGTAGCCACTAGCCCCGTGTGGCTATTGAGCACTTGAAGTGTGACTAGTGCAACTGAAGAACTGAATTTTTAATTTTAGTTAATTTTAGTTAATTTAAATAGTCACATGTAGCTAGTAGCTACAGTATTGGATAGCTCAGCTCTGAACTATCCTTTCAACCCATTTTACAGATGAGAAAAAAATGAGAGAGGGTTAAGTAATTTGCCAAAGGTGTTCAGCTCTCTAGGAGCAGAGCCAGGCTTTGGACCCAGGCCTCCTGAGAGAGCCCGTGCTCTCCATCACCATATTATACATTTTTTTTATTGTGCTTTTTGCAGAAATTGTTTCCTGGTTGCAGAGTACTCCCTAACTCATAATGCCCTGTGTATGTATGCAACCCACCTTGAAATAAACATGCAGGACCTATCTAAAGAAGGCTGTGATACCAAAAGATGTACAAGTCCACCTGCATAAATGGAAAAGAAATTGCACGTTCCTGGGTAGGAAGACTCACCATTGCAAAGATAGCATTTCTTCCCACAAGTAACCTCTGGATTCAGTACAATTTTACCTCCACATCCAAAAGGAAACTGTAATTACATTTGATTCTAAAAGAATATGCCAGAATAGAAAAAACAGCTTTGAAAAAAGAATATTTGGGGGATGGGGCAGACTTTTTTCGTCCATGTCAAAGTGACGAATAAATGAAAATAATTGAAAGTAAGAGACTAGTACAGCAATAGACAATGGCCAGTTAATCAAAATAGTCTAGAAAGGTGACATATTAAATCACAGATCAGTAGGGGACCATTAATAAATGTGGGAAATGTGTTATGTGTACAGAAAATAATAAAGCTGGATCCTTACCTCATGTCATTTGTAAAGTGAAGGTCTAAACATAAAAGAAACCAAAAGTCCTAAATCTATAGAGGCATAAAAAAGTATAAAGGAAACGATTGACATATTTGACTGCATCAAAAATAAAAATTTCTCAAAAGGAAAACAACACTATAAGCAAAGCTTAAAGGTCAATTGACATTGGGGAAAAAAAACAAAGACAAAAAACAGCAACAAAAGGAATTAAATCCTTAATGAATGAAGAGCTGCAACAGATGAATGAGGGTAAGGAGAAGATAGCACAGAGGTTTAAACAGGCAGTTCACAGGAAATGAAATACAAATGGGTAATAAGGATGTTCGACTTCATTAATGATCAGAGAAATACAATTTAAAACAATTAGGTACCATCTTTCACCAAGTGGACTGGCAAGAATTAGACTATATACAGTGTTGTATATAATGGTGGGGGTGGGGCGCCAACACGGAGGAAATGTAAGCTAATCCAACCTTTCAGAAGGGCAAATGGCAGGATCCAGCCATTTTTACAATGCAATGCATTTTACAATGCAATTGTAAATATGCATGTTCTTCGGGCCTGCAGTTCCACTGTAAGGACTCACCACACAGAAATACCCACCGGGATACACGGGTGTTCTGACGTTCATTGCAATATTATGTGTAATATCCAAGAATTGGAGACAATAGCCATTATCTAACAATGGGCAAAGCATAATACATTATATTTTAGGGTACAGTGTGGCTCTGAAAAAGAATATAGTGGATCTGTATGTTATGAAATGGAAATAATATGCTTGATATATTATTGAGTTAAGAAAAAGCAAGTTTCAGAACAGTGAGTAGAGCATGATCTTGTTTGACTTTTTGTTTAAGTCCATGTGCAGCAAAAGAGCTGGGAGGGTACACACATGCAAGCTGCCGACAGTGGGGGCCGGGGGGACGGAGGTCTTTATACTTGACACACACACTGCCATGTTGCTTGCTGTTTTATGATGAGCAAATGTTGTTTTCAGCATCACTTTTTTGAAGTTACCTGGAGCTGAGAAAGAAGTCTGAGTTCCAGGTGTGGCTCCCTCCCTTAGCTAAAGATCATAGTGAGGGACTTAACCCCTATTGGCCTTAGCTGCCTAATACGTTAAAAAAAATTTTAAATACATTTTTAAAACTTTTCCATACTTTCCAACTGTTACGGTGGGTATGGTCACTTTTATAATCCAGAAAGTGAATAAGCCTCTGTTTTACTTTCTTAATGAGGGAATTGCACTGGGTCTCTAAAGACCCTTCCAGCTCTAACATCTCTCTAAGACTCTCTGATTTTGGATTTTGAAATTAAAAAACAAAAAGCTAGACGCCAGTGTTGTGGTTCTCAGCAGTAAAATGTGCAAGAACACCTTCAGCCACTGCTGACACGGGGTTGGGTGGCTCTTACCCGCTCGTTGCCCTTCAACTCTGGAAACCTTTCCTTCTGGGGCGTTGTTTTGCCGGCTTCTGGAGGGAAGGCAGACCCCGCGGGACTGAGGTCTGCGTCTGCGCACTCTGCCGGGCTCACTCGGGGCCAGACAGGAGAGCCTGTTTTCGTCATGGGGCTGAATGGTTGGCCTCACCAAGAGTGCACGCTCATCGGTGTGGCTGGTGTATCTTGCCTGCCTCTGCTGTCTTGACCCCTGTGTCCAGAAAACACTTGAGAACACGTTTGTCCAGCGCCAAGAGCTGAAACCAGAGATGCGTGTACAGGAAGGAGTGCTCTTTCTGTGTGTGTTCTTCCCCCATCTGGCCATTAGAAGGGCAACCGAGAACAGAGTTGGGCTGAAAAGAAATTGGAAAGGCTTCTCCTAAGGCTCACCTGGAAAGGGGCTCTGCCCCCAGCTGCAGGGAATTCAGCCTGGGTATCTGGACTTAAGTCCTTAGCTGAGCTGACAGAGCGGCCTCACTTTCATCAGCCTGCTGCGGTGCAATGGTGCTGCAGTTCTTGTTGCCTACTGTCCACATCTCCTTTTGTCAGTCCAACTTGGGGACAGTGTCCTTCTTAGTGTAGGACTTGCCATGAGGCTGGCATGTACCCAGATCCACATCCAGCCCTGTCAGTTTCCTCAGGCAAGCCCAGGGACCCACATCAGCCTCTGGGAAGGAGGCCAGAGGAGCATGTTCCCCAGCCCATCAGCCCTTTGTGTAGAGGGGCCGTTCCAAGCAGGGCCACTGGGTGCACAGCTCCGGGGGTGGGCCGTTTACACGGGGCACTGGGGGTGATTCCTACAGATAAATACTACCTGTGGTGCCCCTCGACCGTGTAGCTCAGTGGCCTTGGCTCGAAACTTGGTGCCACCTGAGACCTAACATGGACTGTGAGCTCCTGGCCAGCATCAAGTGGTCACCATGCTAAGCACTCACCAAGTGCCTGTTGGGGACTGGACTCTAGGTATAAGCCTCTGTCGTCTGGAACCTTCAAAACAGGACAGACAGCTGGTGCAGGCAGTTGGAGGTAGACTTCTGTTGGTCAACATGGGTGCATCATCTGACTGGTTTTCTCAGCTACCTTGTTGATTCTAGAATTTCCAAAGCCCTTCTCTTTATCCACTTCTAATTCTGAGGGCATTTTTTTTTTTCCTTTCAGTTGCAGAGCTACTTTGCTGCATGTGAAGATGAGACCCCTGCCATCCGGAACCACGACAAGGTCCTGCAGCGTCTGTGTGAGCACTTGGACCACGCCCTGCTGTATGGGTAAGGTGGGGAGTTTCTGGAGAAGACCATGGGTGGCAGGGGACAAAGAGGCATGAGTAGCCCCCCGAGAGCAGTCCCTAGCCTTGTCTGCCTTCCATGTCTTCTTTCCCTTGACAGAAGCTGCTGTGGACCTCACTCACGTGGACCACAGGCTGTTCACAGTTACCCCAGTAAATGGTCTCTGAGCAGGCTTGAATGATAGGGCGAAGAATTAGCAGCTTGATGGTGTGAAGGCATGGTGGCTGCCCACGGGTCCCACTGGGATTCCGTTGCTTTCAGCCTTGAGCTCACTGCTGACATGAAGGCTGGTGGGCCAGCTGACTGCAGCTTCCTGGGGTGGCCCTGTTAGGTCACAGCAGCTCCTATCCTGTTTTCTCAGACTGCAAGACCTCTCATCTGGCTACTGGGTGCTGGTGGTGCATTTCACCCGGAGAGAGGCCGTCAGACAGATCGAGATGCTGCAGCATGTGGCCACCAACCTGGGGCGCAGTGAGTAGTACCAGGTGGATGCTGGGAAGGGCCCCAGCGCTGCCCTCCCCTTGGGAGCTCAGGACTCTGGTGTGGCCTCACGGTCAGCCCTGGGGGGCTTGATTACATCGTGGGGTCCGTGGCAGTGGGGTGTCAAGATGCCAGCGCCCTCCAGGAGGCTCCCCTTCTCCCTGCTTGCAGCAGTTAGTTGATGACGGATGGATGGGGGGAAGGAGAGAGGCGCTGAAGACCACCTGGCTCGTACCGAATCCCAGCCTACGCACACAATGAGTCTTCCTCTCTCCCTGAGCCAGGATCGGTGGCAGCCTACAGGATCCATGCATGATCCTTGCATTTCTCAACCCACCAGAAGTTTGCAATCTGCCCTTTTTATCAGTTTCCTGGTGGGCTGCAGGCTAGGGTCTGACTGGGAAAATAAAGATCTGAGGGGCTGTGGCACTCCATCAGGAGAGAGGGCTGTGGAGTGCCTGGCCCCCGCAGCTGCTCTCTCCTTCCTACCCTTCCTTGGCCTAAAGCAGCTAGCACCCTGACAGACCTTCCCTCCAGTCACTCCTGCCCTTTGTTTGCAGGCCGGGCCTGGCTGTACCTGGCCCTCAACGAGAACTCCCTGGAGAGCTACCTGCGGCTTTTCCAGGAAAACCTAGGTCTGCTGCATAAGTACTATGTCAAGTGAGTGTCTGCAGTGGTCCGTCTCAGCCCCAGAGCCCCCCTTGAGCCTCCTTCCGAAGACTCTTGCCCCAGGCAGACGCCACGGCTTGGCCAGGAGTGCCGGCGTTCTGTCGGGGCTGCTCTCGGGCAGCCTGTGCCCTGCCTCTGCCTGATCCTCTGCCCAGGCCCCAGCCCCTGCTGGGGCTGCTGCAGGAGCTGCAGGAGCGGAGTATTCACAGCAGCTGCTGAGGCTTAGATGAGCCGCAGGCCACAGGCCCCGTATCTGAACACGCTGTCAGTAAAGTGCCGCGTGGCTCCAAACCCAGTAGGAGAATGCTGGAAAAGGGTGGGTGTCCCTCAGGGAGTGGGGATGTCACAGGCCAAATTTCGACACAGCTGGCTTGTTGGTGCGGTGGAGCCAAGCTGGTAACCAGGCCCCAAACCGCCATCATCCCCCCTCGTGCCTCGCAGGAATGCCCTGGTCTGCAGCCACGACCACCTGACTCTCTTCCTGACCTTGGTGTCTGGGCTGGAGTTCATTCAATTCGACCTGGACCTGGTGAGACACCACAGCTCTCACTGCGTGTGGGGCAGAGGAGGGGCCAGGGGGCGGGTGTGACTGAGCCTCGGCAACGCCTGGTTTGTTCAGGTGAGGGATGGGCCCAGGGCCTGAACAGTGGGACTGAGTGGAAGAGGGACGGTCCTCTCTTGGCTTATTCAAGGCCAGAATTCCTGGTTCAGGTGACTTCTTCCTATCTTTCTGCCCCAACTTGGAGAAAAGCCACATTGTCCGGAGTATCTTAGTGCTGAGTACTCTCCTTCATGTCTAGGACATGGCGGTTGAGAGAGTCAAGGCGTATTCACCCCTGTGCCTCCTGGGGTCCTGGAAGCTCATCAGCTCCATGCTCCCCAGCCCCCCCGCTGTGTGCACCCGAGGAAGGCGATGCTGGCCTAGAAGGCTGGGAAGTTCCTGGGCATCCCCCCGGACTCAGGCTGGGCAGCGTGCATGCGGCTGCCCTTCCTGCCCATTGTCCTTCCTAGGTCCCCACCCCATCATCACAGACTCAGAAAAGGAACTTGGCTGCTAAAAAGCAGTAGAAGTCAGAGAAAGTGAGAGACTCGATAGTAAAAGAGGTCAAGGAGGGGTTGGAAGGCGGGGGGTTTCTGTCACCCGGATGGCCTCCGGTCCACAGAGTCAGAAGCCACAACCATCCCCGTTACTCTTCTTAGCAGCTTTGTTTCTGAATTGAGTACCTTAAGCCCAGTGATTTCCTAAAGAAGCTAGTGTGGGAGGGCATGACAGAGGAGACCCCAGAAGGCCGCGTGCTCGGGCCCACCCGAGGCCTCCCGCCCCCCAGACCTGCCCTTCCCACTCTCTCCTCAGGATGCCCCTTACTTAGACTTGGCCCCCTACATGCCTGACTACTACAAACCTCAGTACCTGCTGGACTTTGAAGACCGCCTCCCCACCTCGGTCCATGGCTCGGACAGCCTGTCCCTCAACTCCTTCAACTCCGTCACCTCCACCAACCTGGAGTGGGATGACAGTGCCATTGCCCCATCTAGCGAGGGTAAGTGGCCCTGGGGCGGAAAGGAGCCACGCCTTGGCTGCAAAACTGATTCTGGAGCCACTTGAACCTGGCTGGGTGACACCTTTCTTGGCTAGTTTTGGTCCAGTGGTTGAAATTTGAAGTCAAACCGGGTCAGCCATTTCCCAGACACTCATTTCTTCAGAGTCCCTGTGGTGGTTAAAAAAAAAAACCTACTCTGGGGACAAAAAGCCAAAATGAGATCTTACGAATGTTAGTCCCTTTCCAGAAGGCTCTAGCCCCATGCTGGGGGCAGTTTTCTGAGCAAGGAGGGATTACTAGTATGACCTGGAAACTTCCTGCCACCCAGGGGTGAGTGTTACCTGCTTGGAGAGGGTTGTCCTACCCTAGGTTCTAGGCAGAAAGAGGCTAAACAATCCCTGGAAGGGGAAAAGAACCAGACGGATCCGAAGTTTAGGGGGAACTCGCCACCATTTCTCATGAGTCCATCGAATCTCCGAGGTCCTCCTGCACTCGCTAGTGTTGGGGACGAGTGTGCCATTGCATCAGGGATTGAAAAAGAATGTCACATCTATAGGTCATTTTATCTTGGTCCAACAGCTTACTGGAGCAGCCTGGTTTCTTTCAAACCTTAAGCCCCCATGCTCACTTCTAAAGCTGGCTGTTCCCCGCCCTCCTGCCGTGCGGGAACCAGAGCTCTTCATTCACTGCGGTCCACCACACCCCTAGGGAAAGAGCCCAGGTTAGCCCCTGGAGCTCCCTAGAACTGCAGCAGCGCTGGGACCTTGACCTTCCTCTTTCTTTATTTCTGCCTGTGCCCCGGGCCATGTCCCAGGGAGAGGGCAATTACTTTCACGCTTGACGTTAGAAAGATTCGTTGTTGCTCATTGTGCGAGTGGAGATGTCGGCTAGGTCCTCTCCGGTGGGGCTCCTGGGCCACCTGGGACAGTCAAAGGGACAGGCCATGGGGGAGCCGCTGGACGGTCCGTGGATGGAGCCCACCTCATCTCAGATGCTGGCCACAGAGGAAGGAAGGCAGGGGGGTGTAGGAAAAAGGTCAGGTGCAGGGGAGCCCACGTTCTTCTCTGCCAGATCCAGGTTCGAGGCTTGGAAAGGACTGTCCCCTGAGGTCTTTACCTGGTCAGAGGCTACTGGTCCTTAGCCCATGCTGAGGAGCATCGGAGGGTCCTAATAAGCTCTCCTGGAGCTGTTGGTTAAAATGGAGAAAGTTTAATTTTTTCCTCTCCTGTTTCTCCCCATGTCTCCCACCCTGTTGCCCCCACCTTCCCTGTCCTCCCACTGCCTGTTTCTAATATTCAGTTTTGTCCCTCATTTTTATAGATTATGATTTTGGAGATGTGTTTCCAGCAGTGCCGTCTGTACCCAGCACAGACTGGGAAGGTGGGACAGAGTCTGCTGTTACCCTCTTTTCCTGTTTTGCAATGTTTCCATGCCAAGCTTGCTGCATGATTCAAAATCAGCTCGTTATTTATAATAATGTCAATGATCATAATAAAGCCAATGATAGATGGAATTCTGCAGTAGGAGAACTTGACCTTTAGCCCTAGGCACATCCCTTCTCCTAGTGCAGGACTCCTGCCTTTATGCAGTGGCCTTGTGGAGTCACCAAGTGACTGTGTTTCTGGGACACACGGATGACCGTTCCTGACTCCAGTGCCAGCTGGCCCACCAGATGTGTGTAGGGATCTGCCCACTTGTGAGGCACTAGCAGCCCGACCCAGTGGGTGGAGACTTGTTCTGGAAAGCAGTGCCTTTGAATGGGTGGGTCTTAAGTCCCTCTGGGTCAGGTGCTCTCCTGTGTCATAGGCGTCAAAAAGCAAAGGCCAGGGCTGATTCCTTCAGGCCATTTTTGAAAGAGATTAAGGTTCAAATGAAAGAAATTGCTCAGGCACAGCTGAAACTTCCTACAGGGAGATTAAAATAAAATCTGTCAACCTTCCCACCCTGTCCCCTAGAGATCAGGAATGCTTGGGCATTTTTCTGCCTGTGACCCCACTTCTGGGCTTGAAAATTCATGAGGCTGTTCCCCACGTGCCCATGCTTGCTCAAAGCATAGGGCCTGTTTCCGAGAGGTTTAAAACTTCCTCCTTAAATCAGAGGCCATCACTAGCCCCAACCCCCTTATTAAAAAGCCTCTTGCCCTGTAGACCACTGGGGTAGGGGGCCCAGCCTCTGAAAGGGGAGGTGCTGACCCCTCATCCTGAGTGAGAGGGGCAGGTGGCTCTCCCCACTGCTCCAGCGCTGGCCCCTTGTCAGCGCCATGCTCTCTGAGCAGTGGGGTACAGGTTACCTTTTCCTAAGTAATGTGGGTATGAAATAGCTTAGTTCGTGGGAAACAAAATACAGCAGTGGGAGAAATAAATTATGTCATCTGGCCATGAGAGTGGCCTTGAAGAGTCCCAGTTCTTAGGACCATCTTAAAGTCTAGAATTCCATCATAACATCATTTATCCTCTCAGCCTCTCCTTGTGGTGCACATGCTGGGCACGGGTTTTTTTCCGCCCCTGATTCTAACAACTAACCCCCTTCCTCACCCAGCGCTTGCTGCCTGCTGCAGTCACTGGACCAGCAGGGCCTGACCTCCCTCTGCAGCCCCTCAGAGCTCCAGCGGCCTGAGCACTAACAGCCCGGTCGCACTGCTTGCTCGGGCCGGGCTGGGCTCCAGGGCAGGGTGAGAGTTGTCCCAGCCCTCCTGAGATGGTGGCCTGCTTTCCTGCATTCCTCGGGCACTGAAGAGTTCCTCTGCCCGCACTGGCAGCTCCCTTAGGCGGGCTTTGTCTTCTTCGGCCGGGAGGAAAGAGGGTTTGCGGGCAGCTTCAAACTCTGGGCCCTGGGGTAGGGGCTGGGGGTTCCGTCCGTAGTTTTTGGCTCATTGACAGAACTGGTGGGTGTCCCACCCTTGACACCCACCACATTTGGGGTTTGCTTCCTCACCTGTTGGGGATCCTCCCACGAACAATTGCGCATCTTCAAGGCCTGGAGCAAGAATTCACAAGCTTTGCAGGCACCTTCCGTGAGACTGATAGGGAAGGATTTCTGCATCTGAGAACTCTAAGGCTCTGGGGACCCAGCACATCTGAAGAAAGCCTCACATGCTGCAAGTGTTTCTCTGGCACAATTGGCAATTAATTGCTTTGATCCCCCACCTTTGTCCTCATATTACAAGACTGCACTTTCTTAAAAAAATGGGTGATGTGCTGCATCAGCAACTTGTTCCCAAAATGTTATAGGAAGTTGACACCAGGTTGGGACCTTCCAGGTGAGGCTGAGGATGGGAAGCACGTTTGCCACATCTCCTCTAGGTAGATAATAGTCAGCAAGATGTGTGTAAGCTGGCGAATGAGGCATGAACACCCTGCGTCCCTTGCCATTAACCCTCACCCAGGCTCTCCCACCAGCCGGGCCCCAGTGCCCTGCTTGGTGGCTCCGCCTGCCCGGACAAATGCCCTGTGTGCTCTACACGGGGGTGCTCTCTCCTCTCCATGCCCTGTTCCAGTGACCTGGATGGGTGGTGGTGGGGATGCCAGGGGAGCAGTTAAACCAGCTCCTCTCCGGAGAGGCAGTGTCCCCCCCACCCCACATCTCTCCAGGGTGTTGCCGAGGAGAGTGAGTGACCCGGGGAGGACCATGGGCAAGCTGAGGTTTGAATGAAATTGAGTTCCCAGCACCCAGCTTGGAGGGGTGCCTGGCCTGCCCCCAGGGAGCATGCTGGTAGGGTGGCTGGGAGAGAAGCAGCCCCCGGAGGGTCCACGAGGCATCTGTGGGGGCATCTGCTCACCACACCTTTCTGCTCCCCACACCCACTCCCACTGGCCGTCTCCCCGCCTCTCTGCTGCACTTGAGGTCCTTCTTTCTGCCTTCCCCAAGGCTCTCCCCCTTTGGGCCCCCTGTCCTATCCTCTCAGCCTCTGCTCCACTCTGCACCCCTCTTGTGCCCTGACCCCTGGCCTCTCCCTCTGTTCTTCTCCCTCCGTTTATCTGCCTCTGTGGGTGACCCTTCAGAGGACTTTGGTATCTCAGCCCTGCCTGTGGCATGTGGTGCTGACGGGGCTCCTGTGTTCTCTAGCACCCCCTGAAGGAAGGCCTGAGGGGTGTGGCCCCCTCGCCCCTTGAGACCATCAAGGTCCCCGTCCCTGAGGGTGTTCAGCCTGGAGGCTGCTTCACCTTGAGGCTCGTGAACTCAGCCAGACTGCTGCGAGCCCCGAGGGCTCCACTTGGTGGTAGTGGCATCCCTCCAAGTGCCCTGTCCTGTTGGCTTAGAGCTTTTGCTCTTGAAATGGGCCACCCTGCTCAGATTTCCCTGTGAGGAAGCCGCCTGCCTCCCTGACGAGATAAGGCCTGCTCTGGGGGAAGGGTCCCCGGATGGCGCCCGACCGGCCGTCTCCCGCTCGCTCTTCTCCCAGATGGAGACCTCACGGACACCGTCAGCGGCCCTCGCTCCACAGCCTCGGACCCGACCAGCAGCAAGGCCTCCACCAAGAGTCCCTCCCAGCGCCACAACCCCTTCAGTGAGGACCAGGCAGAGGCCGTGTCCTCCCCCGACACCACCCCTGTGCACACCACCTCTCAGGAGAAGGGGGAGTCCCACATCCACGACCTGCCAGATCCCTGCACAGAGCTGGAAGTCATCAGGTCAGCAGGGCAGGGCCCCCGGAGAAGGTGGGTGAGCACCCCAGTGTCCGTCTGGTCTACTGTAGCATCGCTTTTTTGTTCACGCACACTGGGACCCACCTGAGGGCAATGGGGTGTCTTCCTAGAGACTGAGCACCACGCCCTGACCCCACAGTTCTTCAAGCAAGAGGAAAGAAGAGGGCCTGAGCTTGGGAGGCGGGGAGCACAGGCAACAACTATGGCTTCCGGGGTTGCCCAGGCCAGGGCATTTGTCAGGGGCCCCTCAGCCAGAGAGCACCCTCAGACCGGACTCCTTTCCCAGGGAGTTCTTGGACGTTAACGCACAATTTCTGAGATTCATACTAATTTTATTTCAGCATGGCTCATTGAAAGAGAAGTATCTTTTGTCATTGACAGGGACATAGAATGGAAGGAGTGGGTAGATGACAAGTTGGGAAACCCTTGGCCCAGAGCCTCTTAGGCTCCCTGACCTCCCTCAGCTCCCGCTCTCGAGACTCTCAGCACTGAATAAGGTGTGCATGTCAGACTTCCCAGAGGTGGGGGATCTGCTACCCAGGGACTGGAGCCAGGGGTCCCACTCTCACAGGCTGGTCCGAGTCCTGAGCAGCTCGACCAGTTGAGCCCTGGGTTGCTTAGCCGGGCCCACTCCAGCCAACTTGGAGCCAAGGAGTTTGAGCCCAAAAGACTTTGATTACATGTCTAGTTGAGTTAGCCATGATGATAAGTAACAGGAAGTGAGGTCAGCTCAGGGTCCAGTGCCCATATGCCAAGAGGAGGGCTGAGTAGAGGGGCCACTGGTCTGAACAACCATGGCCTGTTTTTGTTCCCTGGAGCACAGCTAGCTCAGTTGTGCCATGAGCTAGAGTTTGCAGGACCTGCTCAGGGGTTCCTCTGGCTACCGCCATCTGTGCCTCCCTGCTGCTGGTCCCTGCTTCTGCCAACAACAGGGATACCTCAGGGCCTGAGCTGTGTGGCCCCTTGGCCCAGGGCCCCCACCGTGTACTGCCCAGGACCACTGAAGCTCTCTGGCTTTGCCCTCAGGTTGCATGTCCAGAATCACCATTGACTCAGCCCATCTGATTTCCCTCCGTAGCGTGGTGCTCAGATATTAAATCTCTCCCCATCACTGCTGTCCCAGGGTCACCAAGAAGAAGAAGATGGGCAAGAAGAAGAAGACCAGGTCAGATGAAGAAGCAAGCCCACTTCACCCAGCCTCTACCCAGCACCACTGTGCCAAGCACGGGCGTGGAGACAGCCTCATCAGCAGCCCAGGCCTTGGGCGGGGCTCGCCAGACGCTGCCTTGGCCTCCCCCCAGGAGGAGGGAGAGGGGCCCAGCAGCACAGCAGAGAGCAGCGAGCCCTCAGAGCCTGGCCAGGTGGGCCTGCTTATCCCCGAGATGAAGGACACCTCCATGGAGCGCGTGGGGCAGCCCCTGAGTAAGGTCATTGACCAGCTCCATGGGCAGCTGGACCCCAGCACCTGGGGCTCCTGTGTCGAGTCCCCAGACCAGTCCTTTCGGACCGGCTCTTCCGGGGATGCCCCGGAGAGGCCGCCGTTTTGTGACTTCAGCGAGGGGCTTCCAGCCCCAATGGACTTCTACCGCTTTACCGTCGAGAGTCCAAGTGCTGGTGCATCAGGTGGCAGCCACCATGACCTTGCAGGGCCTGGCCCACCGCTGCATGTTCCTGGTAGCTCTGAGACTGCTGGCCAAGAAGAGGAGAGAGGAGGGGAGGCTTCGGCGCCTGGGCCCCTAGAGGACACCCCAGGGGAGGCTCTGGAGCCAGAGACCCAGGAACTGGTGCCCCAGTTGTCCCTGGCTGGTGAGGGGCCTGCGCCTGAGCCAGAGCCCAGGACCCAGGAGGCTCTTTGCCAGCTCAAGCAAGACCAGCCCAGCCCCTGTCTGAGCAGCGCTGGGGACTCCGGGGTGGATGAGGGGCAGGGGAGCCCTTCTGAGATGACCCACTCAGCAGAGTTCAGGTGAGCAAGGCTGTGTGTGTAGCTGGTGTGCAAGACACTCCCAGTCCTTGAAGCAGGGACGCTGGGTGTCTGTCCCCCAAATAAGCACAACTCCCGGAAGGCCCAGCCCGGGCTGGGAGGTAGGAAGGGGTGCGATCCTCCCCTCCCGCACTTGGGCTCCAGGTTGGGGGCAGAGCCATCACACTTATGCTGCCTCTCTGTGCTTGTGCCGCCTCTGCCACCCGCCCCAGCCTGACGCCTTGCCCGCCCACGCTTGTCCCCCTCACAGAGTAGACAACAATCACTTACTCCTGCTGATGATCCACGTGTTCCGAGAAAACGAAGAGCAGCTCTTCAAAGTGAGTCCCAGGAGCTGGAGAATGAGCAGGAGCTCACACAGCCAGGGCGAGGTGGGGTGGGCCACCTGCCCGGTCGGAAGGGAGAGCGTGCTCCCAGTGTGGGCTCCTGACCTCTTGCTGTCTGGGCCTCTCAGATGATCCGGATGAGCACCGGGCACATGGAGGGTAACCTGCAACTGCTCTACGTGCTGCTCACAGACTGCTATGTCTACCTGCTCCGGAAAGGTGCCTGCCGCCCCCGGCTGGACCAGGGTAGCTGCTCAGAGGTTGAGGATGAGACTGCCACCTCCCTTTCCCTCTCCCTGACCCCATCTCTCAGCTGCCTGACATGTGGTGATGAAAACGCACTCCATGGAAGGTGTCGCTAGCAGTCCCAGCAAGCCCAAGACAGGAGCCTGGGGCCTCCCCTCCCCAAGCACCCCCATGTCGTTTTCCTACTCCATCATTTCAGATCGTAGGGCAAGAATGGGCCCCTCTGAGAGAGGGGGGTCTTAGGAAATGCGACAGGGGAGGGAAAAGAGGCCATTGGGGGTAATAGGCATTGGTGTCTCCTCTCAGGAGCTGCAGAGAAGCCATACCTGGTGGAAGAGGCCGTTTCTTACAATGAACTTGACTACGTGTCGGTGAGTCCAGGCTCTGCACTTGGTGTACGTTACAGGGCAGGGCAGCCTGCTCTCAAAGCCACAGAGCGGCCCCTGGGTTGGGCCAGCTCATCTCTCAGAGCAGCTCCTGTGCCTGCAGCTGGGGGTAACAACCCAGCTTGAAGAGGCCTCTTTGTCAGCTATGTTTCTGACCATCCCTCCCCAGCCCTTGCCAGGGTCCCAGGCCTCTGGCTTTTACCTCGTGGCAACTCCAGGATGTGCTTCCTCCCTCCCCAGCCAACCGTTGGTCTGGCCATGGCTGCCTCTTCTGCCAGGCAGCAGCCAAGCCCCATGTGCATGTGAAGGTGTGGTTTCTGGCAGGTGGGCCTCGACCAGCAGACAGTGAAGCTAGTGTGCGCCAACCGCAGGAAGCAGTTTCTGCTGGACACAGCTGACATGGCCCTGGCTGAGTGAGTGCCCCCCATGCCCAGGCCTGGAGATCAACATCTGCCACTGGTGTGACCAAGTCCTGGACTCCCTGCCCTCAGGATAGAGATATAGGAAGTCGGATACAAAGTAGTGGAAGACAGGAGGTGTGTTCCCTTTGGGACCTGCGGGGATGTGAACAAGCACTGGCTGACTGACTTGTGCGGTCACCCCCATACCACAGACAGGAAGAGGACTGGCATTTGTCACCCAATCACAAAGAAAGCATAAGCCCAGCAGCTGGGCAGTGGAGCTGTGACATGTCCCCCCAACCCCCACCCCACTGCCTATGAAAAGTATACATAATGAAATCATATCCTGTACTGACTCCAGATCCTGTCCATTCAAATTCAGCTGTATCACCTTGTCCAGTCTTCCCTCCCTGTCAAAACCCAAGTCCCCTTGGCCATTAAGAATGGTTAGGCCTTTTCCAGGTCACTGATGACTGTGGACTGCTGCTGGGGCCATTGCCCTTTTAGCCACCCTGAGCTCTGGTTCCAGCCAAGCCCCTCCCCCAAGTTTTTGTGACCCCTCCAGGCCAGCAGCCCGTCCAGCTGAGGGGTAGGGGCCCCCCAGGCACCTGACAGCAAACCCCACTCCCTGTGCAGGTTCTTCTTGGCTTCTCTGAAGTCTGCCATGATCAAAGGCTGTCGGGAACCGCCCTACCCCAGCGTCCTGACTGACGCCACCATGGAGAAGCTGGCTCTGGCCAAATTTGTGGCCCAGGAATCCAAGTGTGAAGTAAGAACTTGGGGAGACAGGGGTGGTATCGTCCCTGAGATGTCAGCCCTGGAATTAGGGTCAAGGGGTACAAATAGATGCTTTTTGCACTTCTCTCCCCATACTCTGTGGTCCTGTCCCCCTCCCCATGTGTGGTGTGTCACTGCTGTCTCAGTGGCCACTCCTGGTGCTGAGCCACATGTGAGCCTGGTAGGGACCTCACTACTCTGTCTGCTGCCCCCCACCCAGGTGACCGCTGTTACTGTGTGCTTCTATGGGCTTGTGCACTGGGAAGACCCTCTGGATGAGTCCCTGGGCCCTGTCCCCTGCCACTGCTCACCCCCCGAGAACGCCATCACCAAAGAAGGCATGCTGCAGTACAAGGCGGGGACCTCCTACTTGGGCAAGGAGCACTGGAAGGCTTGCTTCGTGGTGCTCAGGTAGGAGCCTCTGCAGAGCTGGCCTCATGCTCGGTCCACAGGTGTTTGGGCTGTCAGCTCCCCAGCAGGGATCTCTCTGGGGCAGCCCACTGAGGAGAGAGCCCAAGCAGGGTGCCTGCCTCCTCCCCAAGGGCTTTGGAGTAGATACACCCCAGGATATTAGAGCATCTGTGTAAAGACAGCCGTCCTTGGGGCCCAGGGAATCCTGGAAGGCCTCAGGTACAGCGCTGGGCTGGGGCCGCACGGCCTTTAGCTGTCCCCAGGTCCGCGGAGGGAGCCGTGGTCTCTGCTGTGCCTCTGCGGTGCTTTCTCCACCCTCCCATCCAAAGAAGATAGGCCCCTGGCCTCCTTGGCCTCTGGGGTTCCAGGCCCAGCTTGTGGGCGGTCTCTGGGATCTGGGCCCCGCCTGGCCCCCAGTTCCTAGGATGGGCCTCACCCGCGCTGTGCTGTGCCCCTGCAGCAATGGGATCCTCTACCAGTATCCTGACCGCACTGATGTCACCCCTTTGCTGTCAGTGAACATGGGGTGAGTGTCCTGGTCAATGGGGGGCTGGACAGGTGTGGGGCCTGGTGTCGCTGCTGAAGGTCAAGTTGTGGTGGAGCCCAGGGCCCAGGGCTCCTGTCCTCCCTGGCCTGTGCTGGCTCCCCGTCTTGTGGTCAGCCTGTGCCGCCTCAGCCCCACCCCACCCGCAGCCCTGCCTGGCGCCCTGGGGCCTGCGGAGCTCCGAGGGCCACTGGAACCCAGAGGAGGAGGGGAGGCCTCCTCTCAGGGAGGCAAGAGGGGCTCTTTGACTTGAAAGGGTTAGCCCGATGGGGGAGGCGGTCCCTTTTCTGCGGGGCTCTGGACCTGGTGGGGAAGGTGCACACACACACACCTAGAGGAAACCCCGGGCTGTAGAGGGAACCCGGGTGGCCAAGTCCTGAGGCCAGGCTGGAGCTCAGAGCTGATTCTCACCCCTCCCCTGGCATTTTTAGGGACCTGAAAGGATCTTGGTGATTCTGTAGGTAAAAGTTATCACACAGAAAGGGAGGGGCTGCCCAGCAGTTTTAAGCCTCTCCCAAGAGCCGCAGGGGTCTGGACCGCCTTCCAGGGGCAGCCCTGTGTTCCCACGCCGAGCCAGCCCTGCCTCTGCGCTCCCGTTTCACCCCTCGTCCTCTGGCCCAGGGGGGAGCAGTGCGGTGGCTGTCGGAGATCCAATGCCACGGATCGGCCCCACGCCTTCCAGGTCATCCTTGCCGACCGGCCCTGCCTGGAACTGAGTGCCGATAGCGAGGCAGAGATGGCCGACTGGATGCAGCACCTCTGTCAGGCTGTGTCCAAAGGGGTGAGCTCCTCCTGCCTCCACATTCACCTGGCCTCCCGACCCCTTCCAGGATCCCCAGGGCCCCTCCCCAAACCCACACCAGTCACAGAGCGACCTGTGAGCACCCACACCGGCCCTCAGGGGACATCCCAGGAGGCAGCCTGGAGCACAGGGCCGCCTAGGGCCTGGCCACTTGCACTGTCCCTGCCCCGACTCCTGAGGTTGGCACACCCTGCCTGATCTCTGGGGGGAGGGCAGAAGGACTGGCCGGGCCCGTGGTGCAGACCAGCCCCAGAGAGCTCCAGCTTGCCTCTCCCCTCCCCTCTGCCAATGCCCTTCAGGTCATCCCCCAGGGGGTAACTCCCAGCCCCTGCATCCCCTGCTGCCTAGTGATCACTGATGACCACCTCTTCACGTGCCACGAGGACTGCCAGACCAGCTTCTTCCGCACCCTGGGCACCGCCAAGCTGGCCGACATCAGCGCCGTCTCCACTGAACCGGGCAAGGAGTACTGTGTCCTGGTGAGCCTGGTGGGGGCGACAGAGGCAAGCCCTGAAGAAGGAGTGCCCTGTCTGCTCACCTGGGGCCCTGGCTCTCTCCAGGAGTTCTCCCAGGACAGCCAGCAGCCCCTCCCGCCCTGGGTCATCTACTTGAGCTGCACATCAGAACTGGACCGATTCCTGTCTGCACTGAACTGTGGGTGGAATACCATCTACCAGGTACCTACCTGCCCAGGGCCCTCAAGAGTGGAGCCATCCCCCAAGGAAAGGAGCCCAGCAGGCACAGACTGAGAGGGGAGTCAGGGGCCTGGGGACAGCTCATACCAACAGCTCTAGAATCGACACAAACATTTAGGACCAAAGGGACAAGACCCTGGCTCCCAGTAAGTTTGAGGCTAAAGCTGAAAGCAAGCCCAGGAAAAGCCATTCTGGAACCGGACCTTCTCAGTCAATCAAATAGCAGGAATTAAGTGCTTTCGGTGGGCTAGAGCCTTGCCCGATGGTGGGGACACAGGATTGGCAGGGCCGCCTCCCCTTCAGAGCCTAGCGTTGCTGCGGACCTCCTGGGCGCTGTGAGGTGCTCTGCTCTGGCCCCACGGGAGCCCTGGGCTAGCCTGAGGCGGGAAGCAGCTCCCGATGGATGTTCTCAGGCCAGGCTCCCCCAGAAGGAGGCTCAGGGGGCGTTGCCCTCTCAGCTCATTCTCCTCCTTGAAGGGCAGGAGCCATCAGCAGGGTGAGTGTGGTCCCAGGCGAGGCCGCGGCTGGTGCAGAGGGATTCATGAGCCCCGCAGCACATGGGGAGTGCAGAGCCCTGAGCTGTGGCCCTCAGGTTCCCTCCCCGCCCCACCCAGGTGGACCTCCCCAACAAGGCCATCCAGGAAGCCTCCAACAAGAAGTTCGAGGATGCCCTGACCCTCATCCACAGCGCCTGGCAGCGGAGTGACAGTCTCTGCCGAGGCAGAGCCACCCGGGACCCCTGGTGCTGAGGCAGGACTGGCTGGTGTCCCGCTGGGGCAGGAGAGGGAGGCGCGCCCAGCAGCGCGTGTTGTCGGCACTGTGTCACTGCCGCTCTGCCAGGCTCCAACCCAACCCCATTCCACAGGGCGGCAGGACCACCGAGTGGGGCTTAGGAGCAGGGTGGCCCCCTCCCAGCTGTCCAGAATGGGTGCCCCACACCCTCCACCTTGCAGGAGTGGGCTGGAGAGCCCTGGGGGCAGAGGGTCTGAGCCCTGTGGGCTCTGCAAATGGGGCCCCCACCTCCCCTGAACTGTCTCTTCAGGATGGGGAGGGGAACAATACTGACTCTGAGGGGAGCAGAAGGACTGGGAGGGCAGGAGCCCTCCTTCCTCTCCTAGGTCAGGGGCTGGGCAGAGGCTCAGGCTGCCCTGGGGGCCCTGAGCGGCCTACCGTCCTTGTTCATGTTGGAACACTCGCCTGGCCATGCAGGAGGCTGGAATGCAGGAACACCAAGATCCCAGTGCATGTCGCTCCTCACTAGCTCCATCTGCAGGCGCACTGCTGCCTGCTCTGCCAGGCCCTAGCTGCCCTGCGAGTCTGTGCCCCATGCCTCTGCCTTTCCCTGAGTCGGCAGTTTCCGTAGGACCCAGGACACGGCCTTCCGCCGGGAACCAAGGGGAGGGCGGAGGGCTCGGAGAGGAGCAGGACCCACCAGCCTCATGCCCATGTGGGCACCTCCTGACTGGCCCTTGTTTGGTGGGAGCCAGGCCCTTCCCAAGAGCTTTGTCAAGGGCCCTCTGGGGGAAGGGGTCTGGGTTTGTTTTTTAAAATAAAATAGACGTTATATTGCCAAGACTTGTCACTGGCCCTTTTTGACCAGGGTGGAGTGGGGATCGCCAGCCTGCCTCTCAGGCCCCTCAGCCCTTCATTCTGTCAGCTGCTCCACTCCAGCTCTGGGCACCAGATCACCCACGGCCCTGCGGTACTCACCGTGTGGAGGAGCTCACACCCTGGGGGTTCCTGGCCTGACATTTGCTCTCCCTCCTGTTTCCTGCAGTGGCCAGGGAATGGGCAGCCACCAGCCCCAGTCCTGGGCCACGTCTCCACTGCAAGGACAGGGCACTCCTGCCTCCCTCTTTCTGGGGGGTGAGTGTCAGCCATTCAGGATAAACCCAGGAGAATCAAAGCTGCCCCCAAGACCTGAGCTGCTGCCAGGCCAGGGAAGCTTTGGGGCCTTCAAGCCACTTAGCACTGTGACCCCCAGGGCCTCACACGGGAGGAAAGGGGTGGACCCTGGAAGAGGTGTGTGGAGGCCTCAGGGGTAGGAGTCCAGGCAGGGTGACTCTGTCTCTGGTTTCCACTGGGACTTGGATGATGGAGGAGTGAGTGAGCTGCCCCGGGGGCCGAGGCCAAGGTGGGCAGGGTGGGGCTGGTCCCGGCCTGCGCAGCCCAGGGCCTCGCAGCCCTGCCCCGGGGGTGGGAGGCCCCTTCTCACCAGGCACAAAGAGCCATTGCCATGCCAAGGCCTCTCCTCCAGAGAGCTGTAGGCCGGGAGGGGCTCCCACCAGGGGGAGGGGCGGGACTGGCGGCTCAGTCGAGTGACCAAAGCCACAGGCCACTCCTTAAGACACAGTGGCCCTAATTTTTCCATCTCCTACCCACCCAGGGACCCTGAAGCCTTAGAGAGCATGGGTGGAGAGAAAGGAGCAGGAGAGAAAGGCAGGGGGGATGTGGGCCACCTCTCGTGGGGTGAAGCTCTGTGCTAGGTGTGCTCTAGCACACATCTCCGACCCTCCAAAGCATCTTGGAAGAAGGTACCCATATCCCCAGTGGACAAACAGATGGAAGCTCAGAGAGGAAGTGACTTGCCTATGGTCACACTAATAGCAGATGCTCGGACTCAAAATCAGTTCCACAGGGCTCTGGAGCCCCTCTCTACCTCTGCTCTCACTGACAGTGGGCCTGTAGACTGTGGGAGCCAGATTGGAAGACCGAGGCTAGGAAGGGGGATGTCGCACAGACAGTGGCAGGGCTGGTTGTGAGGCAGGTGCTGGGTCGCCCAGTCACACTGAGCCAGGAGCTTCCCTAGGCAGATGCCCCAGGCCCAGGGCTCTGAGCTGCAGCAGGACCTGCTAGGCCAGAGACAAGCTGGGGCACCAGCCCTTTGCCCCAGGGCCAAGGGAGGGCCGGCGGACAGAACGGGCAGGAAGAAGCGTCTCAGCTGATTGGCACCTTCTCCCCACCCCCAACCTCTCTCCCGCCCCCGGTGACCTTTCCCCCAGATCCCAGGGTCCCGGCCCGCCCCTGCAGGAGGTGTGGGCGACAAAGGCGGCTGGGATTGGTCAGAGCTGGCAGGGGCGTGGCCCAGCCCGGACCGCCCCGGTGGCCGAGCAGAGCAGGTGGATCCCAGAGTCAGACTAGGGGTGCCTTCTGCCGGTAGGTCTGTCCAACGCGGACCCCTGCCCTCCAGACATGGCCCCAGGCCCGCTCGACCCCAGCCCTGTGGCCCTGAAGGGGTGAAGACAGGCTAAGCACCGCCACCCCGGACCGTGCCCATGCCTCTGACCCAGGCACAGCTGGCCCCTGGAGCGGAGGCCACGGAGACGGTGGCCCCAGCTGTGGACTTGGTGCTGGGCGCCTCGGCCTGTTGTCTGGCCTGTGTCTTCACCAACCCCCTGGAGGTGGTGAAGACGCGGCTGCAGCTGCAGGGGGAGCTGCAGGCCCGGGGCACATACCCACGGCACTACCGGGGCTTTGTGGCCTCCATAGCCTCTGTGGCCCGTGCAGATGGGCTGTGCGGCCTGCAGAAGGGGCTGGCCGCCGGCCTTCTCTACCAGGGCCTCATGAATGGCGCCCGCTTCTACTGCTTCAGCCTGGCGTGCCAGGCTGGCCTCACCCAGCAGCCAGGTGGCACCGTGGTCGCAGGTGCTGTGGCTGGGGCCCTGGGAGCCTTCGTGGGGAGCCCTGCTTACCTGGTGAGTGCCTCACCTCCATCCTCCACCGCCCATGACCCCCTCCCCCCTCAGGGGCTCCACAGCCTCCGCCTGGCCTCTGTGGACTGGGCGGGGGAGGCCAGAGCAGGCTGGGTGGGGCTGCTCCCTGCACGTCCTGGCCCAGGCCTGGAATCTGCCCCTTGGCCCTGAGCACTGGGGCTTTGCCCTGATCCTCTCTCTCTTGGGGTCCCTGCCTCAGTGGTCCTGAGCCAAGGGAGGGGGCAGAGGGTGGCAGGAGAGGTGGCAACTCAAACCCAGCATGGTCACCTGTCTTCCCGTGTGACCTATGCAAGGTAAGAATAAAGCTTCCATCATGTGAGGGCCCCCATGTCCTGGGCTGGATGCTAGTCATCTTCTGACTTGGTTCTCAGAACAGATTCTCAAGGGAGAGCGGACAGGCCCAGGGGAGGTTAAGTGACTTGCCCCAGGTCACACAGACTTCAGGTCCAGGCCAACCTCAGAGCCTTACCCCAGTCCTGTTCCACATCCCCTCTAAGCAGCAGGCAGGGGCTCATGGAGGTCTGGATGTTAGAGCACAGCGAGGGGCACTTCCAACACTCACAGCTCAGCCTAGCTCTCCTAAGGCTCCATCCCCAGGCCCTCTGTCACTTCTGCTCTCACAGGTCAAAACGCAGCTGCAGGCGCAGACAGTGTCCGCAATGGCCGTGGGGCACCAACACCATCACCAGGTGGGCACCGTCCTCCCCAGAGCTCCCTAGGCTGGGGGGCTGGGGGGGCTCCCGGGCTGGCAGGGGCAGCCTGGTGACCTCATGCCCTCTCCCCGCAGAGTGTCCTGGGCGCCTTGGAGACCATCTGGCGGCAGCAGGGTCTGGCGGGACTGTGGAGGGGTGTGGGCGGGGCTGTGCCCCGGCTCATGGTCGGATCGGCCGCCCAGCTGGCCACCTTCACTTCTGCCAAGGCCTGGGTGCAGGAGCGACAGGTGAGGGGCCAGGGACAACTGTGCCCACCCACGTGGACACACAGGGGTGAGGAGAGCCACCTGTCTCCTTTCTCACTGTCTAGGCCCTCATCACACCCCAACTCTCCGACTGGACCCCCCCAAGCCCAGGGAGGCCCAGGTGAGGGTGACAGATGGGGCCCTTAAGAAAGCTGAGGGCCCTGGCTCTGCAGTCAGTGTTGTGACCCCAGCCTGTGGGCCCAGCAGGAGTGGGGTCACCAGTAAACCCTGAAGCTACAAAGGATCTCCGGTGGCAGAGGACAGGGGGATGTAGTGGGGTGTGGCTAGAGGGGCCTTGTCTGCTCCCCTTCTCCCAGCTCATCCAGCCCCCAGCCCCCAGATGCTGGGAGAGGAGGGTGGGCACCCCATGGGTGGGTGGAGGGCAGCTGCAGGGGTCCGCAGCCTGTACCATACCCACAGTGGCTCCCAGAGGACAACTGGCTGGTGGCCCTGGCCGGAGGCATGATCAGCAGCATAGCCGTGGTTGCAGTCATGACCCCCTTCGATGTGGTCAGCACCCGGCTGTACAATCAGCCCGTGGACGGAGCTGGCCGGGTGAGCAGGAGATGGGGATGGGGAGGATGTGGGGAGCTGGAGAGCACCCCCAACACTCACACAGCCAGAGAAGTGCAGACATGTGACATACGTGCAAACACATTAATTTGGCTGGTTTGCTGAGCTCTCTGTCCCACGCATATATTGAGCATTTTCACATCAGATTTTGTTCTATTGTCACAACCACCTTCATTCTCCTGATGAGGAAACTGAGGCTCAGAGAGATCAGGCACCTTGCCTGAGGTCACCAGCTGGAGGTGCCTGTGCTGGAGTCCAGGCCCGACCCCACGGCTTCACAGGCCTGTGTGTGGTGCAGACTGTGCCCAACACAGAGGTGCCCTCCACAGGCTGGGCTCAGGGTGGAAGCCACCTGTGTGCCTCCAGCCAAGCTGGGCCCCCTGGCATGGGGCTGTGGCTAGCAGAGGAAGAGGCCCCTTTTAAAATTTGAAAGCAAAAGGATGATCTTTCTGAAATTTGCCCAGTTTGGGGGTGCCTTTTCAGACGTGCCACAGAAGCCCTTTACACACAGACAGACCCAGCTATGCCCCCGCCGCCCCCGCCCCGTCATGACATCTGTCCCATGTCTATCCCCAGGGCCAGCTGTATGGCGGCCTCGCCGACTGCCTGGTGAAGATCTGGCGGCAGGAGGGCCCCCTGGCACTCTACAAGGGCCTGGGCCCCGCCTACCTGCGCCTGGGCCCCCACACCATCCTCAGCATGCTCTTCTGGGATGAGCTCCGGAAACTCGCCAGGCAGGGCCAGCAGCGGGACACCTAGGCAGCCTCCCTCACATCCCGACCCAGCCCAGGAACCGGCAGGAAGGCATGGCCCGCTCCAGCTGGGGACGGCTGGGCTGCCTCGGAGCAGGCCAGAGGCTCAGGCCCTGCCAGGGGCCCAGGGGAGTGTGAACTGCCCTGGTAAACCCAGCCCCATGGCCTACCCAGGGCCAGAGCATCTGCTCCAAATCAACACCCACTGTTTTCCAGAAAGTTCTCTTCCCTCTCTGGACTGAGTTACCTTACTCATTGCTACAGTGACTGCTCCAGGGCATGAGCTGGGTCACTTACATGCATCAACTTGCTTAGTCCTCAGACAGCAGCCCAGGACGCTAAAATCCTCTCCTGGTGAGGAGGCTTAATCTCGGAAAGGTGAAGTGTTCTGAGCAAAGCCCGAGCCAGGGCGGGAACTCAGCTCTGCCAAGTCTGGACCTGTGTCCCTGGCACAGGTGGGACCCTGGGGACTGGAGTGCCCCTGAGGGAACCCTGTCCTCTTAGGGAGGCCCTGGGGGGCATGTGAGGCCAAAGTGTCGTCATCTGTGTCAGTCAGCTGCCGTGACTAAGTGCACAGACTGAGGGATTAACAGCAGAACTTTATTTTCTCACAGTCTGGAGCCTGGAGGCCCAGTTGCTGTCTGTCAGCAGAGCTCCCTTCTCCTGAGGCCCCTCTCCTTGGCTTGCAGGGGCCCGCTTCTCCCTGTGCCCCCTCATGGCCTCCCCTCCGTGTGTGTCTGTGTCCTAATCCCCTCTTCTTACAAGGACACCCAGCAAGCGTATTGGATCAGCACCCACCCAAATGACTTCATTTTAACATCATTACCTCTTCGAAGACCCTGTCTGCAAATACAATAACATCCTGGGGGTTAGAACTTCAATACATGTCGGGGGCAGGGGTGGGGGACACAGTTCAGTCCCTAACATTAACTAAGGGCTTCTACTGAGGCCTCCTGGGTGCCCGGCTCTGTGGGCATTTGTACAAATCCTCAGGACAATTCTGAAAGGAAACCCCTGAGATGCCCCTTGTTCAGATGAGGAGACTGAGGCCCAGGGAGTGGAAGTGACTCTCCCAAGGTGAGCAGCAGAACTAGGTGTCCTCGTCCTGGGCCTTTTCCCCAAGCTGCAGCCACATTCCCCGTCCCACCCCCGAGCCCCATGGGTGTGTTCCTAAGGCCTGCACCGGTCTTTGTGCTATGGAGGTGGACACCGAGTCCCCCGAAGGGGCAGCACTGGCCTCGGTCAAGCAGCCTGAACTCCCTTCCCTGCTGTACCCCATGTCTGCAAAGAGCTGCTCCCTAGGGGCACCCCTACTGCACACTCCAAACCAATAAAGTTTTCTATTTTGTTTACTTCAATGACTCCCCTCTCAGCGTCAGTCCCGCCGACCCCTGAACCTCGGCTCTTCTCAGCCTGGGAAAGGAAGGTCCAAAAGGACTGGCGCCCGCCGGCCCCACCCCCCGGGGACTGCCACCTAGTGGACTCAGGGAGGATCGTCAAGGTGGGCTGCCCGTGACTCAGGGAGGGGACGGCCCAGACCTGCATCCCAAGCATAGGCTTCTGGGGAACAGATGCCCCTCTCCAGACCGCAGGCCGAGAGAGCAGAGCCTCAGGCTGTGGGGAGATAGACTCCCTCCCAGACCTTGGGCTGAGGGGGAAGAGCCCAGACCTAAGGCTGGGGGACAACACACGCAGCCTAGGGGCGGGAAGGCCCAGTGTGGCGAGCCCTAAGGCAGAGTGAGAAGAGTGGGCGCCCCACGTGAGCTGGGACAGGACCAGAGACCAGCCACGGCGATGCCCTTTCATCCCATACCGCCCAAACGGGCAGCTCCTGGGCCGCGGTTGGCCCCCAGCGCCCCTTTTCCCTGAGGCCCGCAGTTTAATGCCCCTGGCTCCCCTCCTCTCCCCTCCCTTCCCCTCCCCTCTCTTCCCCTCCCTTCCTCCCTCCTCTCTCCCTTCCCTCTCCCCCCTCCCTTCCCTTCCCCTCCCTCCCTTCCCCTCCCCTCCCTCCCTCCCTTCCCCTCCCCTCCCTCCCTTCCCCTCTCTTCCCCTCCCTTCCTCCCTCCTCTCTCCTCCCCTCCCTCCCCTCCCCTCCCTTCCCCTCCCCTCCCTCCCTCCCTTCCCCTCCCTTCCTCCCTCCTCTCTCCTCCCCTCTCCCCCCTCCCCTCCCTTCCTCCCTCCTCTCTCCTCCCCTCTCCCCCCTCCCCTCCCTCCCCTCCCTCCCTTCCCTCCCTCCCTTCCCCTCCTCTCCCCTCCCTTCCCCTCCCTCCCCTCCCCTCCCTTCCTCCCCTTCATTCCCTCCCCTCCCTTCCTCCCCTTCATTCCCTCCCCTCCCTTCCCTCCCCTTCCCTGGGCGTTTGGCCCCTCCCTCCCTCCCTTCCCCTCCCTTTCTTCCCTTCCTCTCCCTTCCCCTCCCTCCCTCCCTCCCTTCCCCTCCTCCCCTCCCTTCCTCCCCTTCATTCCTCCCCTCCCTTCCCTCCTCCCCTCCCCTCCTCTCCCTCCCTTCCCCTCCTCCCCTCCCCTCCTCTCCCTCCCTTCCCCTCCTCCCCTCCCCTCCTCTCCCTCCCTTCCCCTCCTCCCCTCCCCTCCTCTCCCTCCCTTCCCCTCCTCCCCTCCCCTCCTCTCCCTCCCTTCCCCTCCCTTCCCTCCCCTCCCTTCCTCCCCTTCCCTGGGCGTTTGGCCCCTCCCTCCCCTCCACCTGCACTTTGCGCTGTGACTTCATCTGCCTCCCCGGCTCAGACAGCTGAGGCTGGGGCCACCCCTGAGCCATGTTCTCCCTGCTGTCCCTCCCCTCCTGGCTCCTGGGCCTCCCCTCCCTCGAGTGGGGCTCCAGCCTCACTGACTCCCTCCTGCAAGGTGAGCGCCTCCTCCCTGTTCCCACGCGCCCTGCCCTCCCGCCCTCCGGAGTCCCTGGCTCTGTGCGGGGCAGGGCGGACCTTGGCTGCCCCTTCCCTTGCCGCTGCTCAACTGCCTGCCCTCCCTCCCACCCCTCTCAGGCCTTATAGGGGCCTGCGGAGTCTCCGTCCTGAACAACCTCCTGAAGGTCTACTTCTTCGTGGGCTGCGCCAAGTGAGTGCCCACTGACCTGCCCACTCCCAGCCCCACGCCTGGCCTCTGAGCCCCACACTGTGACTCTAGCCTCTGAGCGGACAGTGGGGAGAGGAGACCACCCTTCCCCCAGGGAGTGTGGCTGGGGACACTGGGAGCCCCCCAGGGCCAAGGCTGGTGGTTGTGCCCCTCCGTCCATGCCCACTCTGCCCCCACAGCAACCCAGAGCACCAGCCCCAGAAGGAGCGGCTGTGGGCACAGTGGGCCTCTCTGGACTCCGTGCACCTGGCAGGACTGGCCCTGATCCTGACTGTCGTGGGGGCTCGCGTGGCCGCCCTGGTGGTGCTGGAGTTCTCCCTCAGGGCTGTCTCCATGCTGCTCTCCCTGGACAAGGTGAGACCCCAGGGAGATGGTGGGGGAGTTTCACGCTGGAACACGGGACGCTGGGCCCAACCGGAGCGTCCCCAGTCCCCTCCGCCTCCCCCTTGGTAAGAGTGAGGCTAGAGAGTGCAGACTGCCTCCTCGGGTTGCGGTTGCGAGGCGAAGTCTCCACTCAGGGTGGACACAAGGCCCAGTCCAAGCAACGCTTCCGACTTGCCAGGCACTGTGCTAGACACCCCGTGTGCATCATCTCACTTCCCCTCACAACCGCAGCGGGTAAAGTTTTGCCCTGATCCCCATTCCACAGACGGGGAGGCTAAGGGCCCAGAGAGGCTAAGTGGCTTGTCCATGTCCAACAAGCAGTAAGTAGAGGCAGCTTTGAACCCAGGCCTTCAAGGCTCCGAGCTACCATCCTCCAGCAAGCAGATGGGGCCCCAGCAGGAACCCTGATTGAAATTAAGCCACAAGAAGTGATCTCATTAGGCCTTGACCTGAAGGCAGTGTTCCCTGTTTGAGAATGATCCCCCAGGTCCCTTCGGGCTCCAGCCTCCCAGCCCGCTGGTCTCCCCAGGGTGAGGGGCAGGCTGAGCCCCCACCATCACCGCCCCTCTTCTGCTCCCTCCCCGCGCAGGGCCCCCGGGGCACCGAGAGGCTGCAGCTGTACCTGCTGGGCCAGTACTCACTGGGCTGTGGGCTGACCTGCGGCCTGAGCTTCCTGCAGGAGGGCGCCCCTCACTGCACGCTGAACCTGCTGCTGGGCCTCTGGCTGGCCACACTGCTCTGCCAGGGCGCCCGGCGCCTCCGCCACCACGTCTACCACCTCTATGAGCTGCACAGCAGCCAGCAGTATTGTGGGGTCTGCCTGGGCCTGCTGGCTGGCGCTCACAGCCTCCCCCGGATGCTTGGCCGCGCCCTGGCTGTGGCATTTGCTGTGGGTGACCTGGCGGCTGTGGCCCTCATCAACCGGGACTTCCTGACCACCTCAGAGGCCGTGCGCTTCTGGACACCGCTCACCATCTGCTACACCCTGCTGGTCATCTACATGCAGGGTAAGGGCCAGGGGTGGGCCGGGAGGCAGTTCAGTCCCTCGGCATCCACTTCCCACTGTGCTAGACGCCACCCCTGCCGGCCTGAGTGCCCAGGCTGGCGGCGGAGGCCAGGTGGTGGGGCAGCTCAGAAAAGGTGATGTACGGGGGAGCCCTCAGGACATAGTGCTTGAACTGGGCCTCGAAGGATCAGCCCGCTGAGAGAGCTGAGTGGGAAAACCTGTCCATGAGACCCGTGAGACCTGAGTGAGACCCTGTCCGGGGGAACCACATATGCCAAAGCCCAGAGGTTATAGAAGGCACAGCAGCATCAAACAACTGAAAAGAGTGCAGCTGTCACACCAAAGGCATGGGGAGGGGATGAGGCTGGCCGGGTTTATAGGGGCCTGCAGGAAAGCCCTCAGCAGCCGGGCTGGGCAGTCCAATGAGAAGTCATCATAGGGTTTTAAGCAGGGGTGAGTGACGTGGCTGGAAGTGGGCTCAGGGAAGAGCCCCTGGCTGCAGGGCGGGCATGGGGTGGAAGTGGCAGGACAAGCAAGACAGTCAGGCAGAGAGAGAGACAAGTGCAAAGGCCCTGGGGTGAGAATGAGTTTGGCAGGCTTGATGAGCAACAAGGAAAAAGATGGCTAGGGGTAGGGGAAGGGCAGTGAGTCAGAAATGAGATGAGGCTGGTGTGCAGGTTCAAACCACACAGGGCCTCAAAGGCAAGGTATGTTTATTCCACTGCAGTGGGGAGTCCTGGGAGGAATATAAGCAAAGGATGATAGTGTCTCGTGGATTGCTGCTGAGTAGACACTGAGTTGTAGGGTGAAGAACAGAGGCCAGGAGCCCAGTGAGGAGGCTGCTGAGAGAGAAGGTGACCGGGCCCCTGGTGGGGCAGTGTGAGTGGCGAGATGTGCTCAGGTGGGGTCTATCTAGCAGAGGGCCCACGGGGCTTCCTGGTGCATCAGACGGAGTGCAGGAAAGAGAAGTCAGGACGACTCTGTAGCTTGGAGCTGGCTGCTGGGTCCTGAGTGCAAGAGGAGCCCACCAGCTTGGCCACTTGCTGGTGGCCCTGAGGCCTGGGAGGCAGAAGTGCCTGGCACCCTGTAGGTGCTCAGAAAGTGTGGGGTGTGGGCGGGGAGCTGGGGGGTCCAGGCTGGACCCAGCTGCACTTCAGGTTGGGGCACCAGGTGGAGTGGGCAGGGGGTGACAGGTGCACTGTCCCCGCAGAGGAGCAGCGTCAGCACCCGGGCCTGCAGGGCCAGGTCCAGACGGTGCTGGTGCGCATGGGCAGCCTCTTCGTGCTGCTGCTAACCGTGGGCCGCTGGCTGGACCTCCTGGGTGTTCTCATCTCCCTGCTGGGCGAGCTCTGGTGCCTGGTGGGCACCCGCACCCTGCTTGACCTTTGCCAGATACAGGTGGGCACCCCACCCCATGCACCCCCTAGACACAGAAGGCCCCCCTCCAGACAGCCCTGGGAGCCTCGACAGACCCAAGTTTAAGAAGAGCCAGGGCGACCTCTCTTGGGATGGGGGGCAGAGGGGGCTGGAAAATCTACTCCCACCTGCTTTTACCCTTTGACCACTCAGTAGCCAGAGTCACTAGGAGCTGGAAGGTTGAGGGACACCCGCACCATCCATAGCCCCCTCCACCCTGTGCCCCAGAGGCCCTGAACCCGAGGCCCCCCAGAGGATGGGGAATTGAGCGTGTCCTCCATCGTTTCCTCCCCACTGTCCCTCAGGATTTTCCATCCCAGAGGCCTTCAGGGTCAGCTAGCGCGCCCCAGCCCTCTGCACCTGCCCAGCCCCAGGGCACGGCCCCCTCCTGACCTGCCACGCAAGGACTCCACATCTAGGATCCAGCCAGGCTCCACCAGCGGCCTTGCCCCCAGTATGCTGCCTGGAGGCAGGGTGGCAGGGCTGGCCTCCACCTGGAGCTTGGGGTGGGCACTGGGGGCCCCTGGGAGAGGGGAGGGTTTGGGGCTGAGTCTCTCAGAAGGTGGGGGCGCCTGGAGGCCTCTGAGTTAACCCCTGTCTTTCTCAGGATGGGTTCTGGGTATAGGCCCCTCGGACCTGCCTTCCCAGGGGCTTGGGGGGAGGTGAGACTACATCCTCAGAGCCGCCTCCCCCTTCCTCAGGCCCCTTGCCCTCTCCATGGACAATAAAGATGATTTTTTTCAACCTGTGCTTAGAATCGTGAACACAGAGAAGGAAAGAGGCTATTCTGAGGCCACACAGCAGTTCTGGTTGGGATAGGCTCCTGGGATATGTGCCAGGCTGGTCCCTTCCTGGCTCAGGAGTTTAATATTGAGGTGGCAGAGGTGGTGACAGGGATGTGGCAGCATGGACACATGGCCTAGCACCTACGTGCAGTCTTAGGTGGATGGCGCCGTGTCCTGTGCCATCTTAGGCTGAGAAACAACTGAAGGGAGGCTGGTCCTGAAAAGGCCTCTACGAGTCCACTTGGATTCCCTAGCCCCTGACCCTGACTTGCCTAAGACCTTGAGGATCCTTCCTATCTCAGTCCTGCTCAGCCTCGTGTCCCCTGCAGGGCCCAGCTCAGGGAGGCCACATTGTGTATGGAAGAAGGTTGGATACCAGCTCCTCTGCTTACCTGCTGTGTGCCCCTGGGTAGGCCACTGCCCTCTCTGAGCCTGTCAGAAGAATAACTACCATGTGGTGGATGCTTACCATGTGCCTAACACCGTGCTAGGCATTTGTATGATTTCATTTCATTCTGATACCAGCCCCAAGAGGCAGTATTACTATCTCTTTTTACAGATTCAGATACTAAAGCTCAGAGAGGTTAAGTAACTTGTTCAAGGTCAAATGGCTTGACCCCACAGAGAGCAAGTGTTTTGCATGCTTCCTGCTACCCTCTTCTTGTTTCAGAATGGGGGCTAGGGAAACTAACAGAGATGGGCAGAAAAATATGGCAGGTCCATTCCTGCCAGGTTCTGGAATGTGGTTCTGGCCCTGTTTTAGGAAGGGCAGCCTGTGGCTCATCACAGCCTGTTCTCCTGGCCCAGGCGCCTAGCACACAGGGAATTTGGTCCCACCTTGGGGCCCTTTCCCAGGAGGGGCCCCACAGGACAAAGGAGACCCCCAGCCAGGAGGCCTCCAAGGGTTAATGAGGGGTGGGCTGTCCGGGAGTAACAGGGGAGGCACCCGGCTCCCAAGGGGACTGCTTCTCAGCAAAGGCTACTGTCTGGCCTAGGATTCTCCACTGCCCCCCTGGGCACACCTGGGGTACAGGGGCAGGCTGGCCCCATGGCTGGACTGTATGGCTTCAGCTCATTCCTCCAGGCATGGCCACCTAACGGACAGCTCGAGGCCAACCTCCGATCCCACGCTCTCCACCCTCCCCCAAGGAGGGGCTTCTCAACCCCCGAGGAGGCGGAGGTGGGGGAAATGCCTGTGGATGCGCACCCCCACACACACTCTCGGTATAGGACCCAGCCCCCCTTGGCCTATGACTGTGCTCAGTTCCCTCTGGGCAGGAAACTTGCCCCTGTCTAGGAGGAAATGGCTCAGTTAGGTGGGCACAGGGCCAGCCCTTGCCAGACCCAGACTAGGCACTGGGTTCCAACTTGGGCCTGATGTTCTTGCTGGAAGGCTCCTTGGCCTCTTGGCCTCCGGCGCAGCCTTGGACCTGGTGGGGACAGGGCTGGGAGGGGATGGGACTTGGCAGTTGTTTCCTTTTTATGGACATAGGGACCGCTTTCCAAACAAAAACTGGGGCCATGTGGGCTGGATAGGATTCTTTTCTTATCTATTAAATTATTTTTGTGGAAAGTCTGACAAGGGTATAAAAATTAGATCACTCTTAACTGAGGCATTTAGCAAATCTCCAGACCAAACAAAGAAAAATAGGCCTGAGGTCCAGAGGGCAGAGGAAATCCAAAAGGTATAGTCTGGAACAGCTGCATAAAGCTGGGACTTATTCTCCCACAGAGGCGGAGGAGCCCAAATCTTGGGCCTTGACCAGCATCCTTCTGAAGAGGTGGGAGACCGGAGCCCCCAGCCCCTGCGAAGACGGGTAGTAACCCTGGGGCAGCTGGGTTGCCTGTGGCCTCCCCCCCTCCAGAGCCCCCTGCTTCTGTCCCGCTGGGTGTCCTGCATCCCTTCCCTATTTATTGACAGTTGGACATCCACCTGGGCCGGGCTCTGGGCTGGGCTCTGGGGATGAGCAAGATACACAAGTAGCAATTGGTGCTGCAAAGAAAAGTAAAGCTGGGTAAGGGGAGAGAGTGACAGGGGACTAGGGAAGGTGTATTTGTTATCTATAGCTCTGTAACAAATGACCCCAAAACTTAGCAGCTTAAAACACCCAACATTTATTGTCTCACTTTTTCTGTGTGGGTTGGGTCCCACAGCTTGGCTGGGTCACCTGGCTGAGGCTCTCACAGGCCACAGCCATGGAGTCAGTCAACGCTCTGGTGTGATCTTAAGGCTTGACTAGGGAAAGATCCACTCCCAAGCTAACTCATGTCGCGGTTGGCAAAATTCAGTTTCTCAAGGGCGTCTGTTCCTTTCTGGCTGTTGGCCTGGGGTCTCCCTCCGTTCCTTGCCACATGGGCCTCTCCGTAAGACAGTTCACAACGCGGTGGCCGTCTTTCCTCAGAGCACGCAAGTGAGGGACAGAGAGAAAAGGTGAGCAGAAGAGAAGTCACAGTCTTTTTTGGGACCCAGTGTAAAAAGCGACATCCCTTTGTTTTTGCTGTTATTGTATTGGTTAGAATCGAGTCTCTGGGTCTAGCCCCCCTCGAAAGGAGGTGACTGCAAAAGGGCATGGCAGAAGGTGGGGATCCTGGGGAAGTGCCTTCCACAGAGGGCCTCTTTGAAGAGGGCTGAATGGACAGAGGGCCCCAGCTGAGAGAACAGCATGGGAGGTCCTGAGGAGGCAGCAGGCTGGGACTATTTTAGGGACGGCAGGAAATTCAGTGTGGCTGGAGCATCAGAGACGATGGAGCAGCAGGAACGAGGTCACGAGGTGGGCAGGGACCAGATGACTCCCGGCCACTGCAAGGGTTAGGATTTTATTCCCCTGCCATGGGCAGCCCGTGGAGGGTTTGTTTCCACAAGGCAGTGACAGATCCGGCTTACATTTTTAAAGGATTCCTCTCCTTGCTGCGCTTGGAACAGACAGTGTGGAAACCATTCACCAGTTTGGAAGCATTTGGAATAATCCAGGTGAGATAATGAGGACTTGGACCAACGTGACAGCCGTGGAGGCAGCCAGAAATGGTTGGACTAGGAACATAATTTGAAAAATTGAAAGGATTTCCTGATCAATTAGATGTGGGACTGAAAGGAAGAGAGGAATCTTGAGGGCTTTAAGATTTTTGGCCTGAACAGCTGGGTGAAGGCGTGGGAGCCCCCCAGGGGAAGAGCAGGGCCACCTCACGCAGGTGCGGTCAGTGCCGAGGGCAAGTCCAGGTGTGAGGTGTGCGACATGGTCTGGGGATCGGGGAGGCCTTGCTGGGCAAGAGCTGTTGAAACGAAATGCTGAAGGTTCTGTGGGAGTTCCCAGGCCAAGGGGCTGGTGGCGCAGCCCAGGCAGGTCTAAGGCTCCTGAGGGGCCTGAGGGACTGGGAAGGGCTGATGTGGCTGGAGCTGAGAGGGTGCGGCCCGGTGGTGGGAGGCCGTTATGCAGGGGCCCGATCTCCCCGGGGCCACAGCAGGTGAGCCCCGGGAGGGCTGTGTGAGAGGGCCTGGCCCGCGTGGAGAGGGGGTTGTAAGGAGGAAGAGCCCAGCCAGTCCAATTTTAAGGACCCCCCCTTTAGGATAAAGAATACAAATTCATATGAAAGTGAATTTACTGGGAATGAGAAAGAAGAGCATGACCAATGGCTGTAGCCCTGGGGACCTGGGGCTGATGCAGTCGGGGACCGCGAAAATGAGAAACCGAGTCAGAAGGCGTTTTAAGCAGAGGGCTTAGACTTTCTCTGGAGACTAAGCACCAAGTCAGCACTCCCCTGCGCTTTTATTAGGTTGCAGCGGCAGAAAGCCAGGCATCGATTAATGATTATAGGATGTGTTTTTTCATCAAGCTAAACAATTGCAAACTAAATATTTCTTAGAGTTCCTCTTATGCTCTGTCAAGTCATGTGGCCACGTGAGCCTCACAGTGTGTTCCTTATCTGGGCTCGCCTCAAGGGTCACAAGGACTGTTTGCAGTCCTGCCACACACCGCTCATGACTCAGACCAGATTCCAAGATGCAACGCTTATTGTTCTTTTCTCTTAGATTAGTTTTGGCTACAAATCAAGTTTAAACAGTAAACGTATTGTTCTTTCTCTTAGATTAGTTTTGGCTATAGATTAAGTTTAAGCAGCAACTAAATTACAGCAAGGTTAACTGCTGGGGTATCTACAGTATCTACATTTCCCCCTTGTTTAGCTTGCATCTTTTGTAACATTAGTGAGAAGACTGCTGATTGTTGTTGAGCTCACTGATGTTTTCGGGTAGCTCTTCTCCAGACTATGCAAAACACAAATAACAAACATAACACAATTATTGTAAGTGTAGCAGTGGAACCACTAAAAATTGTTAAATGTTTTATTGGGTCCAAATTACTTATTCCACTTGCAATACTTTCCAGTAAATTAAAACCACTGAATATTTGTAGTTGTTCTTGGAAAGCATCAGTAATGTGCTGTTGAAGGTCTAGTATTTCTTGAGTCATATTACCATAAATAATAGATTTTTTTTTAACATTGTCCCATGGAAAATAAGTATGATTATAAGGTACAGGAGTAACACGAAACCCAATTGTATTCCAGTCACATTTCATAGAAATCTGATGTTGTAAACTAACAATTTGATCTCCTAGCATAATAACTGCTTGCTGCAAATCAGTCAACTGCACATTAATTTCACTATCTATCCATCTTTGGGTGGTCCACAACTTCGATGAATTAGAATGCTAATTATTAACAAAGTCAACAGTCTGAATACTCTGCTGAAGTACGACCTCAGCAGTCGCGGCAGTTGCAGTCATGGCTATGATCCCCAGGATGGCTGCAATGATTAATCCAATCATTCATTTAATTCTTTTCAGAAGATTGTCAATAGTATATTGGAGAAGCATCATGCTTGGAGAATCTTGCCATTTTTGGTGTAGTTGAACTGGAAGCCAGAGACCTGTTCTAGCCTTGAGAATATAAAGATTATCTTTTGTGGAAAAAGGAACAGAGTTATTAATACAAGTATAGAATGAACAATTTACACAGGAGACGGAATATTCAGATGAATTCCACACTGTGTGACCAATCATAATTAAAAAGGGCAATCTGACACAGGCTGTAATATAATGATTCTCATTTTTTGTACAACTCAATTATTATTTGTTACACTATCATTCAAATACGTCTTTCCCAAACTATCAGACTCCATAAAGCTGAGGGACTTTTCCATAAGTAATATTGCAGGGGCCCTAAAGGTAAATGTGGGGCAGGAGGAGACATCCCACCTCCATGCCAATGAATGGTCTCATTAGAAGATGTGACAATGGTGTGATTAGTGCCATCAATACATTTATGCCACCTCAGGCCATGCCCCTGTCCTCTGGCTGGGATGGAACCTCAAGGGCTCCAATCAATGACACTTCCAGAGGAGGTATTAAGTAAAACCCGACCTATTTCTCCTCAACAATTCATCCAGTGTGCCCATTCACTGATTTCTATAAAGATTGGCTGAGTGGAGATGGGCAAATCAGGGGGGTGATCTGTTGTGTCTTTAGTATTATTTTGTTTGTGGAATCTGAATCCTTGAAGAAGGAATAATTTTTTATTGGTATTATTTTTGACAATGGATAGCCATGCAGCTGGTTGTATTTTCAAGCAATGTTTCTCACGTCCAGTGCAAATGGGCATCCCCTCCACTCCCACTGTATAAGTCTCAATCTTCATGCCCTCCTCTCCTGGCCTTAGGGGGCCACGAGTATCATAAGGACCAGGAGTCCAATTAGAATCATTAACATATATTGGGATCCTTTCAGAGAGCCAGTGAATAACTTGATTGCTAGGAGGGTTAGGAATGTAAGCCCAATATGAATAATTAGTGCCCTTGGCAGAACTTAACCCCATGGTGACCAGAGCAATCATAGCCAGGAACAAATTTGAAGCGTTGCGTGCCTGTCCGCTCTGTTGTACAATCTTTTCAGCTCCCTGTGTCATTTTTTTTTTAGTTGTCCCCATGTTGGGGGATTCACTTTTTGAGGTCTTGGTAACAGAATTCGAACTCTGGATCTTCCAATAGTCATGGCTTGCACTTCATCAATGGGAGATTCAACATCAATTCGAGGCCTTTTGTTCATTTTTGGGGTTTTATCTTTTTAGCTGGGATCCACACAGCTTCTCCTGTGTCTGTAATGACAGAAGCATATCCTTGCCCCCACCTATGAACTATCCCGGACTCCCCATCTTCCCATATCATTTTTATAAAAGACAGGCTGATTTATATCAGGGGACTTTCCTTGCACCCAATGTCTTTCGGCTGCTGATGAAACTGTATTGTTTAGATTCAAGAAATTCAGGGTAAATAATGCCTTATGTGTTCTCATATGGGGAGTTTCTGTGCCATCATATCCCCCTTTTTGTTTAAGCAACATATCTTTTAATGTGCGATTATGTCTTTCAATAATTGCTTGTCCTTGAGGGTTACATGGAATCCCACTAATATGTTTGATATTCCATTGAGAAAGAAACTTTTGTAATTTCACAGGAAGATAACTAGGGGCAGTATCTGTTTTAATTTTAGCTGGCAATCCCATAACATTAAAAGCCTCAAGTAAATGTTGAATCACATTATCAGCCTTTTCTCCTGATAGTGCAGAAGCCCATCTAAAACCAGAATACGTATCAACTGAGCAATGAACAAAAGATAATTTTCTGAATTCTGGAATATGTGTGACATCCATTTGCCATAATCCATCAGGGTGTAATCCTCTTGGATTAATCCCTGGAACGTAAGGTTTACTTTGGAGTTGAGTACACTGAGGGCATTGGTCAATGACACCTTGAGCCTGTTCTCCGGTGAGGTGAAACTCAACTTGTAAACCTTTCCTGTTAACATGAGTTTGTTCATGCCACGCCTTAGCAGAGAACCAGGGTCCGACAAGTAACTTATCAATATGTTCGTTAGCTTTGATCACTGGTCCAGGGAGGGAGGTATGAGCTCGGGTATGAGTAATATAAAGAATATTATGTCTTTCATATAATAATTGTTGCAAAGTATAAAATAATTGATAAAATTCAGTGCTATCATCAAATAGAGTAACAGATTAAATATGTTTTATTGTATATTCAACATATTGCGAGTCAGTAACAATATTAAGGGGATTTGTAACATCTTGCAAGTAACATAATAACAGCATATAATTCAGTTTTTTGTACTGAGCGATAAGAAGTTTGGATGATTTTTGTAGTTTTCCCACTATATCCCGCTTTACCTTCCTTGTTAGCATCTGTATAATAAGTATCAGCTTTTGGGATAGGATGAGTTTTAATAATGTCAGTACTACAAATCTATTGAGTTTTTTAAAGAAATCGAATACATTTGTCTTTTGGAAAGTGATTATTAATAGTTCCTATATAATTGGGAAAGGCTATTTGCCAGTTATCATTCAATTTCCAGTTGTCAGCTATTTGGGTGTTAGTAAGGGGAACACCAATTTGGAAGGGTCTTATGCAATCAAGGCATGCAATCATAAACGCCCAATTAGCTGACAAATTTTATCTATATAAGTTAATGGTTTTTTTGATGCCTTATGTGGTAAGAAAATCCATTCTAAGATTTTTCCTTTTTGCCATAAAATACCAGTAGGGGAATGTTCGGAGGGGAACACTAACAACTCAACATCGTGTTGTGTGTCAATATGATCTAAATAACTATTTCTCATATATTCTTTTATCCACTCTAATCTCTTCTCAGCTTGAGGTGACAACTGTCTAGGACTGTTTAATTCAGACTTCCCAGTTAGCATATTAAATAAATGTTTGAGTGAATATGTTGGAATTCCTAATGAAGGGCAAAGCCAATTAATATTACCTAAGAGCTTCTGAAAATCATTTAAAGTCCTGAGACTCTCTCTCCTAAATCGAATTTTTTGTGGAAGAATTTTTGTTCTTTTAATTATACTTCTTAAATAATTATACAGAGTCTATCCTGTACCTTCTCAGAAGCAGTAAGACCATAAGCTGTTAATTCTATAACCCCTTGTTCATAAAGAGTTTGTAGACTAGGCAAATTTTTATGAGTAATTAAAATATCATCCATATAATGAATAATTAAGGAATCAGGAAATTTTTTCTTCAATTTCTTTAATGGTTGATTAATAAAATATTGGCATAATGTAGGGCTGTTTAACATTCCTTGAGGCAAAATTTTCCATTGATATTGAGCAGTAGGTTTATAAGTATTGGGAGACGGAATAGTAAAAAGCAAATCTCTCACAATCAGAAGGTTGTAATGGAATGCTGGAAAAGCAGTCTTAAATTAATTATTTTAATATTCCAATCTAAGGGAATCATACCAGGTTGTGGTAGTCTAGTCCAGGTTGTAGAGGATCCATAGGTTGAATAACAGCGTTTATTTTTCTTAGATCAGTCACCATTCTCCATTTTCCTGATTTTTTTCTTAGTAACAAAAACAGAAGAATTCCATGGACTATCAGATTCTTTTATATGTCCAGCAGAGAGCTGTTCTTGAATTAGTTGTTCTAATGCTTAAAGCTTCTCCTTTGTTAAAGGCCACTGTTCTACCCATATTGGTTTATCAGTTAACCATTTTAGGGGAAGGACCAAGCTATGAACAGTGGTCTCTATCATAAATTTGGATAACCAATGCCTGATCGATCTAATTTGGGTTGAGGGATTATATTAGTTAAGACATCTTGTTGGTTTTTTCCCAAACCATTTCTAAAATCGTATCCCATTTGAGCCATAATATTTCGAGATTGTGGTGAAATGGTTGGTATATTTATAGTTGCCCCCCATTGGGACAATAAATCCCGACCCCAAAGATTAACCTGTATAGGTGCAGCAAAAGGTTGCAACGTAGCCTTTTGTCCTTCAGGCCCAATACATTGATAAGTTGACACACTTTGAAAAATATCTGTAAGTGTTCTTATTTCTGTAAATGTAGTGGACACAGAAGTTAAAGGCCATGCAGAAGGCCACGACTCTTGAGATATTACAGACACATTGGCTCCTGTGTTTACCAATCCCTTTTAAGGGCACATTATTTATATAAACATTCATCTCGGGCCAATCATCATTAACATGAGTCTGCCAATATATCTTTCTACCAGGACTGCCAAATCCACCTTGTCTTTGAATGGGGTCAGATTTTCCCTGTATGTAAGGCAACAGAAGGAGTTGTGCAATTCTTTGTCCTTCTCTTTAACAATACTAGTTTATTGGTACTCATTATAATCTGAATTTTGCCTTCATAATCACTGTCTATAACTCCCAAATGAACGTGAATTCCTTGACTGGTAAAACTACTTCTGCTAATTAATAATCCAACAGTATTTTTTGGAAGGGGTCCATAAATGCCAGCTGACACTTTAACAATGCTGGCTTTAGGTAGTAAACGTAAATTATCTAAAATGGGAATATCTAATGCAGCGCTTCCTCTTGTGTCATGAGTAAGGTCATTGATTGAAGGGTGGCATGATCTTTGCCGTGGCTGGCTGGGTATTGTTGAATGCTTGTATTGCTTTTCTTGGGGCCCCGAACTGGGCCCATATTCCAGTTTCCCGGTTTTCCTGTTTCCCTGAAGATTGCCCATCTTTATCCCACCTTGACCTACATTCATTAGCCCAATGCTTCCCTTTTTTACATCGAGGATATACATTGGGGGGAGGTTTCTTTTCTTCTTCCCTTCTTATCAGCCTGTTTTTTCAGCAATCTTTTAGATGACCTAATTTATCACAATTATAACACTTAGTTTTATTTTGTTTTAATGTATCTCTAAGAGCCATAGCCAGTAGATGAGCTTCATAAGGCTCACTTCCAACCTCCAAACAAGCTTTAATATACTCGTCTAGAGGGGCGTTTTGGGCTTTTAAAGGCCGGAGGATCTTTTGACATTCTACATTAGCGTTTTTTAAAGAAAGCGTTTGCATTAAAAGATCTTGGAGATCTGGTTGGAAAACTGTCTTTTGAATTGCTTCTTTTAGTCTCAATAAAAAGGTCACATAAGGTTCACCTTGGGACTGAATAACTTTAACGTAAGACTTAGCAGTCTTTCCGGGTGGTTTAATTTTATTCCAAGCACGGATACAACACAAACGGACTTGTACAATAGCTTCATCAGGGTATTGTAATTGAGCTCTAACTCCTAACCAATCTCCATTACCAGTTAATTGTTCTAAAGTTATTGGTAATTGATTAGCTTGATTTCTTTTTTCCCCCTGCTCTGCCTCTTCTCTCCACCATATCTTAAATTGCATATAGGGGCCAGATTCCAAAACTGTTCTAGCTAACATATCCCAGTCATAGGGGATTAAGCGGTATTATAAGCGGTATTCCTGTGCTAATTCTTGTGACATCCCTTTAACATAATTAGATTGTATCCCATACACAGTCACTGCTTGTTTTAAATCCTTTATAACTTTAAAGGATAAGGGAGTATATTCAAACTGTTGATATCCCTGAGGATATTGATCATTAGCAGGCATTTGTTGTGCAGCAACAGGAAATGCAGAAGCTTTGATAGGCAGTGAGAAACATCAATATCTCCCTCTTTTCTTGCATTTAAAGTGGATTGGGGTATTACTGACATTTGAGGAGTGGGAATAATTCACGGAGGCGAAATTCCTGATACTGAGGCATAGGAGGGGCTGTAGAAACAAGCTCCCTTTTTCTATTATCAAAAGTCTTTACAGGATAGATGTGGTTATCACCTTCCTTAGTTAAGAGAGATGCAACTCTGCCTTTTTAAAGGGGTTAGTGTCAAAGTTAGTGATTCTGGTAATGTTGTCAAGGTAGCGATTTGTTTTTCAATAGAATGCTGAGAATTATCATTTAAAGATGGAGTTTCTGTACACAGCTGAGAAAAGAGATCTGTTCTCCCTGCTGGTGAGCTCCGCAGAGAGCTCTTAAAACCTGTCTCCAGACTTTTAAGTTCAATATAACTTTAACTTGTGGATGAAACCAATAACAATGTTTATTAACCAATTTGAACAACTCTATCATAGTTGATTTTTTTAACTTCAACCCCGGAGCTTTTAAGCAAGGCGTGCAATAAGGGAGCAAACTGTTGTTGAGCGGTCTGGGAATTTCCCATGTCTGCAAAATAATGCCGAAAGTTTCACTTACCTCGGGGCAAACAATTCCCTTTCGGTTCTGACCAGCCTGAAGTCAGTCGAAGTCTGTCACTTTCGAGCCCCACGTTGGGCGCCAGATGTTGCAGTCGGGGACCGCGAAAATGAGAAACCGAGTCAGAAGGCGTTTTAAGCAGAGAGCTTAGACTTCCTCTGGAGACTAAGCCCCAAGTCAGCGCTCCCCTGTGCCTTTATTAGGTTGCAGCAGCAGAAGGCCAGGCATCAATTAATGATTATAGGATGTGTTTTTCATCAACCTAAACAACTGCAAGCTAAATATTTCTTAAGAGTTCCTCTTATGCTCTGTCAAGTCATGCGACCAAGTGAGCCTCACAGCGTGTTCCTCGTCTGGACTCGCCTGGGAGGGTCACGAGGACCATTTGCAGTCCTGCCACACACCACTCATGACTCAGACCAGATTCCAAGATGCTACGCTTATTGTTCTTTTCTCTTAGATTTGTTTCGGCTACAAATCAAGCTTAAACAGTAAACGTATTGTTCTTTCTCTTAGATTAGTTTCGGCTATAGATTAAGCAGGACACTAAATTACAGCAAGGTTAACTGCTGGGGTATCTACAGTATCTACATGGGTCCATCCTGACATTTCTCTGGGCACTTGATGGAAAAGCTTCCTGAGTGTAACCTGCTGCCTCCCCTCCTAGAACACTCCATAGCTCCCAGCAAACCTCCGCCCTCACAGGGGCCTGAGCCAGTGACAGGCCTGAGCGTAAGTTTAAGGTCACAGTAAGCTCACCTACAGCTAAGAAAGAAGCAGGGAGGCCAGCTGGGGGTAAAGAGGGGACCTAGGGATTGGGGGGGTGCTGGGGTAGGTGCTGCCAAGAGTAGAGGCTCCCAGTGGGGATGGGAGCTCAAGGAGGGGGATGCGGTCAGTGAGGGGACAGGGGCTGGGCCTGGCAAGCAGCCAAGGGCTTGGGGAGGCTCAGGGACCCTCCACAGTGAGTGGTGCCAGTATTTCCTACTTCCTACCCTCAGAAGGGGCTCTGACCTTCAAGGCCTGGGTCCAAGAGGGGCCCTCCCAGCCCACTGAGCCTCAAGCCCCCTCCACTGCCCACTCCACACTTCTCCCCCCAGACTCTGGAGCCTGTGGGATTTGCTAAGCAGATAGCGCATCCGTGGGAACCAGCAGGCCAACAGAGCCAGGCCCCTGGACAGGGAGGGGCTTAAGACCAAGACCCTGTTGTAACAGCCAGGCCCGCGAGGCCAGACCCTGCCTGGCCCAGGTGGACACAGGCTTGGGGCCTGAGAGTGGGGGACTCTGTGTGGCTGTAACACGGCCCGGTTGGTTCCAGTCTTGGTTTCTGAACATTTCCCACAAACTTGGCTGGTTCAGTAAAGGGGCTAGACACCTGAGTTTGAATGAAGCTCACTTAGCAATGGATGTGACCTTGAGCAAATTACTCTCTGTGCTTCAGTGTCCCCACTTTTTGAGAGGAAGGAACAAGAAGGAGGAGGTAGGGCACTTAGCCCACAGGCTGATGGTGGCCTTTAGTGGCCCAGCCCTGGGACTGCAGCTCAGGCTCCGCCACGCCTCTCTGATGTGAAGGGTCAACGGACACATCTGGGTGAGGGGAGGAGGCCCTGACTCAGGCAGCAGAAGCAGGAACTGGTCTCAGGGGAAGAAGGGAAGGAAGAGGTTCCTGCCTCCCCCATCGGGCGCACCAGACTGCTCCCCAGGTGGACAAGATGCGCTCATGTTCACCTGCAAAGAGCTGTGACTACAGCAGCCCGTTATTGAGCATTTATAACCCCGTGCTCTGCATTTTCTGGCATTATCTCTTCCCAGTCTCCAGAACAACCTTGTAAGAGTTGATTGTTGTTTCCTCTGTCTCCCCAGAAAATTGAAGGTTCTGAGAGATTAAGTAACTTGCTCAATGTCACAAAGCTAATCAGTGGGAGAGCCAAGATCCACATTCGAGTGTGTCTGACTCCAAAGCCCCAGCTATAAACAGCTCAGTATCTTTTACTACTAATCACATGATTTGCATATGTAGCTCCTTAAGATCCCCTACTCATACATTTTTTAGGAATTGGGGGAGCTACTGCTACCCCCACATTACAAGAGGCCATTGAGACTCAGAGAGAAGTGATTTGCCCAAGGTAGCAGGCTGTCAAGTGGCAAAGCTGGAATCACTCACAGACACTGGTGTGCTTGCCCCGCACCTGCCCCTGCTGCAGTGGGGGGGACTCCCACTTCTCTGTACTGCCCCCTGCCCAGCCCCCCCAGCACAGGACCTACACACGATAGGTGCTCGGGAACTGAGTGTTGAGCTGACCTGATTCCAAATGGGCAGAGCCAAAGCTGGAGGGAGGGACTGGGGCAGAGTCAGGCCTGGGGGGCCCAGGTGGGATTCTGAGGCTGTTTGCCAACAAGGAGTGGACCAACCGCCCCCCGCCAACCAGTCCAGATTTCCAACTTCATGCAGCTGCACATTTGGGCACCCCCAAGCTGGGGCTGACAGTTCTGCTCTGACCTGGCCCAAGTGGAATCTGTCAAAGCGGAAAAGAAGCTAGACAGACAGATGATTCTCTTCCTTGGGGTCTCTGGTCCCCTAGGCGCTGTGTGTGGCTCAGGGAACCTTCTCCTTGTTCTCAGATATCATTGCAGAATGAAGGACCATAGGAACAGAGATTTCTGGAAACCAAGTAAGGGTGATGTGTGACCAGCCAGCGCTCCCATGGGCCCTGGGGGTATCCTTTCAGGGCCTCTGTCTCCAGCAGTTCTGCAAGGGAAAGCATTCACATCCCTGTTTGTGGGCATCCAGTCCAGCTCCCCTATGTAACAGGTGAGGAATGGAACCTGGGAGAGGGAAGGAACTTGTCCAAGGTCACCGCCAGCACCGGAGAGCTGGGAGTTAAACCCAAGTCTGACCTCAGAGCCTGTGCTCCCCATCTCACCCCCGGAATATCCTCCCATTTTTCTCATGACTGGATCTTCCTCATCTCAGCTTAAATGTCATGCCCCCAGAGAGGCCTTCCCCTGCACCCCTACTTCTGTCTCAGCCTCTGTGCATTTCTTCATAGTACACCTCACCATTGGTAATTATTATATGACTCTGAGTGACGTGTCAATCTCACCTCCCCATGAGTCCTGTGGGGACAAGGATTGATTGTGTCTGACTTGATTCCTGTGAGCTCTTTGACTGGTGCCTGGTACACAGTCGGTGCCTAACCAATGTTTGTTGGATCAAAGCTCCCTTCTGTGGGCAGGAGGTGCCATGCCTGTCCCCCCAGACTGGATGGCAGCAACTTTCCCCACTGCCCCGGATCTTGCCCACAAAACTTTCCCCTACCCTTTCCCTGCCACCCAGGGTCACAGCTGCCACAACCCTAACAGAAGGTTGAGCCCCTTTGCTAATTGCTCAGAAGAAAGCTGGTCAGAGACCGGCAGGGCAGGAGAAGGGAAGCAGGGCCTCTGAGCCGGCAGACAAAGGGCATGTGTTCCGTCCAGCCCACTTCCTGGGTTTCCACTGCGGGAAGCTTGGCACCTGCTGGAGGTGACACTGACACCACCGCTGGGGCTGGTGTGGGAGACCCTTGGCCAGGACATTACCCTCCAGCCGGAGCAGCGGTCAGGGTGCTGGACAGCAGGTGAGTGGACCCACACACCCCTTCCTCCTTCCCCCTTTCGCTTTCCCAAGCCAGGCTTAGCCCAAGGCAGATGTAGGACACCTAGATGGAGTCAGTGTGACCTGGCACAAGGCCCCAAATCAACTCTCCAGTGCCTCATTGTCCCGCCTGGAGGTGCAGTGAGGTGGCGCAGGGGATATCACAGAGGTAGAGAGGGCAGATTCATTTCTGTCTGTTTTAAGTTAGCTTCTGGATCACAAAGCACTGGGGGGTTCGACAGCGGAAAGCATCCGAAAACCCCTGAATGGCATCTTCCTGCTCTGGCGGTCAGTGGTTCCCTCCTTCCTCCTGGGGGAGGTGCGGTGGAGGGAAATCTGGCTGCAAGCACTGCTGTGAAGGGGGAGACACTGTTTCCAAGCCAGGAATGAGCCTGACCAGGGGTTTGAGTCTCCCCCAGCCACGTCGAACGCGGCACCTCTCTGAGACTCAGCTTTTGCATCTGGGAAGAGTGACAGTCCCAGGCCTCTGGGATCAGAAGAGCAGTGAATCCAGCTCTTGCACTTGCTCCTTCTGTGGCCTCGGGCCCCTCCGCTCCTGTTTGTTCGTCTGTGGAGCAGGAATGATCAGCTCTGCAGCACAGGGCTCTCCTGGGGGGCAAACGGAGGGCCTGCAGGCCAGGCCTCCGCACAAGGAAGCCTCTGTGGGGGCAGCGGCTGCAGCTGCTGTCACTGCTGCAGAGTGGCTGGGGGACCAAATGAAAAGAGGGATTTAGGGAGGCCGGAGGAGGAGGATGTGGCAGGGTCACCAGGTGCCCCCTGCGTGACCTCCATGAGCAGGAGCGCCTCAGGAGCAGCCCCAGAGCCTCCTGGCCTGGCGCCTGTAGCTTCAGGGCTGTGGGGAAGTTAGATCCTGCCTGGCCTCCCCGAGAGGGTGCTGGGTCTGGCACTCCTCTGCCCTCAGCCGCTGTGGCTTTAATCAGAAGAACAATCTTTTTGCCTCTGAATCAGACCCAGATTCCTTTTCCCAGCAATGCTCCCGAGGCCCCTTAGGGACTCAGGCAGCCCATCCCTGGCTCCTCTCCCGTCCCAGGGCCCCGGCGCTGCTTCCCCCTCCCCCTTCCGCTTTCTATCTACTCCAGTTCGGGTGAGGCCTGAGTGCCGTGGGTGGGAGGGATCAGTGACCAGGCCCCGGTGGTAAAACCAGGTGACCTGATTCCCAGCTGGGCCCTGCCTCCCAGGCCTGGGCCCTGCCAGGACACTGGGACCCACCTGCACAGGGCTTAAGGGTCCACACAGGCGGTGACGGCCACCCAGGACAGCAAACTGAGGTGACTTGCTCCACTGGGCACCTGAGACCCCCCCACTCAGGAGCACCTCATGAAGAAGCTCCAAGCCCAGCATATACTGACCACAGACTGTGTGCACGTGCTCCTCACTGGCCTCACCACCTTTTCTCCTCAGGCTGACCCCCAGCGGTAGGCAGCCATTACCCCCAATTTTACAGACAAGAAATTGAGGCTCAGGGAGATGGAGTGACTAACCAGGGTCACTTGGTGAGTGAATTTCTGGGGAGCGCAAGTCCACCAGACTCTTAGGACCCTGGGAGATCCCAGCCCAGACTCAGGTGTGAGTACCCCACCTCCCCAGGGCAGGTGGGGCCACCAACCCGGGTGACCTAGGAGAGGAGAAGCGTAAAGACCATTCAAGGGGCACAAAGGAGAGGGAGGTGGGCGACCGGGGAGGCCTAGCACCCCCAATACCGGGCCGCGGGAACGCGCGGAGTGGTCTAGGGAACAAAGGGAGGCGCGGGGCGTGGCCCCGCAGGTTGGGGGGCAGGTGGGGGTCGCTTCCGCCCGGCGGGAATCCCGGACCCCTCCCCCAGCCTCACCTTTTATGGTCAGGCGGCGGGGCGGGGGGCGGAGGGAGCGGAGGGCGGGGCGGCGGAGGGCGGGAGGCGCGCCGCCCCTCCCGGCTCTGCTCGCTCGGCGCCGGGCCGGGGCTGCCGTGGGCGCGGGCGGCGCAGGTAAGCGGGCAGGCGTTGGGGTGAGGGGGGTGGTCCCGTGCCTCTGTCTGTGCCCCGGCTGCACACAGGTGACAGCGCCGGCAGCCCTCGGCCGGAGCGCACCCCGCCCCCAGCCGGGACCCCAGCCCCCGCGCTCCTGGAGGGGGCCTGCGGGGCGCGGGGGCGCGGGGGTGCTGTCCTTCTGTCTCTGTCCGTCGGTCTCTGTTCCCCGAGTCGGGGGAGGGCAGGGCTGGTGTCCCTGCCGGCGAGCGGAGCGTCAGGGACGGGGGTGGGCAGGGCGGAAGCTCCCGCACAAAGAGGACAGCGTCCCGCACATGGATCGAATTAAAGTCCCCGGCGGCGCCCCACAGTGACCCGGCCAGCTCCCCCGCTGGGCTGCTTGCGGGAGGGCGCCGGGTTTCCGGAGCTCTGGACCCCCTTACTCAGCCGGGGTCAGGCGAGGGAAGGGCTGCCTCTCTCCGGACCTCAGGTACCCGTCGGGGGCTGGGAGAGGGTGGGGTGGGCCGTCCCCAAGGTGTGCGCCGTGGGGCATCTTGGCGTGGGTCCCTCTCCAGCCCAGATCTTAGGACCCAGGAAGAGGCTTGTCAGCGTCCAGATTCCTGCTTTTAATAATGATGGAAACCAAGTCCCTCTGCCCAGGCCCCCCAAGAGAGACCAGCGCCCATGGGCCAGCTCTCAGAGAATGAATGACCCGCTGGCCTCCTCTTGGCACCTACCACAAACCGAGGTCCTGAGCACCTTCTCTCCTTTTGTCCTCTCAGCCAGCCGGCCTTCAGGACATTAGTCCCTCATTAGTCCCACTCTGTGAAAACACTTGAGGCCCAGAGAGATTCAGTGACCTACCCCAGGCCACCCAGCAGGGAGGAGGTCGCCCGTGCGAACTCAGCTCCGTGTGCCTCCTCTGCTTCCCTGGGGTGGGAGAAAGGGAGAGGGATCCCTTATTCACGGCTGCTGGGGCTCCGGGCTGGGGGCGGCCGTGTCTCACTCCCACCTCCAGCAAAGCATGGAGAGGGCTTTACCGAAGTAGTAAAGAACAAAGTTTACAGGTGGTTCCAGAGTTGGGGGTGTTAGAAAGAGTAGGAAGGGGACAGTGTTGGGGGACACTCCTGGGAGTCCCTGCTCAGCCAGCCAGTCCCCTGCTCTGGCAGCAGCCTAAAGCTGGGCTGGGTGAGTTCCTGGCTGGATCGCTGCCTCCTTCCTCTTGACAGGAAATGACTTTCCTTCCCTTTGTTCCCACTTTCTCCGCTTACCCTACTGGATCTCAGATTCACCCTCTGGGGGAGGAAGGATGGGGGCGGAGGGTCCCCTGGGTGCGGCTGGTTGGGGGGCCGCCCCACAGGGAGTTTTCTCACACATACCTAACTCCCCGGTGACCTGAGGGGCAATGAGACCAGCAGGAGGCTGGGGCGCCCTTTCCTGCCTCGGGACTGACTGAGGGCTGATTGACAGGACTTTGAAAATCCTGAACTCGGCCCCTTTCCCTGGGGCCTGAAGTCCCAGCAGAAAACACAGGGAGGGACTGAGGGCGGCCGGAGCTGCCCAGCTGTGAACATCTGGCCTCAGTGCTGGGACATCTGCCCTGGAGGTTTTCCGAGAAACCAGTAGATCCAATTTCCTGGTGGAGTGAGTGTCAGATCTGGGTGGGAGGGAGGTGGAGGGGACATTCATAGCAGTCTCTGGGGACCAGCCCAGAATGCACTAACCACAAGACAGTTGGCCTGAATTGCACCATTCTGGGGTGAGCACTGTCCTGAGAATTTGGTGGGGGGTTGTCCACACCATCCAGGGAAGAAAAAGTATGTTGCCTCTGGATCCAGGGACTCCCCTTGGCACAGTCTGACAGCGCTCCGGGGCTCCATTAGAATTCTGAGTTTGCCAGAAGGGCCTGGAAAAGTCACTTAATCTCTTAGGGTCTCACAGGGCCTACCTGTAAAGTGGGGGTGCATAACAGGCTGGAGAGCATCCGTCACAGCCTGGCACACAGCTAGTGCTTTATCAGTAAGCACCATTGTTGTTCCTTGGATTTAAAGCTCTGATGCACTCTGAAAATTATTTACAAAAATAGATTCTTTCACCTCTAACAAAGTATGAAAAAGACCGTGAAAGCTAATGTAAGCGTATATACTTCCAAACACAAAACAAGAAACAAAAGAGAAGTACTTTTAAAGAACTTCTAAAGTTTTCTTCATATATTGGTTTTTTATTCAGAACAGATGTTTTATTATCAGACCGAGCTGTATGTTTTAACCAGGCATGTAAACCAATTGAAGAGGAATTTAGGGACACATGTTGTTGTCGTTGTTATTCCCTATCAGTCCTCAAGAGAGTCCAGTGTGGCCGGTGGACTTTGCGATACGGAGGGAGGCCTGTGGGTGGCCACTCAGGCTCCAAGTCCACCATTAGGAGCCCTCAGGACCCTCACTCCCACCCGCACAATTTCACTAGCTGCGTCCCTGTTTATTCTCCCTGTGGGCTGGGCTTTGAGGCCGTGTCAGGGTAACCCAGTGAGGACTCCTGAGGTGAGTGTGGCCGACTTAGGCTGCTGGCTGCTGCGTGGCCCCACCTCGGCCTTGGCTCTGGAGGCTGCTGTCTGCAGGAACCATCTGAAGGATGGGAAGTGGGCTCTTCCTGACATTGGGATGCCGCTCTCCTCCCAAATGCATGCTTTGATGACAGCACTGTGAACTGAGCTTGGGTCACATGAAGGTCGCAGACACAGCGGAAGGCACACGTGGTCACTTGGGGGGGGTGCAGACACAGTGATTGTGAGCCAGCGTGTCCGTGTCCTGTGATGGGCTGTCATTGCCCTGTGGAAGCAGACACCTGCCCCAAGGAAAGCGGCAAGAACCGGGAGGCTTCACGGAGGAGGTAATGTTTGAGCTGGGCCTCTAAGAAAAAATGGAAACTTCACACTTGGAGGGACAAGAGAAGAAAAACAGGTGGTGGAAACACTCCAAGGCAGATATGGGAGAAAGATAGACAAGGAAGGATAAATGGACCAGGGTAGTCAAAAAGAAGTTGAAACCAGAGGAATTTGGACTTTATTTTGAAGGTAGTATGGAGCCATGGAAGGTTTTAAGAGGAGAAACAGTCAGATATATGCTCTAGAAAGATCACTCCAGGAACCAGGTAGGAGGCAGCATTGGAGCCCACTGGAACTCCCCTTCCCACCTCACCCCCGTGCCTGAACCAGGACCCTGGTTTTGGAGATGGGACAGAGTGGGAGATTCCAGCAGTAGAGTCAAGACTTGATTGGATATGGAGGCTGATGGTGGAGAAAAGGATGCTGGCTTGTCACTGGGCTGGGAGAGCACAGCAGGGCCAAGTGGCCGGGAGCGTAAGCTCTGGATTCGCTTCCCAGCTCCGCTGCTGCGTGACCCTGAACAATGACTTGACCTCTCTGAGTCTTGGTTTCTTCCTCTGTAAGAATAGTGAAGTGCCTGTCCGCAGCAGCATCGGGAGGATGTATGAGTTAATGGACAGGAAGCACGTACAGCAGGGTGGGTGCAGAATAGGCCTTGGTAAATGGTGGCTGGGGTGGGTCTTCTGTCTCTTCTGCCTCTGGAGTCCACCCAGATGCTCTGACAGTTCCCACTATTTGCCCTCTGCAGTGGAGCTGCCTGGACCTCGGGGATCTCAGCTCGTGTGGGAGAATCAGGATCCCAGGTAAGGAAGGTACCTGGAGGAGCAGCCTGGTGGCAGGCGTGGCCCTGGAGGAGCCACTCCTTCCTCCTGCTTCTTAGAGCAGGAAAATTAATCATTGGTGAGGTGGGCAGGGCAGGGCTGCCCTTTGCTCTCCCAAGAGTGCAGGTTGTGGGGAGGGGCAATCAACCTGTCCGACTGTTGGGTCCCATCCCTGTGGCCAAGCCCCTGGTGGTCACCTGCCCTCCCCGCAGGGCTTCCCCAGCCCCTTTGGCTGGGTTAGGGCTGGCTGGGTGGATCCTGGAGTGGCTGCTCCTATCTTGCTGAGAGGAGGGAGGCTCCATGCCCCGGCGGGGGGGGGGTGTATCTGCCTGAGCAGGTGGAGTCATGTTACCCCTGGACCCCGAGCCTTGCTCAAGTCAGCCCTGCTCTGTCCCCAACCCCTCCAGGAACCGAGGCGATGGCCTCAAAGCCTGAGAAGAGGGTCGCCTCCTCTGTCTTTATCACCCTGTCACCCCCTCGCCGAGATGCAGCTGTGGTTGAGCAAGTGAGGCGAGCGGCTTGTGAGGCCCAGCCTGGCCACCCCCGGGAACCTCCTACCCCCATGAGGGCACCCGGGGCGGGTTCTGCAGGGAGGCCCAGCCATTGGGCGCCCCCTGGCAAGCCTGCAGCTGCAGTACCAGCTATAACCCCCCTGCTCTCCAATGGAGGTAAGTGGGTAGGGGGACAGCATCAGGCGGCACCAAGGTGGGGAGGAAAGAGCCGACTCTGAGGTCATTCATTCATTCATCGAGCACATGCTGTGTGCCAGGCAGACTCTGGAACCCACCTGCCTGGATTTGAATCCCAGCTCTTCACATTCTTGACTGTGTGATGTTGGCAAGCCACTTAACCTCTCTGTTTATCAGTTTCCTAATCTATAAAATAGGAATAATGATAGTCCCTTCCTCAGAGGGTTGAGGTGAAGATTAGATGTGTGAGTACGTGTGTTTAGCCCAGCACTTGTCACACAGAAAGCATTACATGTGTTGCCCACCGTTCCTACTGTGGACTCAGACCCTGGGGACGTGAAAAGAAAGACAGGCTTTCAGGCTACATGAAATTTAAATCTTAGGGAGGGAAACAGAGATAAGAATAAAAAATATAATATATAATAATGTCAGGGAGACACAAGTGCCCTACAGGCATCAAACACAGTGAAGAAAGAGGTGGGAGATGCAGTTTTTCTACGGGGTGGTCATATGGCTTTTCCAAGGAAGTGACGTTTTAGCTCAGCTAAGACCTGAATGACAGGATGTTGCTGGCCTGGGAGCTGGGCCCTGGGCAGGAATGCATTTGGCGAGTTGGGGGACCTGAAAGGTGGTTTTATGCTCTCCTGGGCTCTGGCGTTCACTTGCAGGGTGATCTTAGGCAAGTTGTGCCCTCACATGGTTTCCTCCTCTGGACAATGGGAATTTGGTTACGTAGTGATGCATCCATCACAGAATGGATACCTCAGGAATGACTGCCCTTTACCTCGTGACTGGTCCCACGTGGCCCTGCTGCCGTGGCAACGAAGAGCTTTCCAGTCCTCTCCCCTTGCCACTGCCATGGAAAGTCTCAGCTGTTGGGTTGAGGTGAGGAAGGATGCCAACCCCAGAGCCCAGGACAGGGGGGTGGTAGTCATCCGACAGGGCACCAGCCAGAACAAGGAGGCACAGAGACGGTATGGGTGAGAGGCCGGCCCGGGATGGCAGCTGAGCCTCCCTGGAGCCCCCAGGTGCCTGCTCAGGTGTCCTGCTGTCCCGGCGTGAAGCTAGGGCAGGCCTGTGCGTCCGTCACCTTGAAACTACCTGGCGACCAATAGGAAATGGCAGTGACAGGAGGCCCATAAAGGTGGGGCAGAAGAGGCCACACATGTGAACGCAGGTGAGGCTCCATGGATATTCCTATAACATGCTGCCTCAGGATGCAGGCTTCTAGATTGATCTTCCTTCCTAACCACATTCCCTCCAGCTCCTTCCTCCTTCCCAACACTGCCGCCTGCAGACCCAGGACCCTGATGATCAAAACTCACATATCAGTTCCTGTGATCAACAACCAAAAAAAAAAATGTCTCAATTGGGTAGGAGAGGGAAATACAGTTTAGATGCCAAATGCCAACATTTCCAAGACATTTTCAAGGGTTATTGGAATTCTAGGCAGAAGAGCCAGGGAATGTGGTAATGAAACCAGATTTTTCCCAGAAGGAGTGGCCTGACAGTGCTGGTCAGCTGTTTAGCCTGCCACGTTGGCAGATGAGCAGAGCACTGGGAATCTTGGGGTTCAGCCTCACTGGAGTGAGATAAGTTAGGTAAACAGCTTGGTCATGAGTCTGGTGTGACCACGGAACACAGAGGCGGGCCCCGCGGCCTCCCCGCCGCTCAGAGCCGACTCTCCAGCAGGCTTGCTGACGCCTGAGCTGATGCTCTTCCCCTCGGGAATCCACCTGCATGTCTCTGGCCTTTTCATCCTGGCGGAAGGCCCATCTTTCCCTCACTGCTCCCCACTAGATACTCACCTGCGTTGACACAGACGCACCACCTCTTAGTCACAAGTCAGTTTTTTTCTTGGCTTCTCTTTAAAAGGTCGCTTCCTCCTCCTGTTCTTGGACACTAGAAGCGAGCCATCTTCATCCAGCTTCGGCCCCATTTCGGCACACCTGTCCTATGGTGTCATGTCCCTCTCTCGAATTCCTGGCTGGGCTGGAACCAGACCACCCTCCACAGCCTCTTGTCCAGAACCTAAGGCAGGTCCTGGGGGACGTGGCCTCTCAGAGGTCTGGTTCCTGACTCACATCAGCCCGTCTGGAGTGTGGTTCTCACACCTGAGCCGCATCAGCATCACCTGGGGTCTTGTTCAGACACAGCCGGCTAGGCCCCACCCCAGTTGTTTGTTTCTGATTCAGCAGGTCTCTGGTGGGGCCAGAGAAGTTTCATTTCCTACACGTTTCCAGGTAATGCTCTGATCTGGGAACCACACCTGAAGAACAATAGTTCTAGGCCAAAGGCGCTAAGCAGGTGGTCCTTGTTGAGGAGAAGAGTAGTTCTCACGGTCTTAGACTAACCTGGGAGCTTTTAAAAAATGTAAGCTCTCAGAGCTTACCCCAGACCTGCTGAGGCAGCGCTCTGGGGGTGGGGCCCAGCTCTCTGCATTCGAACAAGCCCTGCAGCTGATTCTGTGGCATATTCACAGGTCTAGATCAACCTTCCCATCAGTACAGTGGCTTCAGCCCCTGGGGGAGAGAGACGGGGCTCATTATCCTTGTTGAATGCAGGGGAAACCTGAAGCCCAGAGGTGCCCCTTCGAATTAGTTGGGAATGGGGCTAGAGCCCAGAGCTTTAGGGGAGCAGGGCCTCGGGCACTTGCCATCTGTGTTCCTTGGGTGTATAGGACAGTCTGACCTCCCCGAAGCCTGTCCTCCCTTTATGCCCCAGTGACAGGAGGTGGGGCCTTTCCCCCTATTAGTAGCGCTCACCCGGATCCTGTCAGCAGACTGGATTTTCACAGGCCAGTTCCCAGCCCTGCACTAGGCCTCTCTCCTGACCCCCTGTGGGCAGCCTGGAGGGGTGGGAGTCAGCCTATAGGGCGAGTTCCTGGATAGAGAGCCTGGGGCTGCACCCCGCCCAGCCTCCTCCCTCCCTGCCAGGAGCACCTGGAAGTGTGTGCAGGGACTAGCAGGATCCAGGGCTAGTGTCCTCGATGTCACTCCTGTCCCCCCCAACGCCTCTATCCACCTCTGCTTTGCAGGCAGGAGTTAATACGTACTGGTAGTGAAAATGATTTTGTGCCAGTGTTTTTTCCTCTGTGTGTGTGTGTGGTTGTGTGCTGTGGGGTTGTTCTTTATTTCTAAATGAATTTTATCTATTCCATTCTTCCTTTCCTTTTGGGAAGTATTTTAAATCAGGTCATTTCAGCCCCACATTCTTCAGGGTGCATTTCTAAATACGGCAGTTTTCTTACCTAACCACACAGCCAAAGAATGCCAAACAAAACTAACAAGAATGCCTTAATATTACCTAATACTCTACCAATACTTGATTTTCCTCTGAATTGTCATAAAATGCCATTTAATTGTTGGATTATAGTGGAACGAATGGTTTGCATAGTGTCTTTGTTGTGAGCTGTATCATTCAGTGGAACGTTTAGCTTTTCCTCATCTACAAAGTGAGAAGAATTAGAGAATAATCCTTTGAATCGGGATCCGGGATCCAAAGAAGGTGTCTACAGCACTGTCCACTAAAAACATAGAATGTGAGTCACAAATGCAAGCCACTTATGTAATTTAAAAGAAGTTACATTTCTAACATGCTGCCAGGTAATGAATGCTGCTGTGGGTCCTTGAGAACCAAGGCCTTAGGGGTTGAGTTTGCTTGTATTTCAACAAGGCCTTCCAATGGGGATTTCGGGCCCTCTAGCACTGATGTAGGGGAGGGCTGTTGTGGAGGGCTCTGACAGTTTTCTGAGCCTCTGCCATGTGCCATCCACTGTGCCAAGCCCTCACCCGCATCATCTCACTTAATCCTCGCAACAAGCCTAAATTATTGAAACCCATTTCCAGCCGAGCAAACGGAGGCTCAGAGAGACTAAGTCTCTTGTCTAAGGACACACAGCAAATCAGTGACAGAGGCACAGATGGAACCCAGGTCTGGGTGAGCCTGAGCCCTTAGCCACCGCACTGTTGCCTTCTGGGTAAATGGGCACCTCTGTTCACCTGCAGAGACTCCGGCCGACCCCTTGTCCCCTTCTGGTTGCAGGATGTTCTCCCCCTCCTAGCCTGGATGGCGGGGACCCGCTCCCCGACCTGGACCTCCTCCCGCCTCCGCCGCCCCCTCCGCCATACCTGTCTGCCGATGAGGAGCTGCCTGCCCCAGTGGGGGCATCGCTCATTTCAGACTTAGAGCAGCTGCACCTGCCCCCGCCCCCCCCACAGGTACTGCCAGCCTCGTGGTCCCTGACAGCCCCATGGGCTGGGGAGGGAACGTCTGGGCTTTCTGGGCCTTTCAGGGATTTAGGCCCGTTCTGCTTGTGAGCAGTCCCTCTTTGAACCTCTTTCAGGCTAGTAAACATTGTTTCTCTGTGTCTAACATAAATTCCTTACGCTGCGTAGGAAACCCACTTTCTTAAATCCTCTGCCCTTAACGGAGGCCTTTCTAGAAACAGAAGACATTCCAGGCCAAGGGAAAAGGATTCCAGGAGATTCCTCAGAAGTAGAAGGAAGAAGCTCTGACTGGATGAGGGAACCCAGGGCAAGGTGCTGAGAGACCTGGGCTCCAGATGCCACCACAACCTCCCTGCTGAACTACACCAGACAGGCCACTCGCTTCTCTGGGCCTCCGCCTCCTCCTCTGTCCACTGGGGCTGATTGTGGCTCGTGGCACCCCCTGAGGAGCAGAGTTGAGAGGGCTGTGTGGGGCCCCCGTGGGTGACACCTCTTCACCCCACCCATGTCCCCACAGCCCCTGGTGGAGAGGCTTCCACTCCAGTCCCAGCCCCGTCATCTCGGGTCCAGAGAGGAGGAGCTGCCACCTCCCCCGGAGGAGCCTGGCTTCCCTGAGAAAGAGGCATCCACAGGTACGGGGCCAGGGCCGGGGGGAGGGGTCTGGGTGGCTCCCAGGGGCCCTGCGAGGCTGGCACGGGCTTCCTGGGGGAACTGGGAGAGCAGGGCCCTCCAGTGTCAGCCCTAGCTCACAGTTTGGTGGTGGGCCTTACGGCTCCTTATCAGTTTTATTTTTATTGTCTTAGTGTTTTTTTCCTTTATAACCCAAATTCTTTTAACTGTTGATCAGCGCACTTTGCTATGATAGCAAAAATGCCTTGGATTTTTTTACTATTTAATTTTTGGAATACATGTCATTCTCATGTGGTACAAAGGAAAAAGTACGAAAGGGCACACAGTGAAAAGTGTTCCCTCTGCGCCATCTGTGTACCACCCCGTTTCCTGCCAGGTGGTGCCTTCTGTGGTTAATATCTTACATACCCTTCCAGAGGCGTTTGATGCACACGAAAGCAAGCATCTCACCACCGCCCATTGTCCCACAAATAACAGCAAACTCGATTCTGCACTTCACTTTCTTTCCTCAGAACATCATCTTTGAGCTGGTTCCACATCAGAACACAAGGTGGCTCTTACTCTTTCGTGGCTGCGTGGTACTCTGCACAGCCCTGCCGTCTGCATTTAACCAGTCACCTGTGGATGGGCCCTTAGGTGGTTTCTTACCATAACAAATAAGGCTGAGATGAACCTCCTTGCACAAAGGTCATTTGCCCATGTGCAAGTTTGTGAAGTAAATTCCAGAAGAGGAAGTACTGTGGTCAAAGGGCAGGTGCATTTGTAAATTGATATTTTGGCCAGTTGCCCTTCTTGGCTGCCCCAGTCTGCACTGTCAACCAGTTTCTGAGTGCTGGTCTGTCCACGGCCTTTCCAGCCCTGTGTGGTATCTGCTTAATTAGCAGCTATTAAATGTTTACCACATGCCAAAAGCTCTCTCTATTCCAAGGTTATAAATAATTCTTCTCTGGTCTCTCCTAGTGTTCTTACAGTTTTGTTCTCCAGCAGGAAATCTTTGATATATTTGGAATTACCGGCATGCAACGTGTCACGACAGGGCTTCCTGCTTTGATTTTGCAGGTGGCAACCCAGTTGTCCTGGTGCCACGTCTCTTGATGTTAGCTTTTCGGAGACCGCTCACATTCCTTTTTTTAATGTGCCTCATGACTCTCCTCCTGAGATAGGCCACGCTCACAACCCCTGGGTTGGAGACAGAGACCTGGCACCCTGGCCATGTTCTGGGTTGTGACTGGGTACAGTGCTCCCAGACTGGGCGGGTTCCGACCTGTGTCTCCTCCACCCCAGATGTCTGTGCCTTCTGCCACAAGACCGTGTCCCCCCGAGAACTGGCCGTGGAAGCCATGAAGAGGCAGTACCACGCCCAGTGCTTCACATGCCGCATCTGCCGCCGCCAGCTGGCCGGGCAGAGCTTCTACCAGAAGGATGGGCGGCCCCTCTGTGAACCCTGCTACCAGGTAACCCCCTGCAGCAAGCCTCCAGGTGCCAGGCACTGTACCGGGCACTTGGGGGATGTCATAGTATTTCATTTCCCGCAATGATCCTGGGAGGCCGGCATTCTTGGCCCATTTCTCAGATGAGGAAGCTGAGGCTCAGAGAGGGGGAGCTCGGCTAAGGTGTACTAGTCTCCTTTGGCTGCTCTAACAGATCACCCAAACTTGATGAGTTCGAACAGCGCAGTTTATTCTCTTCGTGTTCTGGAGGTCCAGAGTCCAAAATCAGCTTCACAGGGCCAATATCAAGGCATTGCGCTCCCCCCAGAGGCTGTAGGGAAGAAATCCATCTCCTGGTCTGCTTCTGAAGCTGCCTCCCCTGCATGCCTGGGTTCTTCTGTCCGTCTTCAAAGTCATCACGGCGGCACACTGCTGCCAATCTCCCCCTGCCTCTCTTATAAGGACACCGTGGTGGCATTCAGGGCCCACCAGGGGAATCCAGGAGAATCTGCCCGCCTCAAGGTCCTTTATCACATCTGTAAAGTCCCTTTTGCCATTTAAGGTGGTGATTGGTTCCAGGAATTAGGACCTGGTTACTTCTGCGGGCGTGACTCAGCCCCTCTCCAGCAGGCAGTGGCTCTGGGGCTCTGCCCCCCATCTGTCTGGTTCTGGAAACTCCCTGTGGTTGCCCTCTCACCTAGACCCATGAGCTTCCCACACATGGTCTGATGGCAGACTTGTGTCACCTCTTGAGTGCCAGATGCCTCCTGGGAGAGCTAGTATGGGTGCCAGGGGATTGGAATGGCTAAGTGTCTGGTGGTGTGTGGTGTACAGACCGCTCACAGATGCATCAGCTGGGTGTGCACAGGCCTCACCTCTCCTCCTGAGTTGGTACACCTGGCAATCTGCATTTTTAACAAATCTGTCAGGTGATTCTGATACACATTGAAAGTTTGAAAACTACTGATTTGAAGGGTTAGAATGTTTCATGTTGGGACTGTCTAGAAAAATCAGAACCGTCTGTTCACAGCCTCAGGACATTACTACAGCCATCGAGGCACTGTGAGAGGAAAAAGGAGCCAGGCGTGTCCATTCCCTGCACCCCATCCCTCTGACCCCACCAGCATGATAGTGGGGGATAGCTTACCCTCTTCCCTTGGCTTGGAGCCTGGCAGGGGTTGGGGAGAGTTTACCCTTACAAGTAACCAGGAGGAGGACTTGAGCAGTGTTCTGGTGGGGGGAAGACTGGCCCTAGGACATGGACGGAGGGGGACATGCTGCCCCCACAAAACCTGTCCAGGTGAAATCAGGTTAAAATGAACAGGAACACAGCTAGGAAGGGGCAGAGACGTGTCTAGGAGGAAAGGTGGATGGGGTGGAGCCCTTCTTTCTGCCTCAGGAATATCCATCTTCCTCTCTGTCTGTCCCTCTCCCTTCCTCTCCCCATCACCCCACACCCATCTCTCCTCATTCCAGAAGGGATTTGAGGCAGCTTATAAGAATGCAGAAATACAAATAGTCAACAGTAATGTTGTACACTTAAAAATGTGTAGATCTCATGTTAAGTATTCTTACCACAATAACATTTTAAAGAATGAATGTGTATATAGTACTGTAAGATATAAAATAAATAAATAAATCAGAACAGAGGAAAATCAAAGTAGAAAAGGAGCTGAGATCAGAGGGAAAGTTAGAATCCAAAAATACATGACTAAAAGACTCCTACAATCAATCCTAAGTGTGGAGCAAGGAATTTGATTCTGAGCTTCCCAGTGGCCACATGGAAAAGGGAAAGAGTGGCAAGCTTTATTGTCCATAAGATAAAAGGCACATTCAGAATTCTGGGAATTCCTTTCTTGACCGAGTTTAAGAGAAATTTCTTCTGAGCCCTAGAGGACACTGGCCTTAAGCATGTCCTAGTAACAAAAAATGCAGAATAGCTTAATAGCAGGATTCCTGATTGCCAAGGTTGATGCATTTTAAGTAATAGTGGAGGTTTTGGGATAGTAAAGGATTATTACATGAATGTCGCCCCTGACCTTCTGGGAACCTGTGGGTAGCTGGTCAGAAGGCTTGTGGCTTGAAGTAAGCACTTGTGTGGGAATACTCTGAGGCAAAGGCCCTCTGTCCCAGGACACCCTGGAGAAGTGCGGCAAGTGTGGTGAGGTGGTCCGGGAGCACATCATCAGAGCCTTGGGCCAGGCCTTCCACCCTACCTGCTTCACCTGTGTGATCTGTGCCCGGTGCATCGGGGACGAGAATTTTGCCCTGGACAGCCAGAATGAGGTGTACTGCCTGGATGACTTCTATAGGTATGAGGGGCCTACACACAGTGGGGCAGCGAGAATAGAGTGGGACGCGGATACCAGAGAGGAGCCCACCCTGAGTGCTGGGGGCTAGGGCGAGCTTTCCTGCAGTCTCAGGGCGTGCAGAAATCGGGTCTGCCGGAACACACACCCTGTATTTGACCATGCACCTGCTTGCCGAGCTAATACTTTTTGAGCACCTGGTTGTGCCAGACACACCACTTGGGTTAGGCCATTTACCCCCCAAAACTGTCCTGTCAGGTAGGTACTTGTAAGGGTTCTAGTTTACTAAACGTGGAAACCGAGGCATGCAACAGATAAATACCCAAAGTCTCCCAGATGGTAGGTATGGAACCTGCGACTCAAGCCCCACTAACCTGACTTTGGGGCTTTGCTGTCACTCCCCGGGCCACAGTGGCTCCCTCAGAGCTCAAGCTGTGGGAGGCAGAAGTGACGTGGATGTCCTTGAGGCTCAGTGCCTGTGCTGAGGGGAGAGACAGGTGTGCCTGGAACAGGGCACTCAGACTGGGCCCAGCCTGCTGGACGCCCTCCACCTCTGCTTTCTCAGACCCTAACGTGCCCAAGCCCTTCCTTGCCTCGAGCTAATCATACCCTGGGAGGCCAGGTCTCATGACACAGCTCTCTCCATCCACTCCTGTCCGGGAGAAATAGGCGGTTGTGGTTGTCGCTCCAGGTTCTGCCACATAGCGGGTCTGAAATAGCTCTGGGAGGGGAACTAGAGCAGCCCCAGTTGCGACAGCTAATTGCTGTGGTCAGTGGCGTGAACAACTCCCAAGCGTGGGTTCCTTTCCCTCTAGGAAATTCGCCCCTGTGTGCAGCATCTGTGAGAATCCCATCATCCCCCGAGATGGGAAGGATGCCTTCAAGATCGAGTGCATGGGAAGAAACTTCCATGAAAATTGCTACAGATGCGAGGTGAGTGGAGCAGGTGCTCCCAGCTGTGTTCAACCCTCTGCAAGCCGTATTGCGAGTCTGGTGCACGGCAGGCCTGGGCTGGGTCCTGGGACGTGCGGCAAGTCGCGGTGGGGGCTCTGCTGTCAGATCGCTCATGGTCCAGAAGCAGAGACAAATAAGGATGGAAATCATTACAAATATGGTCTGTTGATCAGAGAACTTTGAGTTAATGATAAAAATCAAACTCAGCATGCTTCCTCCAAGAAAGAGAACCTCATGGGAAGGCTGATGGTGGTGATGTCATTGATGATATCTTTAGGGCTCCCTCTCCATCTCTCGGTTTTGCCTTTTTTGTGTGTTTGCTTCATATTCCCTTCCTGTGGGCTGACAAGCTCTGCGAGGAGGAGGGTACAGTGCATGGGCATGGGCCCAGGTTTGCGTTCTCCCAACTTAGAAACCCCATCTATACAGTCTCAAGAAGGCCTCTGATTGACCCAGCTTGGGTCACATGCCCATTCTAGGGACTATGATTGCCAACTCCTAGGACCAGGGAAGCAGAACCTTGTGAGCCAGAGGAGTCGCTATAACCATAAGAAGGAAGAAGGGGATGCTGGGCAAACCCACATTGCAGATGTCTTTTCCAGGTGCTGGGAGAGAACACGTGTCCATCAGCTTTGGGACAAAGAAGGCAATGATTAAGTCTAACCAGGGTGGAACCCAAAGTCACTCTTGTGGAGGAGGCGATGCTTAACCTGGGTCTTACAGGATGAGTAGGAGTTTGCCAGATATTCAGAGGGGAAAAGAAGTCCAGAAAGAGACAAGGGGCTATAAAAACCCACTCTGGCACAAGCAAGCCTGAAGAATCAGAGGAAGTAGAAGTTTCTAAGTTTGTCTGGAGTGTAGAGTACCAGAAGGTGTGGTAGAAATGAGGCCAGAGAAAAGGGAAGGGCCTCATGCCAGGCTAAGGAGTCTGGACCTCAGGCTGCAGGAAGGGGGTAAGGCTGAGATGGGGAGGCTGTTTAGTTCAGTAATCCCAGCAAAATATGCCCAGGGAGTCACCTAGCCCCCCTCCCCCAGCCCAACCCCTGGTTCGGAAGGGTCCCATGCTTGCTTTAGAGCTCTGCTGTTACTAACTTGAAGTTCCTCGTTATTAAACAAGGGCCTTCACGTTTGTATTTTGCCCTGGACCCCCCAGTCATATAGTCGGTCTTGCTGCAGAGGCTCCAAGAGCTCCCCCTGCCTCTTCCACTCACTCCCAAATCACTGATGTTTCTGTCTTCTCTGGTGATCGTGACAAAGGCAGCAGCTTTTATGGCTTCACCTAAAGGAGCGTCCCTTAGAGACACTCTTCATCAGCAGATCTCTTAACCGGCCAGTGAATGAGTCCAAACATTCACTCGCATTTATTTAAACATACATGGAGCCAAGAGGTGGTTTTCACTGAGGGCGACAAGGAGGCGTGATCGAGAAGTTGACAGATTGCTTCATAATTAAGTAGTCTTTGTTGGTTATAGTTCAAGGTCCAGCTGACAATGCATCTTGAAAGAACGATGATGAAATTTAAGCGCTGTTAACCCCACCATAGCCCTCGTTAGGGCCAGTGGCTATTAGCATTTCCCTGACTGGTGAGCACATAAACTCTCCCTTGCTTGTCCTTGGTCAGCCTGACGGAGGCCAGCCCCCGTGAGCATTACTCAGGTGGCTGCAATAAGTCAGAGTTTGGACTCTAGCAGTTACAGCAGGTAAGGCCTGAATCACAGTAGCCTGGAACCGACTTGGGGTGCTGTCTGTCTAGGAAGGGAAATGCGTTTTAGGGCACTGTCCACACTCCGGTCTCACCACCCTGCTTGCTTTGTGGTCCTTGTTATTTATTACGGTGTTGGAAGGATAACAGTACTTTTATATTCAGGTAGTGTTTTTAATATCTGAAATGCTTTCATACATTTTCATATACATCCCCTTATTTAATCCTAATGACAGATCTTGCAAGATAGGATTTGTTGTCACCATTTAAGGAGAAGAGACTGAGGCTGAGAAAAATGCTTCCAACCCTTGCTTGTCTGGCCTGGGTTTAGCTTCCCACCACCCCAAAGCGCCTTTGCAGACCATGTGACTCGGTGATAGTTGGGGTGTTTCCTCACTTGATGATAACTTAGGAGAGGTCACATAAGGGACTTTAGGTTTGGCACTTGATGCTCTCAGGAAGCCAAGCAAGTGGCCCTCAGGAACAGCACAGGTCCTGGCATTAAATACCCCTGCATCCCCTTGGGACTCGAGGTGCCGCTGCAGGGAAGAGACACACTCCCCAGCGGGTGGTGCTAGCTCAGGCTGCCGCTCACGACCCGAGCTGTCTCTGTGGGGACCAGTCCCACTGGTCTGGCCAGTGAGGCTCCCAGAGACCCCAGCCGTGACCTGAACTGGACCTTTGGACATTAGCCTTCCCATTATTACTCCAGCACATGCCCAGGTGAGGCCCAGTTGAGGTGCTAGCTTGCAGCAATGAGGGCCCAATCCCTGTCCTTGTTCTGAAGTCCTTTGGTGATTGGGAAACTTGAAAGTACTAGAGTCTGTGCCAGTGTTGAAGCTGTGTGCCCAGTGAAGCAACAGAAAGTTCCCTGGACTCTGGGGACCTGGTCCTGTCCCCCACTCTGGAACCAGCTGTGTCCCCTGGGCCAGGCCCCACCCTCCGCACACCAGTTCCACCATCGTGACGTGAAGGGACTGGACCCACTTATTCACTCCACAGATGTGTGTTGAGTACCTGAGGTGCTCCAGGCTCTGGTTGGGTGGGACCTAAGAGGAAATGGGCTGATGTTCTAAAGGGGCTTCTGGATGGTTGTGAAGCCCTTCTGGCTCTTTCTGTGATCCCTCAGGTCCTCAGGTCCTCCCCGGCTCACTCTGCTGTCATCACTCACCTCCGTGGGGGTTAGAGCCCGCTGGTGCCTGGTCTTGTCCTCCCTGGTAGAGAGCTGGCCTGGGTGTGCTGGAAGAGCAGGAGTGAAGAGCCGTATTCCTCACGTCAGGGCACACGTCCGTTCAGGCCATTTCAGCAGGCAGTGCGAGGGTCTGTGCTGCCGAGCGCAGGCCTGGGGCCCAGCCACCTGTGCCTTGTCCCTGCAGGACTGCAGGATCCTCCTGTCTGTGGAGCCCACGGACCAAGGCTGCTACCCGCTGAACAACCGTCTCTTCTGCAAGCCGTGCCACGTGAAGCGGAGCGCTGCGGGGTGCTGCTGAGAGCACCTGCCACGGCCCCTCCCTGACTCAGTTTCCCTTTCTGACCTGTTCTTGCACACTTTCCTTCCAAGCCACACCAGGGATCAGCCTGCAGTTCTGCCCATCACGTCCGGGGTGCAGGGGCTGAACCGCCCCAGCCCTGCTGGCCTGCCCCCAGGGCTGAGAGGTGGCTGGCTGGCTGACAGCAGCCCTCAGACTCGCAGTTCCTCCTTTGGGGCATTAGAAGTCTTCATACTGTGGGCATCACACCCAGACTTCCCACCCCTGAGGCTTTGGCCCCTCCTGAGCGCTGGGCTTGAGCCCCACTTCCAGGGATGAGTTGGGGTGTCTCCAGAAGGCAGCCTGTGTCCCTAGTGGTGACACTTCAGCTGTCTGGCAGAGGAGGCTGAGACCAGCCCTGGCTTGCCGGGCTGAGCTGTCTGAGTAAAATTCCAAAGGTCCCTTAAAAAGCTCTTTTGAAAAGTTTTGAGTTTTAAATAATGGGAAACGTTTTTTGGATTTTTAGGGGGTGGGAGGACTCTTAATAGAAAATGTTTCCCATTTGTTGATAAATGTACAAGACTGTGATCCGGTGGTGGCACAGCCACGGACTTCTTTTCTGGGGGACATGTCAGACCAGGCCCAGATGAACCCAAACAGCCAGGGCAGAGAGGAGGTGATACATGCTGACACCCAGGGACGCCCACCATGCCTGCCAGGGCCCCTCTGGGTGCGACAGTGTCTTAGCAGACAGTAAGTGCCTGCTCTATGCTCTGAGTATCTTCCTGCAGCCTTGAGTGGCCGCACCCACATCCCCACTGCCCCTCCACGCTCACGCACACTCACACACTCATTCCAGGACAGTCCCAGGGGTGTCCCTTCAGCCCCCTTGGCTGTCCTCGCAAGTCCCGCTTGGGCCGCCGTCCAGCCCAGGCTGCCCTGTGACTGCCGCCTCCTCGAGACCACACCTAGAAGATTCTTCTTCCCTTTTAAGGAAAATCACTTTTATTGCTTTGTGACTTCTAAAACATTTTGAAGGACATGAACAAGTGAGAAAATGTGCTTTCTTCCCTGGGGTCGCGTGGATGTACCACGTGCTGTTGGGAGGGTGCCCCAGGCTCCAATTATTGGGAGTGTTCTGTAGGGCCCCTTAGGGGCGTTAGACCAGAGCCCAGCTTCTCGCCTAAAGCTTAGAATAGCGAGTCACAAAGCCCAGGCTTCACGTACCACCTCCACAATTTTTGTCATAACCAAGGACCTCCTATTCTCTTAGTATTTTCTTTAACTCACCATCCTTTTTTTTTTCTCACTTCCAGCTTTACTCCTGTGCTAAGCTATATATTCATGCAGTCACCTGTTGATGTGCTAGTTTTTTTCCTTATTACACTTGAAAATAAATGCATAGCCATTAGAAGTCTGTCTGTTCCAACTATGATCTCTCCTAGGTGAACACTGGCCTTGGGTGGTGGCGCTGAAAGATGTATTGGGCATCTGCTCGCTGTGGCACAAGTGTCCAGAAAGCACCTGCACCTCCTTCCCCCAAAACGGGCTCAGCTCAGCACATCCAGGGACTCCATCCCTCCTTGTGCCCAGCAGTGAAGACTTGCACAGACCAACATACAGGTGCTCCTGGACACAGGCCCCCAGCAGGGAGGGGCGCCAAGGTGTCCAGGATGGGGCCTTTGCTCTGGAAGCCCTTTAGGGCCACCGGATCCTGTAGCAGAGTCAACACCTACCCTCAGGATGTGCCCTCTGCACACGAACAGGATCACTGTCCCTGTGCGTGTGCTTGCACACAGCTGGCTCGGTGAGCACAGGTCCAGAGAGGATGACGCGTGGCAGGAAAGAGCACTAAACTTCAGGGCAGGTGACTCTTGTCTCAGACTTGGCCCTGCTTCTCAATGCGGACAAGTTATTAGTCCTCTGAGCCTTGGTTTCCTCATCTGTAGAGTGGGAACATTACTCATCTTTAGGATGGTTGCTATGTTGGATAGAAAGGATTGTTGGGCTGCTGATGTCTCGTCAGGTCAAGAATCCCCTATTCCATCTGGTGCTGGCCAGCCATTTGTAGCCGTCACCCCATCACCGTTTCTCAGTGGCTCAGTCAGAGATCACTGGGAACATGCCCACAACCAACAAAATTGGGCTTATTATGCTATTCTTGCTGCAGCAGGGGAGGCCACCTGGCATGGGGAACCACAGGGCGTCTCGGGGTGTCAGGAGGGACCCATACAACTTGGGCTGGTATTGAAGGATTTGGGGAGAATTAAAGGAAGTGGAGGCTTGTTCCAGATGTGTGCTGTCAGGAAGCAGAGGTAATTCAATGATTGAGAAGCTTGATTCGTTTCTAAACTGCGGTGCAACAGCTGGGTTTGAAAGGCAAGCAGCAGAGGCCCACAGGGTAGGGAGTGTTGGCCATTTTTGTAGCTGGCCCAGAGGTGCTGTGCTTAGGACATGACTGCAGTCAGACTGGGGCATACACGGCCCAGCTGTGAGGGCCAGGCCTGCTCCCGGCCAACAGGGGCCACTTCTCTCTCCCCATCACCAAGGGTGGGTCGGTTTGGGTTGGTTTTTCCTATCAGTAACATCTAACCTGTGCTGTGATTCCTTGTGCTCCCTGCCCTTTTCTGGTTGGTTGCATGGAGGGATGGATGGTATCTGGTTGGAGTTCTGGGGGTGCCTTTGTCTTCCAGGCTGCCCATTTATAGATTATGCCATTTAAATAACTTCTTGGGAGATTTCTCCTTCTATAAGGTACTCAGAATAGTCAAAGTCATAGAGACAAAGTAGAAGGGTGATTGGTTAGGGGCTGGAAGGGGAGAATGGAGAGTTATTTAGTGAGTATAGATTTTCAGTTTGCAAGACGGAGAGTTCTGGAGGTGATGGGGCAGTGGTTGTATAATAGTGTGAGTGTACTTTATGCCACTGAGCTGTGCATTTAAAAGTGGTTTAAGATGGTACATTTTATGCATATTTTGCCACAAACATATGCATATATATTCTTAATGCTCAGAAACAGAGAGAGGGGATGGTAAAGGATGTGGGAATTCTGAGTGAGGGTGCGTCTCACGATAAGGGTCCTTGGAAGGCTGGCTGTTGCTCTGCAAACCCAGAGAGATGCCTCTAGCTGAGCCTGCTTCCTGAAGGTAGGTGCCCTGCGTAGCCGCTAGAGGGCAGCATGAGCTAGCGAAATGGGCCTCCAGCCCGCACACCAATGTTCTCAGCTTCTCCAGATGCCTGATGGGAGTAATTCCTGCCTGCCCACTGCACGTGGTTGCATGTGCACGAGAGAAGAAAACGAATTGCAGAAGGAAGTGGGTGCTGTGGTTATGGATTTCTGCAACTGGAACATACCGTCTTCGAGGGGGACGATTTGACTGCTCTGAGGGTCCCACCTGGGATCTCCAAGTTGATACCTGGGAACCGGCACTCAGTACAGAATCAAGACAAAGGGCAGTGTGAGATTGCCAGGAGCCTGAGCCTTCCTGCTTGTCACCTCCCTCCCCAGGGCTCCCCTTACCCAAAGCCATACCTGGGTGCCCAGAAGCACCAGCATGTGCCTCTCCCCAGCATGTGCCAGCCCCTCCAGGGCAACCAAATGCTGCCCGCTACTGTTAGGGATACCAGTAGTGGAAAGAAAGAAAGAATGGGGGCAGAAGGAGATCAGGATGGGAGGGGACAGAAGGCTGGGCTCATAGGGAGCAATCCCAGTGACCACAGGACATTTTCAAAGAAATGGCTTTACCAATTTAAAATACAGTTCTCAAAAGATGAATAGGGACTCATTTAAAAAAAAAAAACTATATAGTAACTACTATTGCTAGCCCAATTCAAAGACAAGGAAGCCGTACATCAGAGAGATGGTGTAACTGCCTAGGGCTGCAAACAGAGTCAGGATCAAGTCAGTGAAAACTACAGGCCTCTGCTGCAGACACACATTAGAAACACCCACATTCTAGAATGTTCCAGAACCCATTGTGTAACACAGATGCCAAAATCCAGGTGGAAAAATAAAAGCCTCAACATCTCGAGCCCTTCGTCTTAGGAGTTGCTGGTATTTAGGGCAGACCTCTTGCTTGCTAGAGACATGTGATTTCCCCAATACATTCAGAAAGGACCTTGCATGCATAGCATGTGACTGTCACTAATCATCAGGTTATAGACTGTGGAGTGCACCTATTCGTGATCTTCCTTCTGCAGAAAAAAAATGTGTTCTTCATCAGAAAACTGCACTGTCCGTGTGCAGCACACCCTTCCAGGTTGTGGGATTCTAGCCTTACTGTCGTCAACCTTTCTTACACTTCTGGAAGTTGTAGGTAATGATAAATTCCATCCTGTCCAGTAGACTGTCCCTGTGTCCCCCTCACCCCCCTGTGGAAAAATGAGTTTTGCCTCTATTTGCACATTTATTTCAATATTCCTAACCTATAAATGAATGCTCTTCTGTTGCCCTTTTGAGCCAATTGTAACTTCCGATTGAAGAAACATATTCATTTCTTATCTGCATGGGAGTCAGGACTTTTTTTTGTAAATTATCTTGAGCACTTCCTTCATCAGGTTTTTAATGATGCCTCGTTTCATCGGGGGCAATGGTGGGGTCGTTTGCAGGGCACCCGTACTAAGCAGAGTTAAGCAGCAGCAAGTGGGTGGCAGCTGGCCCCCAGAGCTGTCCCTGAATGACATTGGGGAAGGCCCGGGAGACTCTGCTCAAGAGGATGGGACAGGGTCTTAGCGAGACCTGGCTAGTCTCCGGTTAAGCAGCTAACCAGTTACTTGACCTGGAGATACAAACTTCTTCAGTCTTGAGGGTAAGGAAGGGCCACAGAAACTGACTTATTTCCTGTGATCTTGTTTGGGGTGAGGCTGGAGAGGTGGGGATAATTGATTATCCCTGGCGGGAAGTGGGGTTTCAACAGGGTTTACGTAGCCTGCCTGGATGGTCCCACCCAGAAGGAAGGGGACCTGGAACCTGAACCAGGCCTGCCTGATTGGGAGGCCCCGGCCGTGACCTGCCTGCTCCTCACCCCAAGGGTCAGAGGTCTGCCCACACCAGGAGCTGCTGGGGGCCACCAGGTGCTGCTCCAGGGTTCCCACACCATCCCACGGAGTCCTCCCAGCATCTCTGTGCGCCCCCATCTTACAGGTGAGGAAACAGCCCGAGGAGGTGCCGTGACTTGCTCAAGGACCCCCAGCCAGCCTGCAGGCACTACACCTAGGATTTCTAACTCAATCTTTAGGGCCTGGGCAAAGCCAGGTCTGTAAAGCTGCTCTACCTCCCAAGTAAAGGTGCCCAGAGGGTGGGTGGTGGAGCTCACCTAAGTATATATAATCCTTAACAAAGAACTTGGAGTCTTGAAGAGGTCTGGGCTCCTAGTAATGATGTGCTGTCAATAATAATACTGGCCACCGTTTCATGGGCAGGAAGATGCCCATAGATGTGACCGTGGAATTAGTACTCATTCCTGCCTTGAAGCGATGACCTGTGATCCCAGCCTTCAGACAAGGAGATGAAGGCACGAGGCCACACCACCGGTAGATTCTGGCTCTAAGTGCCAATACTTTTCCACTGCTTTCACCTCTGACCTGTGACTGGGTCAGGTCACTCACCCCTCAGGATTTCTTTTTCCTTCATCTGTAAGATGGAGATGATTACACTTTCATCATCATATTTAAAGGGATTAAATAGCATATGACTAAATGCAGTGTGGTTCCCTAGATTGGATCCTGGAATGGAAAAAGGACATTAGTGGAAAAGCTGGTGAAATCAAACAGTCCGGAGCTTGGAGAACAAGACTGTCCAGTGTTGGTTTCCTTGTTCTCACAAATGTGCCACCATTATGTGCCACATTAACAAAAGGGGACACTCGTGAAGAGTGTAAGGAAATGCCCCATATGATCTTTGCAACATTTCTGTACATCTAAAACTATTCCAAAACTTAAAGCTTATTTTAAAAAGTAGCCAAAGGAGAAAAGCCTGTGAGTTCTGGGGGTTTCTGCCTATCACTGACCCAAGGAGAAGGACGGGGGTGGCCATCAGATTCTCTTCTGCAAATGGGGATGCGTTGGACTGCGAGGAGAGAAAGTGTCTAGAACAGGGGAAGGAGGCCCGCTGAAGGGAGGGAGGGCAGAAAAGGGGAAGTGGGGACCCAACCCAGTTTATGTGGGTTCCCAGGACTGGACCAAGCCTCTCTGATCCCGTTGGCGATGGCCAGGCAGGCAGTGTAAACAAGAGCCTCGGGGCTGGCTCGTATTCCCTAGCAGAAGCCTCTGGAACCTGGGAGTGCTGGGGTGGGGTGGGGGAAGTGCTGGTACTCCCCTCCACTCCAGCAACAAGGAGGCAGATGCCAAATGAAGGGTGGCCGGTGAAGGGTCCCGGAAAACAGGGTGACCTTCAGCCAGCATGCATGGCCCTTCGTTTCCTCTCCATAAGCAGAGCAAGGGGAAAACACAATACATCCAGGGAATCTTGAGCTGGTCCTTTAGAGCCACTGGCGATCGGGCAAACTTTGGGCCCATAGGGAGAGACTGGCCAGAGCAAGGGAGAAGCTGGAGAGGTACGAGCCCAAAGGCCTGATCTGAAGGCAGATCTGGAAAGGCCAGGGAAAGGGTTAAGAAAACTCTATTTGAGGCCTGTGAGTCACAGGCCAGGCCGTGTGGGGCCCTGGCATGGCTGAGGCCAGCTGGAATCTCCCTGGATAATATGCTTCCCTCTAACCAGCACCCCACCCTGGCAGGGCAGACCTCCAGGGTTGCCCTGCACAAAGCCCTGTGTGGAATAAGGAAACCAGGACTCCAGCGTGCCTGGGGCTTCCACTTCCTTCGCGTTTCATTTGTTCATTCATCCATTCAGAAAATACTCTTTGACCCTGCTGTGTGTAGGCCACTGCCTTTGGAAGAGAGCTGTTTGCTGGGGAAGAGAGGATAGAGGTCAGCCTCAGCAGGGGATGCCCACAGCTGGCAGGTCAGGAGATGAAGGCCAAGGGGCCCCAAGGATGAGGGGGTCAGCCAGCTGAGGGGATGGGCGGAGAGTATTCTGAACTGGGCACAGCTGAATGTTGCCAGGAGAGTGGGAAGGGGCGGGGATGCGGTCTGGCCATGGGCAGAACCAAATCAGCAAGGTTCTCTTGGGCTGGGTGGAGAGGGTGGGACTTTTTCCCTGAGGGCAGTGGCAAGACAGAGGACCCCCAAGCCCAGGCGGCCGTCCAGAGCTGAGGAACCAGCAGGACATCAAGTCCAGCGGCCTATTCTCACAGAAGTGGATACTGGAGCCCAGAGAGGGTGAGAGGCCTGCTGTACGCACAGCTGGTCAGTGGCCAAGGCCCAGGTGTCCTGGCTTAGGAGCAGGGCCTTTTCCGCCCCTCCCACTGTTGCTAGTATCCTCCAAGACCTACTTATAGACCCAGGCAGACGTCTGCAAACCTCTCAACGCCTAGGTGCGAGGTGCTGGCATGCAAACGGGGTCAGTGTTATGAACAGGCTGACCCGGGGCAGATGATCCCATTGGGTGGGAAGGCGGGCAGGCATCCTGCAGGGGGAGAGACCCAACTTGCCCCAGATGGATGTCGGGTTTCCTCTTCCTCCTTCCTCCAGGCTTTGATCTCTGCCCCCTGGAAGGCACACAGCTGGGATTCCTGGGTGTGCCGTCCTCTTCATGCCTGGCTTCACAGATCCAGACTGGGGTGCCAGCTGTCTGCACCCTCCCAAGTCCTCCACACACCCTGGTAAGTTTCCGCTTGGCCCTGTGGTCTGACTCACGCTTGACCCATCATGCCAGACATTGGCTGCAGGAAGTGGTGGCCCTCCCCCTCCTGCTGCTGAGCGCTCCACTGCCCTGTGCTGTGTCGCCGCCTCTCTCCGGGAGGAGGATCTGATATGACAAGAGCCCATGGCTTCCCAGCCAGTGGAACAAAGTAAACGACTATAGGGTGGGTCACCTCTGAGACAAGGTCACCAGGGAGCCCTGGCTGGAACTGGTGGCCACCATGGATTGAGGGCTTATTATGTGCCAGGTTCCAAAGTAGCCAACAGCCCAGCAGGCAGAACTATTTCAGCCCCCATTTCATAGAGAGGAGAAGAGAGGTATCCAGCAGTCATGGGGAGAATGAAGGACCCACATCCAGGCAGCATGAAGGGCCCACTGGGGACTCACGTCATGAATTTGAGCGAGAGGCTGGCGGGGCAGTGTGCTTCCCTCCAGCAGGCCCAGGTGCGGGTGCAGAGCAGGCGGGGAGTGGGGTTTGACCAGTGCTGGGGTTTTATTGCATGAGGCTGACAACCGGAGCCGTGGGAAGGTTGTGGAGGGGGCAAGGGGTGGGGAAGGCAGGGCAGCAAGCAGGGCTGGGCCCCCCGGACTGCTGGAGCTGGGGGACTGGAGGGAGGGAAGGAGGCGAGGGTCGAGGTCAGTCAGTGGAGAGCCTGGCGGCGGTGTAGGCCCTGGTCGTGGGCCCTGAGTGCCAGGGTGGCCACTGCTGTCAGATGTGGGTTGTTCACTGCATGGAGCAGGTCTTCAGGGCACATCTGGGAGTGACTGAGTGGCTCCTTGTGAGATGGGTGGGGTGATGTAAAGGGTATTCTACTTCCTTCTTTCTACCTTTTCTTCCTAAAGAACTGTTTTACTGAGATATAATTCACATACCATGAAACTCACCCTTTTCAAAGTTTTCTTTACTTGTAGCTTTTGATATATTCAGAGTGGTACAGCCCGCACCTCTGATTTCAGAACATTTTGATCATCTCAAAATGAAACCTGTCTTGCCAATGGGTTTCAGCCCCAGGCAAATTCACTGTGGATTCAGTGTGACCAAAGAAATGACAGTAGAACATTCTTGGGGTGAAAGGGTTATACCCAACTTTGTTCCCACGGTGGCAGGTCAATCACTAGAATCCCGTCCATTCAGAGCAAGTCTGCACGCAGCAAGCCGGTCTCTGCCCACACAGCTGTCCCAGTCTCTGTCCTCGGCACTGCCACCACTCCAGCCTTTGCTTTACTCTCCTGCAGCCTTGCAGCCGTGCCACCGTGTCGCACAGAACACCAGGCAGGGGGCCCTCTCTATAGAGTCAATCCCGATGCATTGCCTGCACACGTAGTGAGCCAGCCAACCAGGGCCAGGTGAGAATCCTGGCCACAGGAACCTTCACTTTATCCACACCCCACACCCCTGAGCAGTTAGTGCCTGTTCCCCTCCCCCAGCCCCTGGCGACCTCTCATCTGCTTTCCCCTCTGTGGGTGTACTGATTCTGGACATTTCCATAAATGGAATCATACAAGACTTGGTCTTTTGCGGCTTCTTTCACTTCGCGTGTTCCAAGGTTCATCCACGCTGTAGCACATGGCGGTACTCCTTTCCTTTGTATTTGCTGAAGAATACTCCATTGTATGGACAGACCACATTGTGTTCATCCATTCAGCAGCTGATGAACACTGGGCTGTCTCCAGTTTGTGGCTATTATGAATGGTACTGCTACTCACATTCATGTATAGGTTTCTGTGTGGACATATGTTTTCATTTCTCTTGGGTAGACTGAAATTGTTGGGATAATTTCTCTGTTGTTTGAATTATTTACAATAAGCACATAATTCACTTATGATAAGCCAATTTTTTTAAAAACCGTCTTTCTAAAAAGTTGAGCTGAATCCACAGAAAAAAATAACAGACCATCATTTGGAATAGGGAAGAGTTAAGGACCAGCTAGCTGGGAGCCAACTGAGGCCACCATGGGGCTGGTGTGTGACTTGAAGCAAATGACCGCCCTTCTCAGGGGCCTCACCTGTGAAATGGGGTGGGGGTGGAGCAGGTATGGGCTGAGTGGGGCTGTTCCCAGCCCTGACAGCTTGAGATCTTGAAGCAGGTAATGTTCCCAACTTCTGGTTATAGAAACAGATTGAGGAAATGATGTGGCCTTTTGAGTTGTCTCCCTCAAAGGATGAATACCATAATATTGATAGTCCAGGCAACAAGGCCAACTTCAACCCAGAAGAATATTCTAGGTCACACCCTGTCCAATCCCTAGTTGAGATGAAGAGATACTTAATTCCACCTGCCTGTTACCGTCTACTCTGAACCAGTGCTTCTCAAACTAAAATGTGCATGTGAAATCCTGGGAATCTTGTTAGTGTTGAATCAACTTGCCTCCAGCGGGACCTGAGATTCCGTAGTTCTAACGAGCTCACAGGTGTGGTCAATGCTGCTGGTCCTCAGACCACAATTTAAGGAGCAAGGCTCCACCCCTCCAATGTATGGGAATGAAATGGCACTTTACAAATTTTGCCGCTTACTCTTTAGGGAAGTCTGTCCCTATTGGCTGTATTCCCTGGGATCTCAGCAGTCTGATGAGTAGATGAACATGAGAACAAGATGCTTATGCCTGTTTCATGAAGAACAGGAGGATAAACCATGTCATTTAATCCTTGCAGTAACCTGAGTGATTAGACGGTTGTCTAATTTCACAAATGAGGAGGTTAGCAGAGGGCTGGCCAGTGACTAAGCAGTGGTTCTGCAGTCTGACTCCAAACCCAGCGAGCTCCCCTGCACCGCAGCTCCCCACTCCTTTGTCTCCCTGCCCAACTGCCTTTCTGCCCTTGGCTTGGCAACAGCTGCTAGCCCTAGAAGGAAAAAGGCTGTAAGATAGCTACGCCCTACCTGAGATCCGCTCCTACAGACATGCAGATTTATGTGACAAAGATGTTTCTCGAAGCATCATTTATAACAGAGAAAAGCCGGAAACTCCAATGCACACCATGGAACCACTGAAAGATGACATAAAACCTTACAGACTGCCTTCCTGTTAACTTTCATCACCTGTCACTTCTTGGTTTTCATTATTACTTGTAGTGAACTTGCTCCTTGTCTATGTCCATCCCCTCCACTAGAATGAAAATTATTTGAAAGCAAGGACATTGCAGGGTCCCTCACTTCTGGGCGCACAGTAGGGGCTCAGTAGGTATTTGTCAAATGAATGCACCTAAACATTTAGAGATAGCAAGTAAAAAAGCCAGTTGCAGAATGATATACATGGAATGATCCCATTTTTGCTTAAAAAGTGTTTGAATGCGGGTAGAGAAAAATCTGTAAGATCATGTGTTAATTATCTTGGGAACTGGGACTGGGGATTGGATGTGGTGACTCTCATTTTCCACTGTTTAATTCTGACATTTTATTATGAGCGTGAATTTCTTTCGTAATCATAAAAATAAATGTTTTCAAAAGAACGATCATCCAGATTCCTTTCTATATCTGCAAACATGGCCATATAAGGCTGTTCATTCCAGCATTGTTTATAGTGGCAAAACATTTGGAGATGATCATTTTCCCACGTTAAAATGCATATTGTTTTAATTTATTACAGTGAGCATTGCAATGGACTGAATATTTGTGTCTCCCAATCTTGGCCTTCCCAGTCTCCAGAATGGTGAGAAAAAAATTTTCTGTTGTTGATAAGCCACCCAGTTTATGATATTTTGTTATAGCAGCCCAAACAGACTTAGACAAACATGTATTTGTATAATAGAAAACAAACCAATAAGAGGGCGATGTGTGGGCTGGCTGGCTTGTAACACACAGAGCGGCCAGCCACGGGCCAGGTGCCACCCCCCTGGTGGAGCCAATTTTCTTTTCTTCTCCCACGCAGCACGTGAACAGTGGAAGCAGTGTCCAGAGCTGCAACCAGGAGTGGAAGACAGGTGACCTGCTTGAGATACCAAACGTCCAGCTCTGTGCTGTCTCCTTAGGGCAAAAGGCAGAAGCCCTGCTGACACCAGGGGCTTGTCCCTCAAATCAGTCCATCACCTCCAGTGTATGGGGTTGTCTCTGGAAGCTGGGCTCTCTCTCTCCCTGGCTTAAGCTTCATGGGCTCCCAGTTCACACTGACCATACACTCAGGACAGGATAAACAAGAACCCCTGGAGGGAGCCAGCGGGAGTGTTTTCTGAGCATTCTGGGGAAATAAGACCCAAGTCCCAAGTCTGGCTCTCTTTCTGTTGGGCGATTTACCTGCCTCGTTATCCCACACAGGCCAGAAGGCACAGGGGTGAACTTCTTGATAATGATCTCCCAGACAAATATGAATGCAGCTGTGGACAGTCCATTAGGACTTCATCCTGCCTTCAAATACTGACAACAATACCTCCATTTTAGGGTCTCGTAGAGACTAGAAAGGCCCTGGAATGCTTCCACTTGGGAGGGAGGGGGTCCCAGTACATTACAAATGAAGAAATACTAAAATTGGGTTATAAAAATATAGCACATTTAAATGTTTACATTAAACAAATGAGCCCTTTGAAGATACACACAAATCTTGCTGCAATTATGCTAGTTACAGGACGATGGGAATTATAATAATATTCTTGCACAACAGACTGCAGGCTGTGTGGCCTGGTAGTGAGACACACATTTAAAGCTGTCTGATGGATGTCTTCTCTCCCTCCTGCTTTGGAATATCAGCCACAGAACGTGATGCTTGGCACCTGCCTTGGCTGATCATTCTGTCACATCACACACTGAGTTTGTTTTCATTTCCACACTTACCTCTATTTGAAATCGTCTTGTTTCCTTATTTGCTGAATGTCCCCTTTAGAATATAAGTGCCATGAGGCAGGAATCTTGTCCATCCACTTTGCCAAGGTCTGGCACATGGTAAGCACTCTGTGAATATTGGCTAAATGAAGGCACATGTATGATATACTCATTTATGTGAGATCAAGGGCACAGCCCTACACAGTGGGATTTAGTGGTAAGAGAACTAAATTCCACAGTGGGTGGTGGTTCCCAGGGAAGCAGCCTGCAGGACGGGAGCAGAGCCCAGGACCACAGCTCCAGTCCCAGCTCAGCTGCTGTCTGCCCAGCAGCCTCAGGCCAATTGCTGCTGTTCCCCAAGAGTTATTTTCCCTGTTGGAAACATGATGGAGAGCCACATAAGCAGAACCCTGGGGTTCCCAGAGCACTTGGGAGAGACTTTACTTCTTGTAGTTTGGATTTATGTAGTACTTAAGTTCTATGTAGTATATATTTTATTTGTAGTCAAAAAAGATACAGTCTTTACATTGAATTGTCTTAAAGTGTATATGCTTCCTTTTTTCCTTTCTTCATAGAAAGTTCTATTTGCGTTTGGGTGAACCAAGATGATAAATCAGAGGAATGCTCCCAAGAGCATTTGAAACATGCAGGGCTCATTTTGTCTTCAAGTAGAATGTCCCTGACTGCAGGACCCCGAGCTGATTTTAGGGTGCCCAAAAGAATATACGTAACACATATAAGTTAGGAAGCATAAAACACTGTGAACTTGCTTGGTTCCGAAATTAGAACATTACTGATACGTGTCTCTATGCCACCAGAGGAAAACACGACCCTAAATTTTGTATTTAACAGTCTCTTCCTTTTATTATTATTCCCTTTAAAAAAATAATTTATCTGATAAATGCATATATTGTTAATTGATTTGTAAAAATTCATCAAGCTGCACACCTATAATCTGTGTACATTTTTTAAAAATTTGTGTACATTTCTGTACATATACCGTAACACTGATAAAAAGTTAACAGAAGCAAGAGTACAGGCACTCAGGCATTCCGCCCTAAGACTAAGGTAGGAGGAGACCTTGCCCGGGGTTCTACTTTAGAAGATACCACTGGGTATCCACAGCCAAAGGGATGTGCCCACCCAAAGCCTATAGCCCATCCACCTTGCCTGTTAGTCTGGGTCAACTCCCAGGACCTACTCAGGCCTCTTCCGGGGTCCATTCCTCTGAGTAGAGACTGTTTCACTGGCATGTGCATCTCTAGGCCAGAGGAATGGCTTTTTCTGTAGGAAGTGTGGCTGGCCCCTGGGTGTGGAAGCTGGGATGTCCACATATATGTGCACGAGGCCCTCGAGATACAGAATGGCACTGGAGGTGGGAAGAGAACAAAGAGAAGAAAGGCAGGCCAAGGGCCAACTGTCCTTGAACTGCCACCTCTAGCTTGGAACTCTGAAGAGTCTAAGAAATTTATGTTTGAACTTGGCCTTCCCAGTTGTTATGAAGGTGGATTCGTCAAGATGGGAAGACAGAAAAATATTTTATTTAACAGTCTGTTAGCTTGATTTGCAGCTCTTAAATATTTAGACCTAGGTATGAATCTCCACTGATACTCTGGTTCCAGGACCTGCAGGTACCACCGCTGAGGTTGTGTCCGGGGCCCACTCCCAGAGAGGATGGGGTACTAGGATTTTTAACAAGCTCCTCAAGTGATTCTTGTGTGCAGCCAGAGTTGAGAACCTCTGTTTTAAGATATCTTTTTTTTTTTTGTAGATAATTATTTCTTATTGAAGGGTAGTTGACACACAGTATTACATTACATTAGTTTCAGGTGTACAACATAGTGATTCAACATTTATATACATGACAATTCTAGGTACCAGCTATCACCATACCAAGCTGTTACAATATCTTGACTATATTCCTTATGCTATACATTACATCCCGGTTACTTATTTATTTTACAATTGGAAGTGTGTACTTTTTTTTTTTGTGTGTGAGGGCATCTCTCATATTTATTGATCAAATGGTTGTTAACAACAATAAAATTCTGTATAGGGGAGTCAATGCTCAATGCACAGTCATTAATCCACCCCAAGCCTAATTTTCGTCAGTCTCCAATCTTCTGAGGCATAACAAACAAGTTCTTACATGGAGAACAAATTCTTACATACTGAATAAGTTACATAGTGAACAGTACAAGGGCAGTCATCACAGAAACTTTTGGTTTTGCTCATGCATTATGAACTATAAACAGTCAGTTCAAATATGAATACTCATTTGATTCTTATACTTGATTTATATGTGGATACCACATTTCTCTCTTTATTATTATTCTTTTTAATAAAATGCTGAAGTGGTAGGTAGAATCAAGATAAAGGTAGAAAACATAGTTTAGTGTTGTAAGAGAGCAAATATAGATGATCAGGTGTGTGCCTGTAGACTATGTGTTAGTCCAAGCTAGACAAGGGCAATAAAACATCCATGTATGCAGAAGATTTCTCTCAGAACAGGGGAGGTGAGGTTCTAAGCCTCACCTCTGTTGATCCCCAATTTCTCACCTGATGACCCCCCTGCGACTGTGCCTGTCTTAGGTTGTTCCTCCCTTGAGGAATCTTACCCGTCTCTGGCTAACCAGTCATCTTCTGGAGCCATACAGGAAAATGTAAAGTTGGTAAGTGAGAGAGGAGCCTTATTGTTTGAAATGGTTAGCTTTTTATTTCTTTGCATATTTATGCCCTGTAGCTTCTATGCCCAGCATTTGTCTTGAGGTATCTTTACCACTTGGAAGAATTATGATACTCGGTAAATTTGATATGAGGCACGAATTCTATTTAAGGGTTGTAATTAGGAAGGAAGAAGAAAAGCTATAGAAGTAGCAGGCGGAAGAAAACATGGGAAGATTGATTATTTCTTTGACATATCTTCTTGTAGAGTAACTTCAGCATGTATAGGTTTTAAGCTACTACTTAAATTGCACACACACATTAACATAATAGGAGTATAGTTACATAACCAAAGCATACCTGTAATTACCAGCCATCTCCAGTGAAACCAAGAAAACCAGTTAGGCACCTTAGGCATTTGTGAAAACTTATCTATGATATGGTGGATATTGTCCAACTGAACTTGAACAGTCTGAGAGAAATCAGACAAATTAAAACAACCCATTCCTGGGGAATGTTCACATCCCTTATGCTCTTTTAACAGTAAATAGTCTGTAGTTGTAAGACTTTGGAGCGCTACAATTTCCACTTCTCCTAATTCTTGGTTGAGTTCCAACAGTATAGATCCAGTCAAATTTGTTGTTTTACTGTATGCACAGGCCAGCTTGGATATCTCCTTCCTCATTCCCATGGCAAGTCCAGGAGCTGGTGGGATGAGTGCATCTACAGCTGTAGCAGTGCGTGGATCTTTGTTGGGGTTTTTTGCTGATCATCTTCTGGCATGAGTCTTCCAGAGAGTGCTGATGTTGGAAGTTCTTTTTCATATCGTATCTTAGTTCATTTTCAGGGTAGCCCAATTAGGCTTTGATCCTCTGTATAAACACAACCAGACCCTTTGCCTACACTTTTATATGCCCTTTATACCCTTGTGTAGAACTCATTGGAGGTTACCACACAGGAACTGCCCTTTTTTTTTTTTTTTTTTGGTATCACTAATCTACACTTACATGACGAATATTATGTTTACTAGGCTCTCCCCTATACCGGGTCCCCCCTATAAACCCCTTTACAGTCACTGTCCATCAGCATAGCAAAATGTTGTAGAATCACTACTTGCCTTCTCTGTGTTGTACAACCCTCCCTTTTCTCCGACCCCCCCATGCATGTTAATCTTAATACCCCCCTACTTCTCCCCCCCCTTATCCCTCCCTACCCACCCATCCTCCCCAGTCTCTTTCCCTTTGGTACCTGTTAGTCCATTCTTGAGTTCTGTGATTCTGCTGCTGTTTTGTTCCTTCAGTTTTTCCTTTGTTCTTATATTCCACAGATAAGTGAAATCATTTGGTATTTCTCTTTCTCCGCTTGGCTTGTTTCACTGAGCATAATACCCTCCAGCTCCATCCATGTTGCTGCAAATGGTTGGATTTGCCCTTTTCTTATAGCTGAGTAGTATTCCATTGTGTATATCTACCACATCTTCTTTATCCATTCATCTATCAATAGACATTTAGGTTGCTTCCAATTCTTGGCTATTGTAAATAGTGCTGCAATAAACATAGGGGTGCACTGATCTTTCTCATACTTGATTGCTGCATTCTTAGGGTAAATTCCTAGGAGTGCAATTCCTGGGTCAAATGGTAAGTCTGTTTTGAGCATTTTGATGAACCTCCATACTGCTTTCCACAATGGTTTAACTAACTTACATTCCCACCAGCAGTGTAGGAGGGTTCCCCTTTCTCCACAGCCTCGCCAACATTTGTTGTTGTTTGTCTTTTGGATGGCAGCCATCCTTACTGGTGTGAGGTGATACCTCATTGTAGTTTTAATTTGCATTTCTCTGATAATTAGCGATGTGGAGCATCTTTTCATGTGTCTGTTGGCCATCTGTATTTCTTTTTTGGAGAACTGTCTGTTCAGTTCCTCTGCCCATTTTTTAATTGGGTTATTTGTTTTTTGTTTGTTGAGGCGTGTGAGCTCTTTATATATTCTGGACGTCAAGCCTTTATCGGATGTGTCATTTTCAAATATATTCTCCCATACTGTAGGGTTCCGTTTTGTTCTATTGATGGTGTCTTTTGCTGTACAGAAGCTTTTCAGCTTAATATAGTCCCACTTATTCATTTTTGCTGTTGTTTTCCTTGCCCGGGGAGATATGTTCAAGAAGAGGTCACTCATGTTTATGTCTAAGAGGTTTTTGCCTATGTTTTCTTCCAAGAGTTTAATGGTTTCATGACTTACATTCAGGTCTTTGATCCATTTTGAGTTTACTTTTGTATATGGGGTTAGACAATGGTCCAGTTTCATTCTCCTACATGTAGCTGTCCAGTTTTGCCAGCACCACCTGTTGAAGAGACTGTCATTTTGCCATTGTATGTCCATGGCTCCTTTATCAAATATTAATTGACCATATATGTCTGGGTTAATGTCTGGATTCTCTAGTCTGTTCCATTGGTCTGTGGCTCTGCTCTTGTGCCAGTACCAAATTGTCTTGATTACTATGGCTTTATAGTAGAGCTTGAAGTTGGGGAGTGAGATCCCCCCTACTTTATTCTTCTTTCTCAGGATTGCTTTGGCTATTCGGGGTCTTTGGTGTTTCCATATGAATTTTTGAATTATTTGTTACAGTTCATTGAAGAATGTTGCTGGTAGTTTCATAGGGATTGCATCAAATCTGTATATTGCTTTGGGCAGGATGGCCATTTTGACGATATTAATTCTTCCTAGCCACGAGCATGGGATGAGTTTCCATCTGTTAGTGTCCCCTTTAATTTCTCTTAAGAGTGGCTTGTAGTTTTCCGAGTATAAGTCTTTCACTTCTTTGGTTAGGTTTATTCCTAGGTATTCTATTTTTTTTGATGCAATTGTGAATGGAGTTGTTTTCCTGATTTCTCTTTCTGTTGGTTCATTGTTAGTATATAGGAAAGCCACAGATTTCTGTGTGTTGATTTTGTATCCTGCAACTTTGCTGTATTCCGATATCAGTACTAGTAGTTTTGGGGTGGAGTCTTTAGGGTTTTTTATGTACAGTATCATGTCATCTGCAAATAGTGACATTTTAATTTCTTCTTTACCAATTTGGATTCCTTGTATTTCTTTGTTTTGTCTGATTGCCATGGCTAGGACCTCCAGTACTATGTTAAATAACAGTGGAGAGAGTGGGCATCCCTGTCTAGTTCCCGATCTCAGAGGAAATGCTTTCAGCTTCTTGCTGTTCAATATAATGTTGGCTGTGGGTTTATCATAGATGGCCTTTATTATGTTGAGGTACTTGCCCTCTATTCCCATTTTGCTGAGAGTTTTTATCATGAATGGATGTTGAACTTTGTCAAATGCTTTTTCAGCATCTATGGAGATGATCATGTGGTTTTTGTCTTTCTTTTTGTTGATGTGGTGGATGATGTTGATGGACTTTCGAATGTTGTACCATCCTTGCATCCCTGGGATGAATCCCACTTGGTCATGGTGTATGATCCTTTTGATGTATTTTTGAATTCGGTTTGCTAATATTTTGTTGAGTATTTTTGCATCTACGTTCATCAGGGATATTGGTCTGTAGTTTTCTTTTTTGGTGGGGTCTTTGCCTGGTTTTGGTATTAGGGTGATGTTAGCTTCATAGAATGAGTTTGGGAGTATCCCCTCCTCCTCTATTTTTTGGAAAACTTTAAGGAGAATGGGTATTATGTCTTCCCTGTATGTCTGATAAAATTCTGAGGTAAATCCATCTGGCCCGGGGGTTTTGTTCTTTGGTAGTTTTTTGATTACCGCTTCAATTTCGTTGCTGGTAATTGGTCTGTTTAGATTTTCTGTTTCTTTCTGGGTCAATCTTGGAAGGTTGTATTTTTCTAGGAAGTTGTCCATTTCTACTAGGTTTCCCAGCTTGTTAGCATATAGGTTTTCATAGTATTCTCTAATAATTCTTTGTGTTTCTGTGGGGTCCATCGTGATTTTTCCTTTCTCGTTTCTGATACTGTTGATTTGTGTTGACTCTCTTTTCTTCTTAATAAGTCTGGCTAGAGGCTTATCTATTTTGTTTATTTTCTCGAAGAACCAGCTCTTGGTTTCATTGATTTTTGCTATTGTTTTATTCTTCTCAATTTTATTTATTTCTTCTCTGATCTTTATTATGTCCCTCATTCTGCTGACCTTAGGCCTCATCTGTTCTTCTTTTTCCAATTTCGATAATTGTGACATTAGACCATTCATTTGGGATTGTTCTTCCTTTTTAAAATATGCTTGGATTGCTATATACTTTCCTCTTAAGACTGCTTTTGCTGTGTCCCACAGAAGTTGGGGCTTAGTGTTGTTGTTGTCGTTTGTTTCCATATATTGCTGGATCTCCATTTTGATTTGGTCATTGATCCATTGATTATTTAGGAGCGTGTTGTTAAGCCTCCATGTGTTTGTGAGCCTCTTTGCTTTCTTTGTACAGTTTATTTCTAGTTTTATGCCTTTGTGGTCTGAAAAGTTGGTTGGTAGGATTTCAATCTTTTGGAATTTTCTGAGGCTCTTTTTGTGGCCTAGTATGTGGTCTATTCTGGAGAATGTTCCATGTGCACTTGAGAAGAATGTATATCCTGTTGCTTTTGGATGTAGAGTTCTATAGATGTCTATTAGGTCCATCTGCTCTACTGTGTTGTTCAGTGCTTCCGTGTCCTTACTTATTTTCTGCCCGGTGGATCTATCCTTTGGGGTGAGTGGTGTGTTGAAGTCTCCTAGAATGAATGCATTGCAGTCTATTTCCCCCTTTAGTTCTGTTAGTATTTGTTTCACATATGCTGGTGCTCCTGTGTTGGGTGCATATATATTTAGAATGGTTATATCCTCTTGTTGGACTGCGCCCTTTATCATTATGTAGTGTCCTTCTTTATCTCTTGTTACTTTCTTTGTTTTGAAGTCTATTTTGTCTGATATTAGTACTGCAACCCCTGCTTTCTTCTCGCTGTTGTTTGCTTGAAATATGTTTTTCCATCCCTTGACTTTTAGTCCATACATGTTTTTGGGTTTGAGGTGAGTTTCTTGTAAGCAGCATATAGATGGGTCTTGCTTTTTTATCCATTCTGTTACTCTGTGTCTTTTGACTGGTGCATTCAGCCCATTAACATTTAGGGTGATTATTGAAAGATATGTACTTATTGCCATTGCAGGATTTAAATTCGTGGTTACCAAAGGTTCAAGGTTAGCCTCTTTAGTATCTTACTGCCTAACTTAGCTCGCTTATTGAGCTGTTATATACACTGTCTGGAGATTCTTTTCTTCTCTCCCTTCTTGTTCCTCCTCCTCGATTCTTCATATGTTGGGTGTTTTGTGCTGTGCTCTTTCTAGGAGTGCTCCCATCTAGAGCAGTCCCTGTAAGATGTCCTGTAGAGGTGGTTTGTGGGAAGCAAATTCCCTCAGCTTTTGTTTGTCTGGGAATTGTTTAATCCCACCATCATATTTGAATGATAGTCGTGCTGGATACAGTATCCTTGGTTCAAGGCCCTTCTGTTTCATTGTATTAAATATATCATGCCATTCTCTTCTGGCCTGTAGGGTTTCCGTCGAGAAGTCTGATGTTAGCTTGATGGGTTTTCCTTTATAGGTGACCTTTTTCTCTCTAGCCACCTTTAAAACTCTTTCCTTGTCCTTGATCTTTGCCATTTTAATTATTATGTGTCTTGGTGTTGTCCTCCTTGGATCCTTTCTGTTGGGGGTTCTGTGTATTTCCGTGGTCTGTTCGATTATTTCCTCCCCCAGTTTGGGGAAATTTTCAGCAATTATTTCTTCTGAGATACTTTCCATCTCTTTTCCTCTCTCTTCTTCTTCTCGAACCCCTATAATACGGATATTGGTCCTTTTGGATTGGTCACACAGTTCTCTTAATATTGTTTCATTCCTGGAGATCCTTTTATCTCTCTCTATGTCAGCTTCTATGCACTCCTGTTCTCTGGTTTCAATTCCATCAATGGCCTCTTGCATCCTATCCATTCTGCTTATAAACCCTTCCAGAGTTTGTTTCATTTCTGTGATCTCCTTTCTGGCATCTGTGATCTCCCTCCGGACTTCATCCCATTTCTCTTGAGTATTTCTCTGCATCTCTGTCAGCATGTTTATGATTCTTATTTTGAATTCTTTGTCAGGAAGACTGGTTAGGTCTGTCTTCTTCTCTGGTGTTGTCTCTGTGATCTTTGTCTGCCTGTAGTTTTGCCTTTTTATGGTGATAGGAATAGTCTGCAGAACTGGGACAAGTGACGGCTGGAAGGACTTCCTTTCTTGTTGGTTTGTGGCCCTCCTCTCCTGGGAGAACAGCGGCCTCTAGTGGCTTGTGCTGCGCAGCTGCGCGCAGACAGGGTTTCTGCTTCCTGCCCGGCTGCTATGGAGTTAATCTCCGCTGTTGCTGTGGGCGTGGCCTGGCTCGGGCAGCTACTCCAAAATGGTGGAGTCGCGTTGGAGCAGGAGCGGCTGGGAGGCTATTTATCTCCGTAAGGGGCCTCCCTGCTCCCTGCAGCCCAGGGGTTAGCGTGCCCAGAGATCCCCGGATTCCCTACCTCTGGATTAAGTGACCCGCCCTGCCCCTTTAAGACTTCCAAAAAGCACCCGCCAAAACAAAACGACCACCAAAAAAAAAAAAAAAAAAAAATTTAAATTAAAAAAAATTTTTTTAATTAAATAAAGGTGGCCGCTCGTTTTTCTTAATTCTCCGGTATCTGCTCACCAGTCTTGCTGCCCTGTTTCCCTAGTATTGGGGTCCCTATCCCTTTAAGACTTCCAAAAAGCGCTCGCCAAAACAAAACAGAAAAAAAAAATTGGTCGCGTGCTTTTCTTATGTCCTCCAGCACCCGGCCTCCGGTGCCTGCTCACTGTTCTTGCTGCCCTGTTTCCCTAGCATCCAGGGTCCCCTGGGCATGCACTGTGTCTGCGCTCTGGCCCGGATGGTGGGGGCTGGGTGCTAGGCAGTCCTGGGCTCCGTCTCCCTCCCGCTCTGCCTGCTCTTCTCCCGCCGGGAGCTGGGGGGAGGGGCGCTCGGCTCCCGCGGGGCCGGGGCTTGTATCTTACCCCCTTCGCGAGGCGCTGGGTTCTCTCAGGTGCGGATGTGGTCTGGATATTGTCCTGTGTCCTCTGGTCTTTATTCTAGGAAGGGTTGTCTTTGTTATATTTTCATAGATATATGTGGTTTTGGGAGGAGATTTCCGCTGCTCTACTCACGCTGCCATCTTCCCCCAAACTCCTTAAGATACCTTGAAGGAGCTAAAGTATTAGTCCTTTCCTTTATGGTCTGTGCTTTTTTTTTTTTTAATCTTAAGAAACCTTCTGTACCCTGAGCTCGTAATAATCATCTCCTAAAATTTCTGAAAGTTTTAAAGTTTTGCCCTCCTAGTCAATATCTGGATTGATTTGTGTATATGTGTGTGTATGTATAGTGAGGTAAGATCCAGTGCATTTCTTTCCAGATGGGTTACCAGTTATCCCAGTACCATGTACTCACCTCCGCATTTGCCGCAGGTTACTGACACCACCGTTTATCAATGCCTCAGCTTCCATATTGGTGCGGATCTGCTCTGAAACTCTTACCAGTCTATCAGTTAGGCTTACCTTTCTGTAATTAATATTTATCATTCATGTAATATGTTTTATCTTACCATGAAAAAAACACTATTCTCAGGAAAAGCTCTGAAACTCATTCACCCATATTTGTGATTGCTCATGGTGTTAAAGTATCGCTCCGAAGGTGTTTTGGAATTTAACAGGGATCACACTTCACATAACAGGAAAGAAACTCAAGCTGTGACATCTGCACAGAACTGGCCCGTGAAGTGGGTGGCGAGGAGGAGGCCAGCCACAGCAAGGAGCCCCAGGAATCATGCCACCTGAGAAGCAACACTTTTTGGACACATAGGCCAGTCCTAACCCACAGGCAAACATTTCACACAATTGGGGCAGAGGAATTTGAGGAATTCATTTACTTCTCTAAAGGGAGAAGACTGGAGATGGGAAGATTGCACATGGATTTGGCTGGCCCCTGCCACTTATCTGGATTCCTGGCATCTGAGGAATCTGCACTCATACGCGGTTGTTGACCCTGATTCTTTCTCTAGGCCTAGTTCAGCCTTTATACAACAGAGTGAACTCTACTTAGAGGGTCAGGTTTTTCTAGACGAACGACTGTCTACCTTTGTGAAAATTGGAGCACTAGACTTCTTGAACTTTTTGAAGACCGAGTTTGAATGCTGACTCTGCAGCCTTAGGAACTTAAATCTCAGTTTCCTCCTTTATAAAGTTAGGATAGTGCTGCCTCCATCAAATAGTTTTAATGAGCTGACGTATGGGAAAGGGCTTTGTAAGCTGCAAAGCTCCTGCCAAATGTTTGCTGTGTGGAGAAGATATCTTTCTAGCGCTCCACATGGATGTCATCCCAGACAATTACTCGCCATGGCCTTTCCTATGGGAGAAAAAAAAGAGAGATTTGAGTTTATGTTTTGTAACTCACTTACCCTAAATAACACTGGGCAAGAGCTAAATCCCAACACATGGTTTAGAGCTTGGACTTAAGCTTTATTGGAAACATTCCCCAACATTTTTAGCCAAAAAGTTGTTCATTCCTTGTGTTCTCCCTCTTCTGCGTCCCACACCCAGCCAAGGACTGACTCAGTCTTAAGGGAGAAGTAGCTTGAATTCAGCAACATTGTTTTTAGCATCTTTTTGTATTTCTGCTCTGAGCCAGACTTGTTTAAGTAACGAGAACCACAGAACTGGAGGTCTTCAAGAGACCAGATCAGAAGTTGCCAGAGATGTTGTAAAGGGGATTCAGGCGTTGAATGAAAGGTTGGACTAAGGGATAACATCCCTCCCAACCCTGAATTTGGGCATGGGAGATTTCCTGCCCTCTAGAACAGTGCAGTCTAATTCGGGAGATATCACATGAACCATATGAATACATGTAGAAAAAAGGCCAAAATGAGTGACAACGATGAAAATGCTCTAAGACCTCAGAGCTCAGTGGGGACTGCAGAGGGGCACCTTCCTGGAGGTGAATCTTGAGGGTAAAACTGGAGGGATGGGTAGGATTGAAAAGGGGGAAGGGAAGAGACAACACATTTGTGGGAAGTGGTAAAGGACAATATCAGCCAAGGTTGGGATTCAATTCAACAACCAGTTACTGAGCACATCTCTGGGGCAGATACACACATAAATCAGAATTTGAGTCCTAAAGAATTCTGAAATACCATCTTGGTATCAGTCAAGTGACTTTCTCTTCAAGCTGAAACTGGTTGGTCTTGTGGGTAGGTCGTTCTCTGTTCCAGGGCAGTGGTCCACTGGAGTAAGGTGGAAACTAGACCTAAGGGTGCATCAGGACAAGAGTGGGTTTCTGGACTCCTCCCTCCATTGGCTCCTCCAGCCCTCTCAACCCTTTTGCAATTAATTGCCTATATAAAATCTACTTCCATTTGAACTACTTACACTATTTTCTGTTTTTCCTAACTGTTCTGACTGATGCAGCATCCAACAAGTGGATAATTAAAAAAACACACCATACAGTGATGGAAGTAGTCACAGTGTACCCAGAAGAGGCCCTGGCCCTACATAAGGTGTACACCCTCACTGGGGCAGCACGGAGTTTGGTCTGCAGTAGGGATGCTCTGGGAGGTGGCTAAGCTGAGAGGGAGGAGGCTGGGGAGAATCATTTTACTGAATGTCTATTGCCAGACATTTTTCTAGGCATTTACGTTCCAGGGAGAGACACAGACAAGTAAACAAGAGATTGCAGGTAGAAGTAAGTACAAGGAAGAAAAATAAAGCAAAGGAAAGGTGTTCTTTATGGTCACGAAGGGTCTAAGGAAGGGCTATTTGAAATTTGATTGATGTCAAGGAGCAAATCTTCCAAGTGCAAATCAGGAGGCAAAGCATTACAGGTGGAGGAAATGGCAAAGATGAAGTCCTGAGGCAGGAGGGGTAAGCATTGCGTGTTTGAATTACCATTACACAGAACGGTGGCTATTTTTCAACTGGGTGAGGTGTGTGGGTTTAACCCACTGCGGCACTCCCTTGGAGCTGGCTCTAGGACAGGCATGGCTTCCGTGAATCAGCCTAAATGGCTTGGGACAGCTCAAGTTGGAAGGCTTGGACCAGCTGTCACAAGAAGAAGGATGGGTCCTTGGTCTGCACCAATCAGGGTCTAGAGATTTTAGGGCAGCAGGAGCTGCGATGCTGCCGCAGAAGGGAGGGAGAGGTTTGCTAGTGTGCGGGAGGTGGCTACCCCAACGAGGCAAAGGCCGCTCACATTCTGGACACAGCTGCAGCCTGGGAGAGCTCACGGGCACTCGTTCCTGGCTCGCTGAGGTGTGCTGGCCAGTCTGCATCCTCACATTGCAGACGAGGATACTGAAATGAAATGACATACCCGTTATATAGTCTGCTACAGGCTAGGCTGAGACCCAGTTTTCCTGACCCCCAATCAAGCGCTTATTCCTTGAAGACTCATAAAACACCTCTCTTCTGCCTTATTTTACCCCACCTTTGTGTACTGAGTCCCATCTCTCCTCCCCTCCTTCCGTCTCCAGACAGACAATTTGGAGAGCCTCTCTTCCTCTCAAAATCCATGCTCAACGCCCATCACATCGTCATTATTATTAAATGAAAATAATAGTAAGTGTATTACTTCAAAAGCAAGAATATTGCATTTGCCTGAGAGACAAATCTTAAATCAACAACATAAATAATCTTTGGGAAGAGTGCCATCCAATAGCAATAGAATGTGAGCCATATGTGTAATTTAAAATGTTTTAGTAGCCACATTAAAAAAATAAAAAGGAACACGTTAAATGGAATATTATTCAGCCATAAGAAAAAAACAAATCCTACCATTTGCAACAACATGGATGGAGCTAGAGGGTATTATGCTTAATGAAATAAGCCAGGCAGAGAAAGACAAGTACCAAATGATTTCCCTCATTTGTGCAGTATAACAACAAAGAAAAACTGAAGGAACAAAATAGCAGCAGACTCACAGACTCCAAGGGACTAGTGGTTACCAAAGGGGAGGGGTGTGGGAGGGTGGGTGGGGAGGGAGGGAGAAGGGGATTGAGGCGTATTATGATTAGTTCACATGGTGTGTGGGGGCGGTCATGGGGAAGACAGTGTAGCACAGAGAAGACAAATAGTGACTCTGTGGCATCTTACTACACTGATGGACAGTGACTGCAATGGGGTATGGGGGGGATTCAATATGGGTGAGTGTAGTAACCACAATGTTTTCATGTGAAACCTTCACAAGAGTGTATATCAGTGATATATATATTTAATGTAATTCAATATATCAAAATATTGTTTAAAACAATCAGTATAAAATGTTAATGAGATAGTTTAAATTCTGTTCTTTTTGGTACTAAGTCTTCAAAATCCAATGTGCATTTTACACGTACAGTACATCTCAGTACACACTGGCCGTATTTCAAGTGCGCAGTCCCACGGTGGCTAGTGGCTGCTGCCTTGGGCAATGCAGCTGTCAAAGTAGCATTGCTGGTATTTGAGGCTAATCAGTGTGAAGTTGGCAGGCATCTTTTTTTGGGGCAAGGTGCCTTGTGATGTCCCTCATAGCACCTAGATAAGCATGTTTTGGATCATCCTCCAAGAAGAAGAAAACAAAAGAAACTACAGTTAAGTCAACTTGTGAAACTGTAGATTATATCGGAAGGGCTGTCTGAAATTATCTAGTCTGGAAGTCAGCAAACTCCAGCCCTGGACCATATCTGGTTCACTGCCTGCTTTTTTTTTTTTTTTACAGCCTGGGATCTAAAAATGGTTTTAAGATTTTTTAATGGCTAAAAAAATTGAAAGAAGAAGAATGCTTCATGACATGTGAATGTATTATTTGAAATTCAAAATTTATTGGCTGTAGTAAAGTTTTATTGGAACACTTCCACATTCATTGGCTTACATTTTGCCTACATAGGGCTGCTTTGGGGCTACTGTAGCAGAGTTGAGTAATTGCCACAGAGATGAAATGGCCCACCAAGCCCCAAACGGCATTATCTGGCTTTTTACAGAAACAGTTGGCTGATCCCTGGACTAGACCAGAGGCTCCCGTTATTGGTGGGGAACTGAGGCACAAAGAGAGAAAATGACTGGCCTGAGATCAAATCAGCCAATGGCTGAAATGAGAACTGTGGTTCCCTGTTGGTACTCTTTTCGCTGCACGGTCACATGAAAGCCGATAAGCAAATGTTTCTCAGTTTACCATGACAATGACCACTTGGTCCTTTTATGTGCCTTACCCCTCTGCTCATTCTCAAACAAGGGCCTAACCTAGGTTTGAATGCGGGCACTGCCTCTGTAACCTAGAGAGGGCAGCACTGGCTTAGGGGACTCCAAAGTGCTACCTCTTAACCAAGAGAACCAAAACAGACATATCAGAGTCAATATAGTCAGCATAGCGTTCTTTTCTAAAAGAAAAAGAAAAAAGAAAAAAACGGGTCAACAGGGCTTGAACTGTTTCTGATAATGATACATATAAACACTAGTGGAAATGTAAGACACTTTTTTTGGACAAATTGCCAAAGGTGAATTTAAGCACAAAAAATCCCCACATCTAGCTAGAAAGGAAGGCATAGAAGCCAAATCAGCAGCAATAGAAAAGTAGACATTTCAGAGAAGCACTCACACATTAAAATAAAAAAACGTGACTATGAGGGGGAAACACAGAAATTAGTTTTCCCAGAGCCCTGGGGACAGTTTTAAGTAGGCAAGGTATGCTGTGCCCCTGATCCAGATTTGTCCTCATGCTGAGTAGGCTGACAAAGAGGTCAGATGTATTTTGTAGGTGTCATCACGGGTGTTGTTCTTACTGAGGCAGTAGGGGGAGAAAAGTAGGTTAAGACCAGTTGTTCAGTGCGACCCAGAACTGGGCCACAGGAAACCTGTGTAGGCAGATTATCACATCACATGGTGCAGAGAAATTTCACCGGGAATGCATAAATCCCCAGAGGCAGAATGGTTAGCTGCATGACACATAATCATGCCCAGAGAAATCTGGTGGGGCTAATTAGGAAAACACATATGGCATTTCCGAGTTTACAAGGTAGGAGACAGAGTTACATTACTCAGCAAGTATCTTTCGTTAGCCTGAGCTTGACTTCTGAGATTTCTGAGAGCTGAGTATTTTTCCTAAGTAATTCTAAAAGGCCTGGTGCTGGGTAGCAGCAGGAACTAGGCTGGTAGACTAATTAAGCACCCCCATATTGCAACACTTAAAAGCACTTATGGGAATGCCAATAACTTCCTAATGCCTGATTCCTAAGTAATCCTAAATTGTTCCACTGAATTCTCTTGTATGACCTTGGCTAGTTATATAATAGCTAATAACCAATGATAATGATGAAAAATTGAAAATGATGGCATGAGTTGATTTACTTCTCTGTGCAGATACTCCATCAGGACCAGAGATCAGGGCTTCTCCTACTAATAAAAGCGATAGCCTCAAGGACACTGCTTTCAAACTCCAGTAATCAATCATATTATTGATTTTAGTCCCTGGAATGGTCAGAAAATGGTAATGCACTGCACGGTATTTTTTTTTTTCTTACTCTTATCAGCCAGAACTTTGGTCTAGATCAGTCCTATGATATGTGGGGAGACCATATAGATTTATTATGAAAATAAGTAGTCTGGTATACTTGGGGGATATTCAGTTCTCAGCAGAAACATCAAAAAATTTAAAACTTTGTTACTTAGAAAAGTAAATCCACAACACCAGTACTATATTTGCTTTGAAATTATAATCTGCCAACAAAACAAAGGAAGAAGAAAAAGAGGTAAAAATAACACACGCCAGTGTTGTAAATATCACTGGGAACTGAATTTATGCCATTCACATAAAACTAGTTGATTTATGTGGTTTTGGTTCTCTGGCCTTTGTATACTTTGTTAGTTCTGTAACATTATATGGCTGATAAGACCAAATCCTTTCTGCCATGTTGTATTCCATGCCATCTTCCCTTAGCCTGAGCTTGACTTCTGAGGTCTTCTGAGAGCTGAGTATTTTTCCTAAGTAATCCTGAAAGGCCTTGGGTTTCAAACCAGGTAGCAGAATCTTGGTACTTGAGGGGGTCTCGGTATATCCCTCTAAGGAAAAAAAAAAAGTCCAGCTAATAATGATTCTGTTTCCACATTTACACTGTATTTCTCATATAAGGAGTTAACTTTGTAGACTTTATCCTAATTCTCACCAGTATAAACACTTTAGGTTTGAATAGCTTTTCTCATATTACGAAGCAATTTTACATCCATTCTCTCATTTCACTGGATCTTCAAACAAACAACCCTGTGGGACAGATATGGCATATGAAGAATAGTTACTTACCAGATTGGTTTCTAAACATTATTTCAATATTTATTGAACAACTACTGTTTGCCAGGCACTATTTTAGATAATGGCCATTCAGTGGCAAATAAAACACACCAAGACCCTGCCAAAAAACACTTAAGTGACTTGTTCAAGAACATAGATACTGAGTCCAAAATCTTTTGACTGGTGTGCTATATTATTATTTGCATCTTAAATTGGAAAAGTGAAGCCTAGATAACTTACTTGACTATTTTAATATAAAGTGGCATTTCTTGTATAGACTTGCTCAGCAACCACATCTGCTCACCAGCATTTGCGCCCATATTTTCTAGCTTCCAGTCTTTCATTAGATGAACTGTTTTATATTCTTGTTTAAAGCCAGTTCCTTCACATACACAGCCCTTTTCTCCTGCTTGAGGAGATCGATCCAGTCATCTCTCTCCCACCTACATCAATTCTACTGTAGCAAATCAGTAGTGTTGTAAAAAAAGTATTGTAATTTCTTCCACCTTTTTAAAAACAGACTTCTCTGGATCCCATTATCTGTAGCCACTCACCCCTTACCAGCTACCACTCCGTTTTTCTGCTCTCCTTTTGCAAAAATACACCTCCCTTTTAAATCTCTAATTTAAAAGTCAATTATTTATTGAACAAATGCAGAATAAATGAACTAGGAATGTTTCACATAAAGATAAGTAAGTTCAAGTATTCAGAGGACTTGTCACAAAAAAAGCCAACAAACCCCAAACTGGTTCTATTTTCCTCCAAAAAGCAGAACTATAATTAGTGGTTAGAAACATTCAGCATGATATTTGTACAAATAGTTTCAATTTCTCCAATATAACAGATGTTATACCCTTTCAAAATAAGAAAAGAGATATGTCTTTTTAAATATATAGTCCTCTTGGGACCTCTCAAGGAAGTTGAATTTTCATGTGGTATCTCCCATGGCAGCAATTGCATCAGAAATAAATCTCAAGTCAACTAACTGGTTTGTTAAGGAAATGGCCTTTTGTTTCCCAACTATATTCTACATTAGTGATTTTCAGGAAATGTGAGAAAAGTTCCATAAAGTAGATATATCAGAATACTCTAGAATTCTGATAGTCCATTCTAGGGAAATGGTCTTCCTCAACCCCAAATGAATCACTACCAACACAAATCAGTGTAACTGATGGAAATTTAGTGTGAACTAGGACAAGGGAAAAACAGTTGAAGACTATTCTACATAAGCAAAGAAAACAACATTTCATGAGTAACTAGAAAATATAAACCTTACTGTATAATATGCTAGGTGTCATCCAAATTGATAAACATTTCAAAGATTGTTTCAGCATAAATGTTTCCAGAATAAAACACACATAATACTTTATATCTGTATTTCATCATATGCTCCAATAAGGAATGATATGGTATGGCAATTGAAAATAAAAATTTTGACTTCTATATTTATCAATACACAAGATTCTGAAGGTGGAGCTCGAACCCAGGCTGATAAAATTTATTCAAATAAAGCACATTGCCAGTCTAGTTAACTATTGTTCATCGGGGATTCAACTAGATCAGGCTCCAGTATGATAGGTGAAAAAAACCTCAAAAGGAAACTTAACTCTTAGGGCATTCCCATTCTTGTGATCGAGTCAGTTTGCCATCATTGTTCTAGTATATTTTCAGGAAGTCCAATAGAAGCCACAAAGCCATCAGTGATTATTGAGGTGCAGTTGAGAAACCAGGGCAACATCTGCTTTGTTACATCTCTAAGCACTGCATGACTGGTTGACTACCTCAGATGACCAGTGAGCACTGATGGTCATTTTTTTTCGGCCAAAAAATCCCTGCTAGATTCTTTGTCCTAATGACCAAATTCTTCCATGTACTGACCGCACTCCAAGTTCAGAATTTGAGGCTTTTATAGGAAGTAGTATTCTTTTCCAAAGAAATTGTGTATTATTTATGTCATTATGGAACAGATACAAGGCTGGAAGCAGACCAAATCCTGAGTGTAACAATTCTTTTTGAAGCCTGAAGATGTTGAGTTTCTGATTCTTGCACTGATCCAGCAACTTCTTGAAACTGAAGGTACTTTCTACTTATCCCTGGCGTCTCCCCCTCCAAGTCCACTGTAGTATTTTTCCAAAGGTCAGACTCCAGACTGTTTTTTCCTTCAGTCCAGTGGAATGAAGCTTTGCCACCACTGCTTCACCAAAGCTGCTCTTGTCGACGTCACCAATGATCTCCACTTTGTCCCACCAGTCAATTCTCAGGCCTTGTCTTAACCTCTCAGCACTCCACGGTTAATCATGCCCTCCTCCTGCAAACATTTTCTTCCTCGACTTCTGGGACAGTGCTTTCAGTTTTCCCCTTACCTAACAGTTTGCTCCTTCCCAGTTGCTTTGCAAGTTCCCGTCTTCTAAGTCCTCTTAAGGCGTGAAGTGCCCCCAGGGCTTTCCTGGTTCTATTTCCTTCTCTTTCTACACTTACTCCCTTGGTGAACTCATCCAGTTTCAGACTTTAAATGTCATTCATATATTGTCAATTCCCAAACTCACACACAACTATCTTATATATATTACATAAAAATGTTTCTTCAGAACTTCTTCCTGAACTGTACTCATATCTAACCACTTACCTAATGTCTCTATTTGAATATCTAAAAAAATATCTCAAACTGAACATATCCAAAACTGAACTCTTAATATTCCCCTACAAAACTGTTTTATCCAGTGTTCCCTCTTTCAACTGACTGCAACTCGACCTTTCTAGTTGCTTAGGTCAAAAACCTCAGGCTGATGCTTGACTCCTCTTTTTATCAAATCTAAATTCAATCTATCAGAAAGTCCTTTTGGATTTACCATCAAAATATATCCAGGATCCCTTAGTCATTGAAGCCACCCCTTGGATTACCGAAATAGCCTTCTCACTTGACTTCTGATTCTGTTCTTGGCCTTTTATTCTCAATACCTTTCAAAACCTAAGTCATACCATGCAACACCTCCATGCCAATTAAAAGCCAAAGTCCTATGGCCTACCAGGTTCTATAGATCTGCCTCTCAATCCCCTCACCTCTCTGACATCCATCATCTCCTATACTCTCCTCTTTGCTTTCTGTTTCAGCCACACTGGTGTCCTTGTTGTATTTCCTGTCATGGTTCTACCTGAGGGCCTTTGCACTTGCTGTTCCCTCTCACTGGAACCTCTTCCCGAGACAGTTACACAGTTTGCTGCCCTAACTCCTTAAAGTTTTTGCTCAAGTTTCTTATCAAGGCTGACTCTGACCACCCTATTTCAATTGCAACATATGCTTCCATCTCTTATTCTCTACATTCACCATAGCATTTACTGTTCCTATTACTTAATTTCCTTTGGGTTATATTTACTTTCTCTTCACCCCCTTCTACTGCCATCCTTGCTCCTCTACTGGATAAGCTTCATGAGAAAAGGGATGTTTTATTCAGCTATGTAATCTAAGTACTTGGAATAGGATCTCACACAAAGTTAATGCTCAAAAAATTGTTAAATAATTAAGATCTTGCCTTTTAGAAGTCTTTTTGATGTATCATCTATCAAGGCCATTAGGCCATTTAAAACATGATGCTAAAATGGTAAGTCTACAGGTCTTCTAATGATTGACACAATTATCAGGATAGAATCTTGTTTTAAGGGTGACCACTTGTACTCTGGCAGGACAAATGTTGGGTTGTTCAAGGAGTATTTTTTAGTTTTGTAGATGTGTTCCTATATACTGTTGGCTGCAAGAATTGTTCTTTGAACTCCAATACTTCTGAAGGGCTGAACTTTAAGTTTTGTTTCAATGGGGAAAAAACTATCACAGCTTATGCAGGAGGGCTTAACGGCTGCCAAAAATATTTTGAAAGACTTCCCATATTACTTAAGTGTCTAAAGGATCTTATTTATCTTCACCAGGGAAATATTGTTTTAAATTCCCTCCTACGCCAGAATTTGGCATGAAAAGCTTTTCTTTCCTGGAACAATGGATAGAGATATTGAGTGTTTACATTGTTTAGAAAACCTACCCACAAGCTTCACCGAACACCAAAAAAAAAAAAAAGAAACAAAACCAAAGACATGAGCCAAAGGGACCTAGCACATACCACTTCTGTTCCACACTGGCTGTTTTAAGGACCTGGGTATAAAAGGTTTAGGCTAACACCTAATCTCCTCCAGGGAACACATAATGGTAGAAATTAATTCAGAACCTCAGTTCTAGAATAAGAAAAACTACAGGAACAATGAATTGGTAATCCTCAAATTCTCTTGATCTGCATGGTTTGACAAACAGCAATGAAACCTAAGACTACATATGCAAAGTTATTTTCACTCCTGGGGTCGATCATGAGATTGCTGTGATTCAGAATCTGTTTATTTGAACATGACTGCATGTTTAAAGTTCACCTGTTTAATAGTGTTTGGGTTTTTTGGCTTTGAAAGCTGAAAAATGTTTTAAGGGCAACAGTAGGATGGGACAGGAAATTCCTAAATTTCTGCTCAACTGTTATGAAAATGTATGACACGTACTGTACATAGTCCTAAGAGCATTTGGTCATTATAGCATTGAACAAAAACGGGTGTGCTTTTTGTGTTAAGTGTGACAGTTAAAGATGTGATATGAGAGTTTTATAAACAAAAAGCAAATTCTAGGGCTTAAAGACTTGTCTAAAGATATCTCTCCATGTATGTACAATGTTGAAGAAGGGTTGTGCAATTTCTGAATTTCAACTGGTAGGCTAATTAGGGGCCTAACATTTTGTTTGTGTTATTAGGGTATTATACCTTAATTTCCCAATAAAACAACAATTATTATTTAATTTTGGTTGTGCAGGCAAAAAGTAGCATTCAAAAAATATGCAATATATTTCATAAGCTCTCACCACCAAAAGAATGTATGTATTGTCCTTTACACAATCTTCAGATGAGAGTGTGTAACAAGTTAAAATTCTATGCAGTGCTTTTTTAGTCATACTGAAACTGAGACAAAATTTGGAGTCTAACAGCCTCTCCTCAAATGTTTTCTTCCATCTGGAAGCCATCAAATCCTGATCTGTAGCATCCACAATAAATGTATTTTTACCCTTCACATTTTATCATGAGCTTAACTCCTCCATTACTGAAACAGAAAACTGTATTATACATAGTGAAGGAAAAAAAGTGGTGCAGCTGTGACACCGAAAGACTTGAGCCAGAGAAGGGCTGACTGGGTTACGAACTCATGCTGCTGTGAAGAAAAACAAACTTAAAAGAACCATTTAACAAAAAGCAAAGCTGGGAGACAAATTTAGCATCGTTGCTCTTGAATTTCCTGGTTTTGTTGATTGGAGCCTCAAAGTCAGCGTTAAAATGCCAAGATTCACATTTAAATATTTCCCTTGAAACCAGAAAAACAATAGCTCTTTCAGGATTTGAAATGACACTGGGAAACACATAACAGAGATTTTATTGAGTCAGTCTATTTACATACTTAAAGGGATTTTAAAAATAAGTTCAACGGAAGATGTTATCCACAGACAGAAATAAGATATTCTGATCTATTGTTCCAGTTTAGGGCTCAGATATAAATGGGCTATAAAACCTTGTCTGAAAATAGTTGCGCAGTGCGTGCTCCACAGCCAGCCAATGCAGAGCCACGTTGCGGTGCCCTCCGGCTGACAGCACTTCTGAGACGCTGCAACTTTTTTTTTTTTTTTTAAAGAGACCGATCTCTGGGGTACACTGGTGTTTAGCACCTTTGTTGGGTCTCCCAGCTCTCCAAGCCCCTTAGCAACACTTTTATTCGCAGAGAGCCATTATGGCGCGAGGCATGGCCTGCCTTCCCGTTTGCTGCGCCTTCCTTCTCAGGGTGAAATTACAGCTTCCCACGGTCGAGTTCTGAGCACTGCCTCATAAAATGTGATCCTTTCACACGGGAAGGGCAGGGTGAGAAATCTCACTTTTAGGGTTTAGCAGGCAGAAGTAAGATAAAGGACCCGCGCACTCCTCCGAGCCGCATTTCGGGGATTCACACGCTCCGCACACCCAGCGCGTCTGCGGCGCGGCCCGAGATCCGAGCCCAGGGGCGAAGAACAAAAGGGACGCGCTCGCCCTCTCCGGCCCCGCCCGCCGCCGGCGGCGCGCGCCCCTCCCCCAGCCCTGCCCCTTTGCCGCGCGAAATGGCGGCCGTGCCACAAAATGGCAGCTGGGCTACGCCGCGAGCGGGCGCGGACAGAGGAATGAAAGGCGCTGCGGCCCCCTCCCCTCCCCACGGCAATGCCAGCCGCAGCTTCCTCGTGGTGGCTGTCGGCCGGCCCTCCGCGGGCACTGAAGTGCCCGGGCGTCAAGGCCCCGGCCTTCCCACGCTGCCCCGGCCGCTCCTCGAGTCTAGAATCAGCCTGGCGCCTTTGTTCTTCCAACTGCCCCGTCTCCAGGAGGCTCTTAACGGGATAAAAACGGAAGGAGTTGAGCACCGCACAACAGCCAGGCAACCTGTACTCGCCCAGGACACCCCTAAGGCCCAGCTGTTGTGCCCGAATTCCCAGGGTCTCCACTCTTGCAGCTTTACCTCATCACCAAGGTGAAGACAGAAAAGGTGGGATCAAAGACCACCCCACATAAGGGGAAATTAAGGAAACGGGTTAAATAGCCCCAAACCAGTACTCCAGCAGCCACGTCGAGTCCTAACGCACTGAGCTCACAGCTCCAGAGGGCGGATGCCGGCTTTCACTCCACCACGCAAACATCCAGTGAGCATTTTAGGCTTTCCATCATTGCCCCCTTGCCCTCTCCCTTCTCCCTGGTGTTGCGGAGCCCTGGGGCTGAGTATAGGCAGAGAAAGGAGCTGGTGCTGGGGTCCCCACGCTTTTCCCCTGCCTTGAGGGTCTCGGTGGGCTTGAGCTTTGCCTTAGCTGTGGCTGGCTGGCTGGAGACAGAGCGGTGTCGGTGTGCTTTGGATTTCCCCTCTCTCAAAAGCCTGCTTCCCCATGCTTCCCATCCCCCAGCTCCTCTAGGGACCCGTCTTTCCAGAAACTTCTCAGGGAACTTCAGCAAAAAGCCCCAGGCTTGGTCACCACCTCCCTCCCGGAGCATGCGCAAGGGATTGGGCGGCAAGTTCGGCGCGCGTGGGCGAGTGTGAGAGTGGTACGTGCTCGCGCTCGCCGTGTGGGGCTGGGCGGCTCTCTCACAATGAAGGGAACAGGTTTTTTTCCTCCCCACCCGCAAAGTTCCGTCGTTGCGCAAGCGCGTTGGGGCAACTCCCTGGACTCAGAGAAGGGGGAAGAGGCCGGTCCAGGGCTTGCTAGTCGCTACTCCGCGCGCCTGCGCACGGTGCCCGCTTTGCCGTACCCTTTTTCCTCGCTGCTTGGAGTAGCATGTTTGATCTGCGGTGTGGCTGATCATCTCGGTTGGGCCCTGTTTTCTGTTTCCTCAACGCCCACTCGCGGAAACTTTAGCCTTTTGACGGGTTATTAATTATGTACCGCGGGTTTCCTGGAGATTAGCCTTCTCTCACTGCCTCCGTGGCTCTCTTCCACTCGACTGCGTCATGTTCGGAATGGCTCCTGACTGGTTTGGGTGACCGGAGTGTGGAGCCTTCTCCAAACGGGAAACGGCCCTGTTCAAAGGACTGAGGGGTGGGGCGGGTGGCCGGGCTGCTTCCGCCAGGCTCTGTCTGCAATTCTTGCTCTCTGTCTGCAAGTCTCGCTCACTAAGCCAAAAAAAGAAGTCCTTTATTTGGAACGCTGTTCTTGGTACTCTACACAAGCCTCTGCTGGGGCTGGCTGCTTAGGTTTGTTCTCGGTATGTGAAGGCGGACAAAGGACCTTGACGTACAGCTCTGCCTGCCTCCCTTTGCAGAATTGAGCTTGGAGAGTGGTAACCATAGTAACCTCTTTTCTCTTTCTTAAAGAGTGTCTCTCGCTGCCCCTCCTTTTCTTCTCAGGAGCGTGGTGTAAGTTATTCCCAGGGTTGATTTGTGGGATCTTAATAAACCCAATCTCCACCTCCGCCCCAAACCTTGCCCCGTTTTGAAATGCAGTGGGTTAAGTAAGGTTTCCTTGGCAAAGCATGGATGTTTACCACTCTTCTAGTCTGAGCTTTGTTTCCTTGCCACCCTTTCTTTTGAAGCTCCATCGTTTCCCTGGTGGAGTAATTGCCTTGCAATGTTCGTTATTGTGTAATGTATCTTCAGAGCCTCATAGAGGCCAGGTTTAGAAGAGGGAGCTTGTTCGCGAAGAAGGTACCTAGGGAGCTCCTGAAGACTGATGTGGCCGTTGCAACGTGGCATTTTACGGTCGCCAGCCGTGTTTGGCTCTGAAGTTGTTCGACAGAGCAAACTTGCCCGCAGGTGCGAGCGCACCATTGACCACGCTGAGGTCAGACCAGGTCATCGGCTCTGGGCGGAGCCACTCTGGGTCCTAAGGAAGGGAGAGCTTTCTTCCTGGTGGGAATTTTGAGTTGGTGCCAGATTCCTCACAGGAACTCTTAGTATATAAAAAGCTATCTAGAGGCTATTGAAGTATTAGCAAGCAATAGAATTCTCCCCCTGCTGACAAGGCTATAATGTGGGGCTTGGAAATGACCAGATCAACTGTCCCTTGAATTTGCAGAATTTCTGTTAAGAGATTCTGTCTTAACAAATTATGGTTAATGAGAGTCTCTAAGGTTAGAGTTCCTACAGTAAGGATAACACTACTAAATGAGAAGAAAAACTTAAGTGTATGTTTTATAATTTTAAGTAGGCATAAAATCAGAGTTCTTATGTTGCTAATAGAATTTCTGGAAACTGATCTTGAGGGGAACAATATTTAATTTGAAAACTATAAAGAACAAAACTATCTGGTTTAAAGCCACCTTTTCGGTGAATATTTTTAAAAGTTCATGCTTAGGTGTATGTTTAAATTACCTTGGAGTGGGGAAAACCCCTTTTATTTCTCCCACTAACAATATACGTTTGTTACGACTTGATGGTTCTGTTATTAGAGAAACCATTTTAATCTAGCATCTTCAAAGAGATTATCATGAGGCATTCTCTCTTGCCAGCCGAAGTATTTTCCAAATAAAGTGCAAAGGATTCCCATTACTTTTGTATATGACTTGAAAAAATCCTATTATCTCCTCTTTCAAAATACTGCTATTTTTAAAGCCTTAAAAATAATTCCAGCATTTAATCTGGAAATATATCATGTCCTATCTCCTCTTTAAATAGAGTGTGGCTTTATTTTAAGCGAAAAAGTTTCAAGTGTCTAGTTATGGAATATTATATAAAATTAGCAGTGATTACCATCTAAAGAGAAATACAAAATATTGAGGCAGTTATTTAGATAAGCATTACTATTAAATAGCAATAATTGAATTAAAATGAAAACAGTTTCAAAACATTTTGAGTGAATACATAAATAATTTTTTATTTGAATTCTCTTATTTCAAACAAGAGCTAAGCCTTTGAGAGAGGAGCAGTAGACAAGCTAAAAATCCAAAGTCTGCTGAAAATTTCAGTACACATATAACAAATTACTAAACCCATTTTATTTAGTATTGTTTTTTGAGATTACATCAAGTGCACTGTGATAATTTTCTCTGAGTTAATCAGTAGCCTTGATTTGTATTATATGTTTTGCTTACTTCCTGATGTTTGAAAGTTACAAGCTCCTAAACATGTGGTCTTTTGGCTAATGTATATCACTTATTGTGAAGAGATTTTAAAGTTATTTCTCACGTGGATTAGGAGTAGTAGAGTTTTTAACAGTTAAAATCTCTGAATTAGAGAATAACGTTTTGTTCATGTGGGATCTGTTAAATATGTTGCTTTAGTGTAGTCAAGTACCAACATTTCCAAGCAACCTTTAACTAAAGTAACCCAGGTGATGACTTTCAAAAGTCATTTTATTATGACTTTTTCTGTGTGTAAAAGCAATACATGAGTTGCTCAGAAAATAAAGATGAATAAAAACTTTAAAAAATCCTCATAGGCACAACCATGATTAATATTGCAAATATCCTTCCAATCTATTTTTTAATCAATGCTATAAACATTAGTAAATTGAATTGTATTTATAATTCTAAATATTAAGTATATTAGCTGTATTTCCCCATAGAAGGAAGAAAAGTTAGCAACTTTACAGGGAAATGTAAAAACATAATTGATGTTTTAAAAAGAAAATATTAACCATTACATTCATTTCTGGAAAACTAAAAGCAGTGTGGAATCCATTATTTAGAGGATTGAACAGTAAATCATGAAGTGTTAGCTTGCTGGAAGAATGATTTAGAGAAGGACTAGCTTAGCTAATACTGTTCATCTGATTGGAGTTCTGATATTTTATGTATAATTTCACCAGAGTGAGCCTGCTATATCAAAATAAGGCTGGTTGCCCTTTTCACCATTTGACTCTCAGAACTTGCCAGATGCCTCTCAGAATAATGTAGTAGTGGCGTCTGTTTTATTTCCCACTGTTTTGGCAAAAAACCTGATTCTAATAATAGAGTTTGTTAGTATCGTCAAGTTCTCCTGCAGTTGGAGCTTTGATAATTTTAGAACTAATTAAGGAACAAGTACTTATATTTTAAGTAGGGGTTTTCTCATGAAACAGTTTAATTTTAATAGTTTGAGACTAGATTTGTAACCAAATTCTTGTTAAATATCTGGTGACCATTCTGTCCTCCTGTTTAAATGGTGATACTAATTTATCTGCTTTGTTGGGTAGGTTAGCATTCAAAGCCTGAGTTTGAGGTTCAGATGCTTTCCCCAAATGGGCTTCTATTATGCATGACTGAACTCTTTGAGCCAGTCTAGCTGGCTAAATAGAGGAGCTCCTCACAGTGTGAAAATAATACCTGATTAAAAACACATTGATTTTAATTTCCCTTTGCAGATTGCTCTGCTTTAATGTCATCTTTGTAATTATCTTTTAACAGTCAAATGAAGAAATTCACTTCATCTGTTTATCATAGATGAAAGCAGAGATCACACCCTTCTTTTTTATCTTTTTAAATTATTGTTGTTTTCAATTATTGTTAAAAAAATCAGAATAGGAGAATGGGTTGCCTTTCAATTGAAAATATATATGGAGATACATGCTTAGAAGAAATTCTGCTTTTGCAAATATTTGTAACAAAGACAAATAGAGGAAGCTTCTCAGTGTTCCCGACACATTGCCAATAAAAATGAAAAGTACTGAGAAAATCAAACACTTGATTTGGGGCTGTGCAGAGGGCCACATACTCATCGATTCTGTTAAGATCTTTGCCATAGAAAAAGTCAGCAAAAAGTGCAAGGGACTTGATAGGAAATTACTGCATATTGGTTTTGAGTATAGGACCTGGCTATCATTGTGAAAATGTTAAATAAATTGATATTAGTATGTTAACTTCAACTGATGCTTACTTTTGATATTAGCATGAAATTAGCAGCTTAATAGTATTCATGATAATTTTACAAATACCTTTACATGCATTATTTCATTTGATATTTCTAGCAACCTTACAAGGTAGAGAAGACATGTCTTTACCCTCATTTTGCAGATAAGGATATTGAGAGGATTTAATTGATTTGCTTAGGCCATATAATCAGTGAGAAAATTGGAACCAGTGAGAAAATTGGAACTGGAATTTTTGACTCTTAACTCAGGGCTACTTCCATTGTATTATAATGTCTGTCATCATGCCGTCTGTGTTTTTCAGTATCCCCCAAAGTTCAACATCAAGTAGAGTTTGTTATGCTGACAGAATTAGCAAGAAACAGCAACATTACTTTTAATCTGCAAATATTAACTTTTATTGAGATGGATAGCTTTCCTATCAGAATTTCTCATTTGTACCCAGCATCTACATGAGCGATTTTTCCTTTAAATGAATCTCCTTAATTGAAATCAGAGTAATACTTTTTTGGCATCCTAGGAGCACATTAAAAATTTGAAAATTTGAAAAGTGTTAAAATTTATTTTACTCTCCAAATAGCATGCTTATCTACTTAGGCCGCTATCTGTTGACATTCTGTAAACTGAGAATTCTCTGTTGAGAAGTGTGTGTCAGATTTTTTAAAACCCAGGGAACTAAAAATGAATACTTGGGTTGTTATTTTTGGTGCCCCTAATTACGAGAACAGGTGTTTTGATAAAACTAACACTTCAAGAGAATCTGAGTATGAGGTACTCTCCAACTATGTTTAATGGGATTTTGCTGGCCTTTGTATTGTAAAATAGAGACTTTCTCAGATGTTTGTGAATCTGTGGTAAAATGAGAAATACTCTCTTAATTTGATATTTGCTCCTAGTGTTTTTGATGTTGTGTGGTCTCTAAGGGTCTTTGGGAGAACTTTAATTCAACTTTGTTAAACAGTTTGTATGTTAGTAATCTTCTACCACTATTTCTTCTCCTACTTCCCAAAAGGTAGGGAACTAAAAAATATGTGTAAACAACTTTGCCCATTTCAAATTTACATTATAAAAATTAAGTGTCTACTCTGCTTTTTACATGAGGAAACAGCACTGCTGTTAAGACGACTTCTTTTTTCCTGATCTAAGAGAGCTACCTTAACATTTTTCTGTTGGTAAACATGTTGCCTTTAATTTTCACTTAATATCTCCTTATTCTTGTGCCAGGGAGAAAATATCTTAAGTAATCTTAATTGGCTATTTTGTTCCAGTTTATCCTTTTATTCTATGGTAATCACAGATGGACATAAAATATCCTATTTAATAATTAGTCTCTTGAATGATTTTGCTTCTAAAAGGCCTTTTTTTCAGCCTTTGAATTTTTCATCAGAATGATTTTTATCTGAAGACTGCACTCATGGTGAGATAAGCACCCCCCTTTTTAAAAATCTAATACAATTTTGTTTTCTGAATCTTCTTCTTTGTCAATGCCCCTTTTAATGTAATTCAGTTGAGACTCCTCTGCTCTTTATGGTGATACTTTGGTCTTTCCCAAGATGTTTCAGCTAATTCAGAGCCTATCAGGTTTTAAGTGAGTAATTTACATCATATTTTAAAATGTGTTTCAAATCATAGGAGCCTGTATTGAAATTCATGCTTCAAGGAAAAATGCATATCAGTTCAATGCTAACCAGAGCCACATATACACAACTGTATAGCTCATGAGTTTAGGTAATAGTGTGCTGGCCCGACACTCCTTATGCGGTAGTTGTTGTGACACAGAAATGGCCAAATGTGAATGGCTAATCCTACATCTGAATGCAGGTTGTTTGCTTTTACTTTTACTGAAGAAACAATTCCATTATATTGTCAAGAACAAAAATTTCCATGCCATTTGACTGATTTGCGTGAAGACAAGGTCAGCTTCTGGGGTGGCACTAAAATACAGTGTAAGTAAATCATGATTGAATGCCATTATTGTAGCGGTGCTTTCTCTGTTTCTAACTTTTCTAGACCTCTTCTGTTTCCACCTCTTACTGAAGTTCCCAAAACAGTAAAAAAAAAATATATATATATATATATAGAAATAGAAAATGTAAACATAGGCCAGGAAATAGCATAGAAAACCAGTTAAATTACCTGGCTCAGAGTCTAGGAGTTTTTTTAGAGGTAACTTGTCAAAATTATAAAAATCATCTCAATGGATGGTAAGGTGACCCCTGAGCTAGCACATCTTATATTGTAATTTTTGCAACTAAGGCAAGGGCTTGCTTAGCTTTCTGAATATCCTGAGGAGGGAAGAGAGATGATCTCGATTGATCAGACTTGCTGAGATCAAGCTTATTAAGTACAGTATAGACTATTAAATACAAGAAACCCTGATGTGACTCTCAGTTTTATACTCTGACAATCATTAAGAAATTTATGTTAGACTGTATGGTAAAAAAAAAAAAAAATTCTCAAGCTGTGGGACAAAACAAACTATGCACAGGTGACTCCAGGTATTAGTGTCATTCATTGTAGAACTCATATTTTCTAATTCAAAATATCATAGTTTGATGACAAGTTGGCTTGTATTTGAGGAGACAGTGAATCAGACCAAATATTTAAAATCTGGTCTGTACCTGAAGCACACCTGTTATTTTATTTACGGAGATTTAAAAAATTATAAAGAAAACTGAGTTCCTGACTGTTCTAAACAAGTCCATTTTTCTGGATATACTACAGTTGCCTTAATATTGCGTGTTTTCCTCAGGGTTCATGTAAACTGGCCTTTATATAAAAGTTCAACTGTAGACTTTAAAGGCCTTTAGGCCTGGGAAGACCTGAGGTCCTATCCTTTCCTCTGTTTAAATACTATTATATTAAATCCTCTGAGGGGAGTATAAGACAGACAACAGTCTCATTTCAGTTCTATTCCTAGTATACCATAAAGATCAGCTAGGTTATCTTGAGAAAAGTTTCACAAGATCCTATATAAAATAAAGTTGCTTAACGTTACAAGCAAATGATACTTGGGAAGGAGGGGTTCTGAAGCTGTCTTTGCTCAGCTAGGCGGTGAGAAAGGGCGGCCTTGTTTTGACACTTTCCCAAGCAGGCCCGGAAACGGCCAGAAGCTGGCCGAAGGGGTATGCAGGGGAAGGGGTCCTGGCCTCGTGTAGGAGAGAGGCCTTGCCAGCCGTTTGACACGCAGTCATGGCAAAACCAACCCTCTTCATCTTTTCTTCCCCCAGGCCAGCGCCTGGGACTCCCTCCTGCTCGAGAGGCTGTAGGCAGTTCTTGCCTCTACATGCGCCGGTGCCCTGATTAAGCTCCTGCCTGGCGGCCCGGTTCCCTGAGCGAGTGCGCGCCTGCGCACCGTGACCGAGCGAGCGAGCCAGCTTTCTTTCCAGGCCTCGCGTTCCTCCCTCCCCCGTGCGCCTGCGCACCGGCTGGGAGGAACTCAGCGTTTTGGCCTCGGCGGGCGGGCGGACGCGCGCGTGCTCGCGGCGAGGGGGGCGGGTCGCGCGCGCCGGTGGGAAGCGTCCGGCTGCCACAGCGCCAGCTCCGTCGTAAGTCGCTGCAGTCCGGGTCCCGCTCGCCCCTCCTCCCGGCTCCCCCGCCCGCAGCCGCCCGGGCGCATGCGCCTCCGGAGCGCGAGGGTCGGCTTCGGGTGTGTGGTGGCGACAGAGCGGAGCTGCGAGGCCCTAGAGTCAGAACCTGGGGGAGAGGAATGGTCTCTGCACGGGGGGGAGCCGGAGGAGTCGCCGCCGCTGCCGACGCCACCGCCGCAGCCGCCGCCGCCGCCGCCTTGGCGCCCGCCTCCCGGCGCTGACGGGCTCATACGAAGCCGGCGAGGGGGATCCCGCACCAGCGGTCTCCGGCACACCGCCCAGCATGGTCCGGGAAACCAGGCACCTCTGGGTGGGCAACTTACCAGAGAATGTGCGGGAAGAGAAGATCATCGAGCATTTCAAACGGTGAGTGACACGAGGCCCGGAGCCGCGCTCTCTCCTCGGGCGCCTCTGCCCGCTCCGGCCCGTTGCCGGCCCCTCCCCGAGCGCGGAACTGGTGCGGGCACCCGGGCTAGACCCACGGACGGGTGCCGGGGGCGCGCGGTGCCTGGCCGCCGCTCGGCCCGCGTCGCGGCGTTGGGCCTCGGGTCTCGGTGGAGCCGGCCCGGCTGCCGCCCTCTCCCTTCCCAGTAAGGAGGAGGCTGTCGTGCCCGCGGAGCAGCGCCGGGAGGGTGCTCTCACGCCGGCCAGGCAGCGGTGGGGTCGCGTCCTTGCGCGCCGCGGCCCCGGCTCCGAGCCCCTTCCCTGGCCCGGCCAAGGCCGGAGTCCCGCAGCAGCTCCCGCTCCTCGCCCTGCGGACGCGTGGAAATGTCTGACCTAGAGAGCTTTCTGTGCGAGAGGAAAGGTTATACAAAAACAAGAGTCTTGGTAGGTAATGTAGAAACCTCTCGGAACGGGAAGACGCTGCCACGTTCTAAGGACTTCTCACAGGATTACAGACCTAGAAACTAAATGGAAATGGCAAACGAAAATACGTGTTTTGATTTTCCCCCCCTTGTTTTTGTGGGGTTGGGTGGAGGATGATGTCTGAAAACAAGTTGGCGCGCCTCTTTCTGCTCTTTGGCCTGCCTGCCTTCCAGCTCTTTCTGGGGTCCGTGGAGGAGGAGGATGGGCACCAAGTGCTTGCAGTGGGAGACCCACCTCAGGCGGGAGGGTCGCCCCCTCACTCCAGCGCTGGGAGGCCCCGGGGTTCCTGTCTCCGCGGCCGCTGGCGTGAGCCCTGAAGAGCCGCCTTGAAAAGAATGGTTTCCCTCCTACTCAGAATTGTTTAATCAATGATGAGGAACGTGCCAGTCTTTCAAGGTTAGATGTATGTTTTTTTTTTTAATTGGCCAGAGTATTTTTTTGTCCGTGAAATATAGGAATGTTCCCGATACATCTTACTTAGTCGCGTTTGGGGCTTGTTTTCTTTGTGAAGTTATGTGTACCATAACGGACAGAGTTTTTAATAGTAAGTCCCGAAAATGACGACTGACTTACACTTGGTGCAAATTGAGAAGGACTAGCAAATCTCTGTCCTCGAATATTACTGTTTCTTCTGATATTCAAGATTCTGGAAGGTTTTAAGTTTGGTTTACTCTTAATTCCTCTTACTACCTAGTGAGTGAAGGAAATTATGGAGCGCCCTTATTAGTGAGTCACCATGGGAAAAATAGGTTGCGTCGCTCGCTCTTGAGCAGCTTGGATAAGGAAATGGAAGCAGCGGTAGCAGAGCCCCGCTCTTTCAAATGGAGGATCATTGATTCTGTCGGTGGTTGCTGTTACTGGGGTATTAAATCTTCGCCGGTGGAGCGCGCGCTTGCGCGTGTCCGCGTGTGAAAAGGAGCGGGGAATAGTGAAGCCATTCATAACGTGCTAAAGCTGTCCTCCGCAGCGCTGGGGGAGGCGCGCTTCCAGGGACTCGCCCGGTGTTTACTACGTTGTGCTGAGAAACCAGGCGAGGGGCAGGGAGCACAACCTCGCCTCTGCCCCAGTGAGAGAGGGGGAGAGAGACCTCGGGCCCGGTTGGGAATCAGATGGGAACTTTATCTCCCCGGCGTTGCTCCACCCCTTTCCCAGCACCCCACTCTGTATACTTGAAGTGTTTTAGTGGAAAAAGGCTTTAGGTGCAGATTTTTCAAGTTAGATGTGCTCACTTTTATCTCCTTGTGGATTTTATGGTACTGTCTGGGAAATTTGTGTGCACCGCCGTGCAAACACGTGCATTGCAGCATTCTGTTTGCTTCAGTGTTAAGTGGCCAGACATGTCGTTTCGCATTATGCAGATCCCAGAGACACTGCATGCTTATCGCGGGGAGTCTGACCCCTCTGCAAAATGAGAGGTTAAGGGAGAGGAAAGGGGAAATCGTCCAAGGGAATTTTGGAAGGTTTTTAAGTATATGGTGCTGCATTCCTGCTTGTGTGAATGACTTTCTAAAATGGCGGCCAGGACCCACTTTATGTGGGAATCAGCAGAGCAGATCTCAGAATGCACAGAGGGAGGAGGGGGGCGGAGGATAAGAACTGCCTTCGAAAGCGGCGGACTGGAGAACGTTACTGTATTGAAGAGGGCCTGGCTGCATATTGCTCACGGCTGCATTTAAAGAATATCTTGCCTATTGCAGAGCAAAAGTAGATGATACTGAAAACATATTTTTAGACTATGCAGGACATATTGCCCCGAGACATTTTTAAAAGTGACTTAAAAATTTTAAACAAATTTAAGATAGTTCTTTGAACAGCTAGTACATTATTATGTGTTAAAAGAGTGTAGAAAGGTGTACAGAGAAAAAATCTCCCCTTCACCCCTGACCCTGGGATTCCCAGTTCCCATCTTCCCCTTCCAACTCCCACCCCCAACAGGTAATCTCTATTTCTGGTTTCTTATCCTTAAACATATACAAGAAATGTTCTTGCTGATACAGCTATGGAGCTAAAATAGACCTTGTTTGGATAAATCCAAGACCTTTTATCACTATTGTAGAAAACGTTTTGTAAAATGTATGATAGTTACTGGGAGGGGAATTAAATCTGAGTAATGTAAATGAAAGGGATAAAAAGGTAGGTGTACCAAATGATGGCTCTGCAAGAAAAATGTAAGATTACTCACTTCTGGTGTCTTTTAGAAATCAGAATGAGAAAAACCATATAGTAGCTATATTAAAACTGAGGTTAAAGTGCCTGTTTTTACCCTTTTCCCTAGCTGATTACAACATTAACTAATAACTGTTTCACAGGATTAAGAGGTGTATACTGGGAATACATTATACAAAACGTCTTCAAAATGAATATTCTCCTAATGGTGATTAGGCTTTTGCAGTAGGTGTTTGGATTAAACAAAAAAAGATTAAGAGAGACAGCTTTGGGAGCAGGGCAGCTTAGAGTCATTTTGGGGGTGGGTAAGGTCAGAGCCAATTCTTTTTTTATTATTTATATTTTGATCAGTGTTTTTGTTAGAAAATAGATTAAGGGAAGGGTGCTCATTTGGCTTTTTCCCTCTGTGCCAAAGAGACCAAACCCTTAAAACAAAGTCAGAGCATTTTCAAAATTTGGCTTTACCTTCTTACAATAAGAATACATGTATTGTGTTCATTATCTTATAGCTTTCAATATGCTGGTTGAAGAAAATTAGATGAGGACTGTTTTTGAATCAGATTTTTAACAAAGATCTGTAGCAGGGACTGAATTTGCACAATAAAGTCCTTTCCTTTGTATGTTAGCTGGGTTGAAGGGGGAAGGGAGGAGTTATACAACAATTGGTTGCTGTGTTAGTTGTAAGGGGAGGAGAGGTGTGTGCAAAGGCGACTCCTTGAATTAGAATGCATGCATGAAAAGAGCCCTTTAAAGAATATAAAATTCGGTGTCATTTATTTTCAGTTATTAAATAAATCATATATTAAGGTTCTTGCAATATGAAAGGTAGCGGCTCGTGTAAAAAACTGTTAAAAATGAGACCCATTTAAAAATGTATTTTGCTTTTGCTAATTTTAAATGTCTTACCATGATGATTTTCCTGGGTTTAAATAGCTGGGGTATACATTATGTGGTACATGTTATTTGAATATCCTACTTTTCAGGCATAGTATAGAATATGGAAGAGTTTCCTTGTCCTTACATACTCTATAACTAGAGATATTTTTAGACTTAAACAAATTTGACTCACCGTGGCCTACATCATTGCTACACCATTTCCTCTTTTGAGCCCAGCCAGTTTCTATGCAGAAACACCTCTGGTTTGAAAGTTACAGTTTTGAATATCATTTTTATGATAGGCTTTTGCACGTTAAAAAATTTTTTTAGAATTTTTAGAATGAATGCCTCTGGCAGATTGGACAGCATAGGGCTCAGTACCAGGACAAATGATGATGTTTCACTTGTGTAGAGTCTTTTTCTTGTAGAGTCTTGATTGCTCAGGCATTGTATTGTTTGGTACGCTTATGAAGAGACTACAGACTCGATTTCTGAGACATTTTTAACCCTGTGAGCACTAACGCTTTGGGAAGAGTTATGAAGATAGTGGTGATGTGAAAGCTTTCCCTAATAGTCTTCCAAGTCTCACTTACCCTTAGTTTGAAATTTTGCCTAAATTAAAAAAACAAAATTTGAAATATTTCATGAAAACTAGCACTTCAGTTGGAGACTATGTATTTCTCTGCTTTGACTTTTAAGAATCTCTAGTGTTTGAGCTGTTGTTAACTAGTGTACGGTATTTAGAGTGAACATTGTAGTCTGAAAATACCTTGTTTATATTCATTAAAGTTGGGCTCCTGAATTTCGTTATTGGATGATTTGAAGTAAATATTGTTCAGTACCTTGAAGCACATTCATTAGCCTGTTGAACAAGAGATTAAAAGTAACAGTTTTTCATAGTTAAGCTTACAGCCTTTACTATTTGTTTTCTTTATCTTTATTTATTATTAGCATTGTTAGCCTTACAGCTATCATATTTTGAATGAAGGTAGTATGCTCTATTGTAGAAACTAATTAGAATGTTTAATCATTTTATTAGAAACCATAAATTTTGGTGTGATATCTAGCTGGTTTATAGTATGTGGAAATATGCTTTGCAGTGAAAAGATGTTCTTGGTATAATTTTAAGTTATTGCAATATTCAGATTTTTCCTCTACATGTGTCTATCTGCCAAGTTGAAAATTATAAATATCTAAAACACCTCACAAATAGGAATGTCTCTATAAAACCCTAACTTAGTGAATTTTTGGTTTTAATTAGGATTTCATCTTGAGTATAGAGATGAATTGACACTAGCATATATTAAAATTTTTTATTATGTAAGGAATTGCTCCAGTTCTTAAGGTGAAGGAATATTTGTGGGGAAATTAAAATGGAAAACACTTATTTGTTCTGTTGCTTGTCCAGGTGCTATTTTTAGTCCAGCATTAAACTCTAGGAGTATGTGTGTCTTTGTGTCTGTGTTTGGGTTACTTGAGAACATTGACAAATGAAATTATTTTCTGATTATACCTTGTATTATCTTTGCTACATTCCTACAGTGTTTACATTCAGTATATGTGCTTTTACATAAAATACATTTCTAGTTTGAGTCTTAAAATTGTCTCAAGTGATTTTTTTAAAAACTTTACCTCATTTTATTCCTTTGATTTAAAAACTAGGACATTTGTACTCTTCTTAAAAACATTGTATTTTACAAAAGTACGTTTGGCATATAATGATTTGTATCTTTTGTAAATCAGTAAATTGGTGAGTGGTGGATTTCTTTGTCTCAATCATTAATTTTTTAAAATTATGCTGTTTGCAGGAAAGGCTCTTTTTTGTATTCAAGATTATTTAAAAGTCACCTTGGTCTAAAAGAAATAAGATTTTAAGAAGTTTATCACTCTATTGTATCAATAGGACATTAGAATCTTCAGTGAAAACTGTTACCTTTTAGATTAGAATTTAGGAGGAGGTACTTAAACTTGAGTGGGAAAATTTTGTATCTTTATATTCACTAAACCTCTTGATCAGAATTCAGTATTTCCTTCAATTATAAGGTAGTAGTGTCATGGTAGTACCAACATGGCAGTTTAAGTAGCACCTGTGATTTCACCAACACAAATAAATGTATTTTAATATTCACGTTGCAGTTGTTGTAGATCTCATTTATGCTCATCACAACTTGTAAATTATAGTAGCTCTCAGATCTGCTGCTAGATACTTCTATTTAATGCATTAATAAAGACACATATATTACTATATGACCAATATGTGTTGCTATATGTGTAGATATATTTTTAATTTTTTACCTTGAATTTTGAAATTACAGAAAAGTAGAAAAGTAGAAAAATATTAAATGAATTTCATGTAGCCATCATTCAGCCCCTACACCCGTCAATTGTGGTCTGTCTTGCCTTATGAAGAAAAAGAAAGCCAGGGAGGGGAAGAGTAAGGGGCATGGGGCTGACAAAGGTCTCTTTGAAAAGATGGCATTTGATAAACCAGAATAAAGGCCTATCCTGAAATAGTTCAGGAGTAGTACAAAGAATTTCCACATCCTCTTCACCCACATTCCCCAGTTGTTAACATTTTGCCACATTTGCTTGTTACCCTCTTCTTGTTCTGGCATGATATACTGTCATCCTAAATTCTCTAGTGCATATCTCCTCCAAACAAGGACACACTCCTTCATTATACCACCAGTCTTCCCAGTCAGGAAATCAGCATTGGTACAGCACTACGCAATTTATAGACCCCAGTCAAATTATGCCAGTCATCCTAACAATGCTTCTTTCCCCTTTTTGGTCCAGGATCCTAGCCAGTACCGTGGGTTGCCTTTGGTTGGTGTTTTCTCAGTCTGGAGCAGCATCATCAGTCTTACTCTAATTCTCATGTGCCTGATAGTCTTAAATAGCATTAGGTCTTTGATTCTGCAGGATGACCCTTCACCTAAGACTGTCCATATTACCTCATGAGCAGATCAGGTCATGAATTCTTGGAAGGAATACCACAGAAGAGATTCTGTGCCTTTCTCAGAGTATCATGTAAAAAGTCAAACAGCATTAATCCATCTGGTAATGTTAACTTTGATCACCTAGTCCAGTTAGTGTCTTCACCATTTTCCCCTTTGTGTTTGATTGGCATTTTGTACGGAGATAGTCTAATATTAATCACCGATAGTCTCTTCCATCATCAAGCCTGTATTACTAGCCTTAGTATCCATTGATAACCCTCACTTGTATATATACTACTGTGATTGTTGCCAAATGATTATATATTACTGGGGTTCCTTCTACATTTATTCCTACTTTAGGTAAGAACTTTCCATATTATACATATGGTTTCTGTTTGTTTCAGTAGGTTTTTTAGTCCAGGGCTACCTGAATTGTCCTAGATTTGACCAGTGGGAGCTTCTTCACACTGGCTACTGTGTTCTTTTGCTATTTCCTTATCATTCTTTAAGCATTTGTTTATTTCTGGCATAACAGGGCTCATCTTGTACTTTCCCTGCCCTCATCCTGGAATTAGTCATTTCTCTAAGAAGCCCTGGTTCCTTTTAGTGTAGGATGGTATTTAGAAACCGAGATCTATGTGCTCATTTTACCCATTGCTACAGAGCTAAAAATGTGTATATACTTGTATGTGTGTTATGTGTATATACTTATATGCACATATGTTTGCATATATACACAGGTGTCTTCTATATCATGTTTTAAAACTGTAGGTTCACAGATCAGGATGTAACTCCCATTTCCATGTTTGTAAATCCCTTCTCAGACAGTGAGAAACCTGCCTCTCATTATTCCCAATACACAGGTGACCCTTGGAGCAACATTGGGGTTAGGGTTGCTGAACCCTTGTGCAGTCAAATCTGTGTATAACTTGACTCCCCCAAAACATAACTACTTGGGGTTGGGGTGCCAAACCCTTGTGCAGGCAAATCTGTACATAACTTGACTCCCCAAAAACATAACTATTAATAGCCTACTGTTGAGGAGAAACCTTACTGTAACATAAACAGTCGATTTAACACACATTTTATATGTTATATGTATCACAATAAAGTAAGCTGGAGAAAAGAAAATGTTTTTTCAAATTGTTGGAAATCTCTAAATATTTTTTTCCAATGTAGTTAATTGAAAAAAATTAACTGTGTATAAGTGGACCCACCTTGTTCAAACCCATGTTTTTCAAAGTTCAGTTGTATTATTTACCCAGTCAATTATGTTCTCAATGTAACTAGTAACTCAACCCCTTTGCCACCTCTGGGCACATTTCCGCTGATGCCTCTGTACCACATCCCCTCCCTCTCAACTACTCTTTTTGGAAACCAACATTTGGTGGGGAGGGTGGGGCTGGGAAAGGAAGGTGGGACTAGAAGTGACTTGAATATTTTTGCCCTCAATTTTTTCTCTCATGGGAGACACTTGTGAATGAAGTTGTCTGGTGCCTGCCTCTGGTGCCATTTTAAAGCAGATTTAGAGCTACTCGACTATTAAATTTTAGTTTTGGTTCTACTTCAGCCACTGACTTCATTACATGAGCTTAATCACTGAATCAGTCTGAGCTTTACTATATACTGAATCACACATAAGAGGATTAGTTTCTTAGGAATAATACTAGGAATTATATCACTACTCATTTATTTGGGTGTCAGTCACTCATTTTGTGTGGTATCTCGGCAAAATTTCACCTTACCTCACAAAACCTTGTTGACCTCAAGGTTTCTTTTCTCCATATTTCAGGTGTATAACATAATGATTTGATACTTGTATATATTGCAAAGCAATCACCAGATCACTACAATAAATCTAGTTAACATCTGTCACCATTCATAGTTAAAAAAGCTTTTTTTTATAATCGTGACTTTTAAGATATAGTCTCTTAGCAACTTTCAGATATGCAATACAGTATTATTAACTGTAGTTTCCATGCTGTACATTATATTCCCATGATGTACTTATTTTATAACTGGAAGTTTGTACCTTTGGAACCCCCTATCACCCATTTAGCCCACCTCCCATGCCCTGCGTCTGGCAACTGCCATCCCTGTATCTGAGCTGCTTAGTGTTGGCTTTTTTTTTTTTTAAGGTTCCACATAGAAGGGAGATCATACTGTATTTTGTCTTCCTTTTTCTGACGTATTTCAGTTAGCATAATGCCTTTAAGGTCCATCCATCTTGTTGAAAATGGCAAGATTTCTTTCTTTTTTATGGCTGAGTGTATTCCATTGAATATATCCATCACATCTTTATCCATTGATTAATGATGGACACTTAGGTTGCTTCCATATCTTGTCTATTCTAAATAATGCTGTGATGAACATGGTGATGTATACATTTATCTTTTTGAGTTAGTGTTTTCATTTTCTTTGGATAAATATCTAGATGTGGAATTGCTGGGTCATATAGTAGTTTAATTTTTAATTTTTTGAGGAACTTCCATACTGTTTTCCATAGTGGCTGCACTCAACTTTCTTTTCCTTCTCCCTCTGCACTACTCTTTTTTAAAAAATTTTTTTATTAAGGTATGATTGATATATACTCTTATGAAGGTTTCACATGAAAAAACAATGTGGTTACTGCATTTACCCATATTATCAAGTCCCCACCCAGACCCCAATGCAGTCACTGTCCATCAGTCTCTGCACTACTCTTGATCCCCTTCCAAGGAGTTCCTTAATGAATTACAACCCTTATTCCTTGGCACAAGCCTTAGAATGCTGGAGTTTGTATAGTTTGTGTTATATTGAAGTAGACCCCAGACATTTTATCCGTAAATGTTTCAGTATTTATCTCCAGAAGATCAGGACTGTTCAAAGATATCCCCAGTCAATATTTTCAGATACCCATTTAATGTTCCAAGTTTGCAGTTAAAATTTTTTTAAAAACAGGTTCTTAATAAGGTTTGCAAATTGTCATATGTATTTCTTCAAAAATTTTTAGTCTAATTTGCGTACAATGAAGAGTTTGTTGAATTTTGAGAAATGTAGTCATCCTTGTAACCACCACCACCACAGTCAAGATAGTACAGTTTATTTTTAATGGACATTCGGACTCTGAGTCTTTTTTAATGTGTAAGTTTTAATTTTTGTCTCCTTACAACTTAATTTGTTGGGAATCAGGTTAATTTCTTTCTGTGGAGTTTCTTACAGTGTGGGTTTTGCTGATGACATTGTTTCTCCTGTAGTATCCTTAACGTCACCTTTTGTCCTTTATTTACTGTATTATGCCCCTATGTGCACCTATTTTTAAATATTTGATAACTATTTCAATATAATTGTTTTTCTTCATAATCCTGGGCATTTTATTATTATTATTTTGGGAAAGGGTTTATAGATTTTACCAGACTGTCAAAACAGTCTGTGGCATAAGAAGGGTAAAAACTATTGGTTTAGACAAAGCATTAGGTTAAGAGTAAAATGCTAGCTGCGTATTTAGGTGCTGATTTTATCTTTGATATATAAAGGTTTAGATGAAAAAGTAAAGTACACCAAAGCATGTTAAGACTAGGAAATGAAACAAAGGTAGTGTCCTGTGAATAGCTTGATTCTTTCCCCCTTCTCTTTTTCTTCACTGTAAACTTACATGATTAGAACTGCTGTTTCTACTGTTTTTGTTTTGTTTTGTTTTTACACCCCCCCTTCCCCTATTTTTACCCTAGAAGTAATGGAATCTTTAGATTAAGGTTATTCCTTTTAGTCAGCTTGAATTCTTCCACTGAAATGAATTTCAAGCACATAGATACTGATTTCTATTATATAGATGGACCCACCAGCTTTAATCAGAGAAAACAAGCTTTGTGAAAATCTCAAGTTAATAGAGAGCTCCTAAAATTGAATTTGTATATGATGCTGTATATAAATTAAGAGACTTTAACAGTTCAGTAGCACATTTATTACCTCAAATCGGTACATTTCATTTCTCCCCAAAATTGTGTTGGATTATATGATTTCTAAGGTCTTTTCAGTTTAAAAAATGTTAAGAGCTGTCATTCTTGATAACAGATAAAGGTCTCTGCCTGGAATGCTATTAAGATTTAAATAGTATGTATTAATGGTCAGTTGGGGTTATAAAAGAGCTTAATATCTAGAAATACTGTAAAGCTGTCTTTCAAAACATTGGTGTATTGTATTGGTTACTTTGAAATGAATCATTCTGCTAACCAGCTATGCTTGTCAATCAAAAATAGCCTTCCTAGGTCAAGATTTGAGTGGTAGTTGTAGTTTCAAGTAGTTTTAAATTACATTGTAGATCATTTTGAAAAAAATTAAACTGTGTGAATGTGTTTTGTTATACTGATCTAAGGTGTCTAAGGATATACTCTAGTTTTTCTTGTCACTTACGCCTCTTACTCTTCTTACAAAGTAACATTTTCCACAATGGTTTTGACACAGATCATTCCTTTTCAGCATAATTTGCTTTGTCAATCTGAAAGTAGATGCATAAAATGAACTTTCATCCCAGTTTTGGGTCTCACCGGGTTATATTTGATTTCCTTTTTGTTGATCTTACTGGAAATTTTGTTTTTAAATGTTTTTCTGAGGATTCTTCCTAAAAGGCTTTTTGTTGGTAGAAAAAGCTTTTTAGTTCTGGAGATTATAATTACTCTGTTGATTGGAGAAGTTTGCCTATATAATAAGTTTAAGGAATGATTGGCTGGAGACTAATGACTTAGTGTTCAATTTGATGGGATTGATTTTAGGCCAGGGTTCTTTATTGAGAAGCGTGTTTACTTAAAAGTTTGTAAAACAGTAGAATTGAGTAGAAAAATCCAAAGACCTTTTAAGATTGAAGAGTGAAAAAGAAAAACTTATTTCCTTAATCTGGGAGTAGAGGTAGTCTTCAAATACTTTACAAAAATACTCATAGAGGTGTGTGAAAAGAATATGGAATTTATGTATATTACAAAAAGGTGGGGTCACATTTTTGTCTTGATTCCATTCTATCTAAGCAACAATATATTATGAAAATAAGGATAAAAGTCACTAGTCAAGTGAAATATTAGAAGTATTCATAAATTTCCCTAAATGTTTTTTTAAATTATTATTTTACTATGAAGTAAGTGTAAGTCCGGGGAAGGGAAGGGGAAAAATACCTCTAAAAACCAAAATCAGTCAAAGGGAGAAGTAAAGTTTAAAATCCATTTATTGCTTACAAACTGCAGTCTGGGGCCTTCTCTCATTTCTGCCCCAGCAGAAGCAAAACCTGCCCTTACCCTCACCTCTCAAGTACAGATAAGCCCTCTGTTGCCTAGGTAATTACCCACTGATATGGAGATGACTCTCCACCCCTGAGGAATGATGCAAGTGCACTAAAGCCATACTTCTCTCCACCTCTGAATGCCTATTGATATGCAGATGTACTAAAACCAAGCGAGATATTCTGGAAATGTTACAATTTTACCCACGTAAGTCATAAGGTTTGAAATAAATACCTTCTCAGCAATTGTACTGTAAGTAATAGTCATGTTAAGCCAGGTAGGAAGCACATTTTCAAAGAGTTCTGTGCATTCACACCAGGGACTCTTGATACGGTTTTCTGCTAACTTATTATTTGGTCTCTTGGCTTCTGCTACTTTAGTTTTGTTCTCTCTAGCCTTTCCTTTCTGATCAGCTTACCTCACTTTTTTTCTTCAAATTGCTGTTTTATTTACTGCCATTACTTTAAGACATGGTTAATCATGATTATTTGCATTCTATTTACAACTATACTTGAGTTTTTCCCAGAAAAGCGCTGTGTAAATGAGACACAGATACGAAGTTATTCATGAAATATTGTGAGAACGGATGTCCAAAAGTCAATTTAGCAGTCGACATCATGATTATCTATATTCCTCTACTACATATTTTGATTCTTCACTCCTGCCCTCTGGAGAAGTACATTATGAATTTTTTCTGAGATTATCTAATACTCAGGCTTCTTTTTTTGACATAACTGGTATAATCTAAAGATCATAGAATCTTTGAAATTTTTTCTCCTCATAATTAGATATTCTTTGAGGTTTAAATCAGTCGAGTGCCATCCTTTTGTTAAAAATTAATTTTATGTAGTAAATAGTTTCTCATTAGATTGGTATGCAGTTGTTGTTTTTTTTTTCACTGAAGTAATGGTGCCTATAATCTGAAGAATTTTGTATTTCAAGGCTTTACTGAAAACATTTCCTGTTCCCCAAGAGTTGTATCATCAAGCTTTCATGTACAGGAATTTAGGCTCACCACGGATTCAGTAAACAGATGAGTACGGTTTTGTTGGTTGAATGAAGCTTATCTTTAGGCTTCAAGATGTCCTAAACCCTCTGTAATTAGAACCAATAGTTTTTCATTTATAAGAAAGTATTATGTTCATAGACATAGTCACAATAGCTAAAAGATGGAAACAACCCTGCATGCATGACCCCTGAATGGATAAACACTGTGCTTAATAGGTGTGTGATAAATAGAATACATACTATGGAGTATTATTCAGCCTTAGAAAAAGGAAGGAAATAATTACACAAGCTACAACATGGATGAACTTTGAAGACATTATGCTAAGTGAAGTAAGGCAGTCACAAGAGGACAAATAGCTAATGATTCTACTTACATTAGGTACCTAGAGCAGCCAAATTCATAGAGTCAAAAAGTGGAATGGTGGTTGCTTTGTTTCTTTACTGTTAGAAGCAGGGCTACAATAGGAATCTTGTACACTTTTGGCAGACATGTGTTATTGTACATGTATAATAAATTCCTGTGAATGGAATTTCTGGGGATGGGTACTTAGCTCTTAAGAGATACTATCAAATTGTCTTTCTAAGAGGTTTCTCTAATTTATACTTTTACAGACAATGTTATGGAAAGTGCCTATTTTCTTATACTCTGGCTAATACTTAGGTATTATTAAAATTTAGGTCTTTGTGTTACATGATATCTTTTAAAAATTTGGATAAAATTGAATAGCTTTTTTGAGTGCTTGTTTTGTTTACTATTGGTGTGTTTTATTGTAGTTTTTGAAGAACTTCCTATTTAGATATTTTGTCCATTTTTTGTTTGGGCCTCTGCCTCCCTTGATTTTTTAAGAATTGTTTGTATATTTATTTATATCATTTATTTCTCATGTGTTATATGTATTTTTCCCTACTTGTCTTTTGACTATATTTTTGCTGTTGAGGAGCTGGAATTTTTATGTGGCCTTTCCCTTATGACCTAGGGATTTTACCTCATGCTAAAAGTCTTAGATCCAAGATAGTACAACAAACTGATAATTTTATTTGGGGGGCCAGGGAGATAAAACACAAATCAGCAAACTATTATAAACCATTCTTTCTTCCCCTTCTTTTTCTACTCTTTCCCCCGTCCTTCCAGGTACAGAAACATCTCAGGGTATTAGCATTTTCTAATTTGTTATTCCAGAATGAAACCTCATACCCATTAGCAGTTGCTCCCCATTCTCCCTTCTCCCGAGTCCCTGGCAACCACTAATCTACTTTTCTGTTTCTATGAACTTGGCTGTTTTGGACCTTTCATATATATATGGAATCATACAGCATATTATTGGCTTCTTTTCACTTAGCATAATGTTTTCAAGGTCTCTCCATATTGTGGCCTGTATTAGAACTTCATTCCTTTTCATTGTATGGACAGAGAACATTAAAAAAAATCTGTTCAGCAATTTTTGGAAATTTGGTTTCCATTTTTTTGGCTATTATGAATGAATGATACTACAACAAACATTTCTATACTTGTTTTTATGTGGACATAACATGTTCAGTTCTCTTGGGTATATATCTAAGAGTAGAATTGCTGGGTTATGTGGTTATTCTTTTTTTTGTTAATTTTGGTATCATTAATCTACAGTTACATGAGGAACGTTATGTTTACTAGGTTCCCCTCTTCACCAAGTCCCCCCCACAACCCCCATTACAGTCACTGTCCATCCATGTAGTAAGATGCTGTAGAGTCACTACTTGTCTTCTCTGTGTTGCACAGCCCTCTCCATGCCTCCCCCCACATTATACGTGCTAATCATAATGCCCCCTTTCTTTTTCCCCCCCTTATCCCTCCCTTCCCACCCATCCTTCCCAGTATATGGTTATTCTTAATTTAACGTTTTGAGGAACTGCCAAACTGTTTTCCAAAGTGGCTGCATCATTTTACAATCTCACCAGCAATGTATTAGGGCTTGGATTTCTCCTTTTCCTCATCATCACTTGTTATCTTTTTCATTTTAGTCATCTTAGTAGGTTTAAAGTGGTATGTCCTAGTTTTGGTTTCTATTTCCTTAAAGACTAATGTTATTGAGCACATTTTCTTAAGTTTATTAGACATTTGTGTATCTTTGGAGAAGTGTGTATTTCTATCCTTTGCCCATTTTTAAATTGTTTTATGTCTTTTTCATTGTTGAGATATGAGAGTTCCTCATCAGATATATTAATATGTAGGTATTTTCTCCCTGTTTTCTTTAAGTTTATATTAATTTTTAGTATTTGTCCTTGGATAGAATGAGGCCATTAACTTTTAATTTATCTTTGTCATGCTAACAATTTATATTTATCTTTGTCATTTAGATAATTGTTAAAAGTTAAGTCTTGCTTTTGGTTTTAACCTGTATAATGACACATGCTGTAGTACAGATATCACTATCTTATATAGTTATGTCCAAATTGTAGGAGTTTTGCAATGCAAGTACATAATGCAGAGTTATACACTACATTTACTGTGTTGAAGTATGGGGTATCAGTAAGTGTGAATGAGGTAGATTTACCTACTACTTTTATTGTGATGATAAGCAATAGTTTCGATTAATTTTAAAGCATTGGAATTTGTACACTTAAAAATGTTTAAAATAGCCAGTTTTATATTTTATCATAATAAAAATTAAAAAAATTTTTTACCTTTGATTATACAGGAAAAATATGGTCAGCTCTGATTTAAATTGTGCTATTTAAGTCTCTAGGGATTCTGTCTCTCGGTCTACTTGAGGTATTTCCAGTCACCCGTAGAGGTCTGACAGAGGGGAAATCAGTGTTTGTTCTAAATATAAGATCAAGTGAGTTGATTTATAAATAAGTAATTCCTTCATAAAATTTTTTGGCTATAAAAGGGTAATATAAGGTGATGTTACTGCATAATTCCAGACAGTTTGGTGGTTGTAATGGGTATATTTATGACCCAGCTATCTGAGTTCGAAAGAGGAATTTTTAAATCTATGTAATATAAAAAGTAAACATTCTCTATTATTACAGGTAGCCCAACCAAGCTTTAATATTCATCTCTTAGGTCTTTTTATCCCTTATGGCATATTCATTTGCTCTTCACATTCTGTCTTTTCATACTTATTGTTCATTTGCTTTTGAATAAGGAACAACTTGGTCATGAAGGCATAGAAGGGTGGAAAAGTGGGCAATACACAAAGCCATTGGTAGTTTGATAAAATATATAATCTCTGTAAAGTGATATATTTATTGGGTTTTAGATGAGTGGTGTTCAGATTAATTACATACCTCTTCAAAGAGGATTGATATTCTCATTTACAATCCTGTAATTCTACTTGGAACAGCAGGACAATGTTGAAACTTTAGAAGAGATCTCTCTCTTTTTTAAAATTTTTATTAAGGTATTATTGATACACTCTTATGAAGGTTTCACATGAAAAAACAATGTGGTTACTACATTTACATATATTATCAACTCCCCATCCATACTCCATTGCAGTCACTGTCCATTAGTGTAGCAAGATGCCACAGATTCACTGTTTGCCTTCTCTGTGCTACACTGTTTTCCCTGTGACCTCCCACACCATGTGTACTAAACATAGTACCCCTCAATCCCCATCTCCCTCCCTCCCAACCCACCCTCCCACACCCCTCCCCTTTGGTAACCACTAGTCCCTTCTTGGAGTCTGTGAGTCTGCTGCTATTTTGTTCCTTCAGTTTTGCTTCGTTGTTATACTCCACAAATGAGGGAAATCATTTGGCACTTGTCTTTCTCTGCCTGGCTTATTTCACTGAGCATAATATCCTCCAGCTCCATCCATGTTGCAAATGGTAGGATTTGTTTCTTTCTTATGGCTGAATAGTGTTCCATTGTGTATATGTACCGCATCTTTATCCATTCATCTACTGATGGACACTTAGGTTGCTTCCATATCTTGGCTATTGTAAATAGTGCTGCAGTAAACATTGGGGTGCATATGTCTTTTTGAGTCTGAGAAGTTGTATTCTTTGGGTAAATTCCAAGGAGTGGGACTCCCGGGTCAAATGGTATTTCTATTTTTAGTTTTTTTAAGGAACCTCCATATTGCTTTCTACAATGGTTGAACTAGCTTACATTCCCACCAGCAGTGTAGGAGGGTTCCCCTTTCCCCATATCCTCGCCAGCATTTGTTGTTCTTAGTCTTTTCGATGCTGGCCATCCTTACTGGTGTGAGGTGATATTGTGGTTTTAATTTGCATTTCCCTGATGAGTAGTGATGTGGAGCATCTTTTCATGTGTCTGTTGGCCATCTGAATTTCTAGAAGAGATCTCTTTACCTGGAAATAGAGTAGTAATATTAGTGATCATTAAAGACTCAGAAGTGATCTTTTAACTGTGGGAGTTCACTGGGCGAAGGACTTTGATTCAGAATTGAACGAATTATCAGTGGAGTGAACCTATTGTCATGTTTCAAGAATGACTTGGGGAGGATTATTTTTTGTAGTAGGTGGGCTTGTGTGAAAATGAAGTATATGGCTAGTGTTGCCATTGCTTATTAGTAGGGTCAGTTGCAAACATTAGAATTAAAATTAATTACTGCATTCTTAACTGACAACCCAGCCAATAAGGGTTGAATGCAGTGCCTTCTGGAGAGAAGGACTGCTGAGAGAATTCATTGGGTTTTAGCATACCAGTGAGTTTTAGCTTTATGTAATTGGTGTTGCTTTGGAAATTATGGAATGAGTTGCTTGTGGAATTGATGAAAACAGTTTAGAATATGAGAAATATACTTTTCACCCATTAGGGAACTGAAAATTGTAAATAAATTTCATGAGACTGGGGATCTTTATGTCATTCCCTGACTTGCATCAAATGCCTAGGACAGTGTCTGTCAGAAACTATATAATTAATAATTGAGTCAGGATCAGAAGAAGCCTAGTCTCTTTTCTTACAGTCTTATGCTTTGTCCTCTGCTGTATCACATTTGCCTCAGCTGAAAAATCTGACGCCCGTTAACGCACCGAAATCTTTAAGGACCTGCTAAGGATGGTCAGTGCTTATTATTACATAAATTGTAGATGTTGAAAGGATGTCGAACATTTCAGCACACCTGGCGTTAATATTGGATAATTTTTAAATTCTCAGGAACTTAGAAGAATACATCATATGTTAATCAATTTAATTTTTTTTGGTTTTTGGTATTTTATTGGAATTAGTTTATACACATACTATATTGGTTTCAGATGTACAACATAGTGACTTATTAATTATATACATTACTAAATGCTCACTATGGTAAGTGTAGTTACCCTGTTACCATAACAAGATATTACAGTATTAGTGGTTCTATTTTCTATTTTGTACTTCCATTCCTATGACTAATTTGTTTTATAATTTGAAGTTTGTACCTCTTTAATCCTTCACCTATTTCACCCATCCTATCACCCTGCCTCCCTGTGGCCACCCAGCAGTCTGTTAGTATTTATGGGTCTATTTCTTCTTTGTTTTGTTTTTTTAGGTTTCACATATAATCATATGGTATTTTTCTTCATCTGACTGACTTCGCTTACCATGAAAACCTCTAGGTACATCCACATTGTAGCAAATGGCAAGATCCCTTCTCTTTTATGGCTGAGTTATATATTGCATTGTGTATATGTACTACATCTTTACCCATTCATCTATTGATGGGTTGCTTCCATATCTTGGCTGTTGTAAATAATGCTGCAGTGAACATAGCTGTACATATATTTTTCAAATTAGTGATTTTGTTTTCTTCAGGTAAATTCCCAGGAGAATTGTTGGATCATACGGTATTTCTTTTTATAGCTTTTTAAGGAAACTTTGTATTGTTTTCCACAGTGGCTGAACCAATTCATATTCCAATCAGCAGTGCATGAGTGTTTTCTTTTCTCCACATTCTCACCAACACTTGGTAGTTCTTGTCATTTTAATTTTTTTTGATGTTGAAGATTTTTGGCCAAACAGAAACCAGTTTAGTAGAGTTTCCAGTCTTCTCAGTGTAGAAGAGTAATGCAGATTTATAATGCTTCATCAGCTTCTCCTTTGTTAAATTTGGAGATAAATTTGTGCTTTGATTCCAAAATGTTCTCGCCTTATAAAATACTGATAGGGACAGTGAGCCTACCCTTTTAAGGAAGGAGTGTAATTTGACTTTGTCCTGTGTGCATAATCTGTACATTAAATAGTTCTTTCAAAATTGCATTTAGCTCTTTATTACTCAGGATTTAAGCCTAAGCATTTGTTTTCCCTGTATTATTCTCTGGCTGCTGACTTCTCTAGATGTAGAGTTGGCATCTGCTTCCCCCTGTTAGTGGTAAGCTTTGTGTGTGCAGTAGTAAAATATGTGTAATATAAAATTCATTATTTTAATAATTTAAAAATGCACAATATAGTGGCATTGAGTACATTCATAGTATTATGTAGATATCACCACTATCTGTTTCTAAATTTTTTTCATTCCATATGGAAACTCTGTACCCATTAAGTAGTAACTCCCCATTTTTACCCCCGAGCCCAGATTACCTCTACTTTACTTTCTGTCTCTGTGAGTTTGCCTATCCTAGATACTGCGTATAAGTGGAACTATAAACTGTTTGTCCTTTTGTGTATGGCTTATTTTATTTAGTATGATGATTTTTGAGATTTATCCATGTTGTGGCATGTATTAAAACTTCATTTCTTTTTATGCCTTAATGTAATATTGCATTTTATGTATATACCACATTTTGTTTATCCCGTCCATTGATAGACACTGGGTTGTTTCCATCTTCTGGCAATTGTGAATAATGCTGCAGTGAACACTGGTGTACACATATCTATTTGAGCCCCAGTTTTTCAGTTATTTTGGGTATATACCTAGGAGTGCAGTTGCTGGGCCATATGGTAATTCTGTGCCTAACTTTTTGAGAAAACGCCAAACTTTCCCACAGCTACATTATTTTATAGTTCTACTAACTATGCTCCAGGTTTCAAATTTCTCCACATCCTTGCCAACTCATGTTCTTTTTTTTCTTTTCTTTAAATAATCACCATGCTTAGTGAGTGTGAGGTGGTATCTCGTGGTTTTGATTTCCCTAATGACTAACGATTTTGAGTGTCTTTTCCTGTGTTTATCTGCTGTGTTAATCTTATTTGGTGAAATGTTTTTCCCTATTAAAAAAAGGGTTGAGTTGTAAGATTTTTAATAGAAGTCCATTGTCAGATAATATTGGAAGGTTTTTATTTTTATTTTTTTATTTTTATTTTTTTTATTGAAGGGTAGTTGACACACAGTATTACATTACATTAGTTTCAGGTGTACAACACAGTGATTCAACATTTATATACATAATGGAAGGTATTTTTAATGTTTGTATGGAAAGAACTGCTACAACTTCTATCAGTTTTTTCCAAATTAAAAAGATTCCTTTCATCAACTCATTTACACCACATAATTTTGTTACTTCTGCTTCAGTGGTATGATTAAACTGAATTTAAGGATTATGTTTCCCTTGTGAGAGGTAGTAACTTGAATCATGCTAGAGGATTTAAAAGAGAAATTCTGCTTCTTCATATGTCAGCTTAAGGGGAAGTGTAAAATTATGATGTTGGGTTGTCAGCAACTAAGAGGGCTATATTTAAAAGTGCTGTGCCTGCCTTTCTTTTAAAATGCCAAATTACAAGTTCATGCAGTAATTAGCTCCTAATGAAATTTGTAGAATTTTCATGAATTTTTTTGTTCCAAATAATTATATTTCTTACATATATGCTTCAAAATATAAAAGATGCCCTTAAGTTTTTCTTTACAGGCATTATAAAAAAAATATTATTTTTATTCCAAAAAATAAAAAGGATCATATGGTCTATCAGAAGATTTTCTCAAATTGGTTAATTTAAGTAAAAAAGTTATATTAGTTATACCTAAATTAGAAATTTTAATTTTCTTTTAATCTGGAAAAGAAGAGTAAAAAGCAAAAATTACATTAAAAATTAGACTGTCATAAGTGGGCACAAAATGCTTGAATTTATTTTGTCTTCATGCAAGAAGTGTTTGAAATTCTTTTTTTTGCAGTACATTTTTACATAATGAAGTTAAGTGAAAAATATGTATAATAACTATTTTTAGTTATAGTTTTTACTTTAATAAAAATCTTTTAAGATTTCTAAGTTACTTTGAGCAGTCTTAGGTTCAATATCCTGTTTAGAATATAAAAATTCCTATAAACTTCTGAGAGATTCATTTCAGCTAAGTGTTCTAGAAAGGTGAAAGGTATTTTAGTAAATATCCTTAAGAAAGAGAGCAGTATAATGTCATTAAAACGTTTGTTTTAAATGTTAAAAACATTTGTCCCAAGGGAGAAAACTATGAATGTAAAAGCCATTTTAAATGTCACTTTGCATCCCCTCCCCCCCACATACATAACGTAAATTGTCTAAAAATTAAAAACAAATTTTTAAAAACTATTTTTGGAAAACTATTGCTATGCAACAATAATGTTGACTTTATTTCTTCCAGATATGGCCGTGTGGAAAGTGTCAAAATTCTCCCCAAGAGGGGATCTGAAGGAGGAGTGGCTGCCTTTGTGGATTTTGTGGACATCAAAAGTGCGCAGAAAGCTCATAACTCTGTCAACAAAATGGGAGATAGAGACCTACGCACGGATTATAATGAACCAGGCACCATTCCGAGTGCTGCTCGGGGATTGGATGATACAGTTTCCATAGCATCTCGTAGTAGAGAGGTTTCTGGGTTCAGAGGAGGTGGTGGAGGGCCTGCTTATGGTCCTCCACCATCACTTCATGCACGAGAAGGACGTTATGAGCGGAGACTTGATGGGTAAGTTCCAAGGTTTCTGTAGGCAGGTATTTTGTATTTGATATGGTGAGAAACAGAAACTCATATTTAGGGGCCCCAGATGGATTTAAAGTTTTGGGCATTCTCAATGTTTCCTGTTTTGGGTTGGAAACAGAAGTGATTTCTATCTCCCAGTGGCTTGTCTCTTACGGAATCATAGAGGATATTTCCTGCAGCTGGTTGGATATCTACTCCTGACATATAAAGTGGTGGAAGATTTTGTATGGCAGCATCATTTTTGGAGTTACCTGTCTTCTAGAGTTAATTATTCCTACTTTTGGATAATGTTAAGGCCTTACTTGGATATATCCCTTCTACCTGATGGAGCTACTTGGCTACAGCTTGTGTGGTTGTACTATATGGAATATTTATGGAATATTAGAGCCTACAGATTCTTTTAGAAGTTAATATCTGCTTCTCAGTTTTCACTACCTGAAGTGTACAAATGAATTGGATTGTCAAAAAAAAAAAAACTTAGCAGATCATATGATTCAACCGCTTGGATTCTACAAACAATACTTTAACCTGGAAATGTATACTTGGATGAAGAAGAGTGAAGGCAATGTTTGATTTTTCCAGTTTGGATCTACACAGTTTTCATGTTGGAATTATACTTCTTGATGGAATGGGGAAAAATTGAGATGATGGACGTTCCTAAATCCTGGAATATAGCCATTCTTTCTTAATTGCTGGAATGTATGGAATGTCAATGCAGTCAAGATTCCATTAGCCCAAGGGAGGAGGATTACTATTTCATTTCTTAAGCAAGTTGCTGTCCAAGTAAAGGTACTTTAGTTTTGAATACAAGGTGATGATCAGTTGTGGATACAGCAATCAAAATTGACTATGCTGGATGGCTACAAAGGTGACCTATTGGCGAGCAATTGTGCCTTCCTCATTTGGTGGAATCATAGAGGATATTTCCTCTTCTGTCTGCTGCCTTGATTCATACTTAGGGCTGGAAGTTTTTATGCATGTGGATCAATTTATAATTGCCTACTATCTCAAGAAAGAAGTCTGGGGGTTTGAGAGTTACAATTTATCTGGGACTACTTGCTTCCGGTGGAATTATTTTGTCTGGTCACTAAGATTTTTTTCCTTGTGGTTCATCTAAGTATCATTTGACACCCTTGCCCATTAAGAAGGTGGATTACCCCCATAAGAGGGGCCAAAATTGGGGAAGTTATGTTCACAATTCTCTCCCTAGATTTAATTGGGATTATAGGTCGTGTTTCCACACTTGGAAAAGGTTGGTATGTCCTGACCTGTGTATATTAGCCCCTCTCCTAACCCAAGTCAAACTCTCTTTTTTTTCCCCACTAACTCTAGAAGTATTTAGTACTAATAGATGAATCAAAGAATAGCTATTAGATTTCAGCTCTGCTAGCTCTTGTGCCTGCCTTCTGTGTCTTCCTAATGGATAAGAACTTTGTTTGCTATTTGTAAAATATCAGCTGCAGCAGTAATTCTCCTAGAACTATTGCCTATTGCTTCTGTTATATCATTAATAACAGCTTTCACTGATTAACATTTGATAGGTAATTGAATTATTTATGAAATTTCTCTTGAGTCTCAAAGGAAACTTTGTTTGTTAGACATGGAAATATGTATTCAAATTCCAGAAATGTAGTGAATAAAAAAGGAGAAAGTCATTCAATACATTTAAGTAGGAAAGATATTAATTGAATTTTTGGCCACGCTAGTTGCTTTTTGTCATAGCAGCAAAAAGCAAAAACAACCTAGAAAAGTGTGGTCACTACTAAGTGAAATGGTGAGTGAAAATGAAGATAAGTGGATTTGGAATCTAGGCATATACTGGGGACATATTATTAGTTGTACAGTTTTTGCCAGATGTCATTCATTGGAGAGATTCTAATTCATTCTTTTGTGGTTCGTTAGTCTCTTTTGATAAAAGATCCAAAGATAAGGTTGAGAAGAAATTCAGCCTCAGTTGAGATACAAGTGAGGTGGTCTCTCAGGAACTCCGGAAGTGAGTTCTGGTTTCCTACAGAAGTGTAGAACTTAACATTTCTTTATAGGGTTAGAATTGGTTTTTAATATTAACACATAATTGCATGTGTGTAATTGTTCATGCAACAATTTTCATACTCTTAGCTTGACAAAATGTTCAGTTCATGAGTTCATGTCCTAAGTATTTTTTTAAAGTTATATAGCCATTGCTAATAGTAACTTTTATGTATTTTATCAGAGTTGCCTAATTTCATCATAGGCAACTTGAGGATAGCTAAAACCTAAAAGAACTTATTTACTGTAACCAATAAGTACTTACACTAACTAACTGAATCATGGGGTAGGAATTTAAAAAATTATGTGGGATAGGGAAATAAAATGACTTTATTCTTTAATTAGTTAAATTTACCATAGAACAGCATGTGGCATCCCAATATTTTTACATCCTAAGTATTTTTTGTTTTTAAGATTCCATTTTTATTAAATGATTTTTTTTGGGCATATCAATGTAATAATTTAGTAGTTTTTATAATTACCCAAGAAGTCAAAGTTAAAAAAAGTTTCATTTGAAATATTCTGGACTTCTTTGAAAATGCCCGCCTACTGCTCGGACATGCATTGTAAAAGGGCTTTCATGTCTATGTTAAAATGTATCATGGAAATTTTGTCTGAAATAAATTTGCAAAGTAAATAGAATTTTGGTATTTATTTTAATTATAAACCAACAGAAAATTTTGATATTGAAATGCCAGTCTCTTCGTGTTCCATTAAACTTAAAATGAAAAGGAGATGGCATGTGTTTATTTCTGCATATAAACCAGAAAATCTCTAATAAAAAGAGCCATTGACTTAAACACTAGTCATGAAAGCCCAACATACAGTTAAAAGAGTGATTGATTGCTCAGCTGTGAATACAATTTTTGGAGTTAAGTAAAATGTTAAGCTTGTTAGTGTTTGCTTCCTAAGTAGGTTAATGTTTAGAAAATGAGCAGTTGCAAAGACAAAGACAATGCTGAAGTGAATGTTTGCATGACTTGCTTTTAGTTTTGCTCACCCCTTTCTGATTTATTAAATATTTTTCCCCCCTCCTAAATGCAGGGCTTCAGATAACAGGGAGCGTGCTTATGAACATAGTGCCTATGGACACCATGAACGGGGGACGGGAGGATTTGATCGGACAAGACATTACGATCAGGATTACTATAGAGATCCTCGAGAGCGGACTTTACAGCATGGGCTCTATTATACTTCTCGGAGTCGAAGTCCAAACCGTTTTGATGCTCATGACCCCCGATACGAACCTAGGGCTCGGGAGCAGTTTACACTGCCCAGTGTGGTACACAGGGATATCTACAGGGATGACATTCCCCGGGAGGTACGAGGCAGAAGGCCAGAGCGGAATTACCAGCACAGCAGGAGTCGGTCTCCACACTCATCCCAGTCTAGGAATCAGTCTCCACAGAGGCTGGCTAGCCAAGCGTCTAGACCCACCAGGTCCCCTAGCGGCAGTGGTTCTAGGAGTCGCTCCTCCAGTAGCGATTCTCTCAGCAGCAGCACTAGTACCAGCAGTGACAGGTAGGTCCGCGGCCTTTTATTGTTATAGATGAGCTGTTGAATAATTGTCAAAAATTCCTGACGATCAGTGGTAATGATTTTTATTAGCGCAATAGTATTTTTAAGAGAAAATACTCTCAGATTATGTATATAATGAGTGAAGAAACTTTTATTAGCATGTGACCTTTGAATTCACTCATTGTGCCCACAGCTAGATGATACTGAGGACAGTCAGGTGATGATTTGCAAATACTGTTTCATCTACCTGATGATCAGTATTAAAATTGCCAAAAAGGAGGACAAGTGGTAATTTTAGTATGTGAAACAAATCGTGTGGCACTGAAAAATGTATCTCTAAAGTTTTTAATTTCATGGGTGTATAATAACATTTCTATTATTTTGGTTGAAAATTCATATAAAAGCTGTTTGATTAAAGATGTATTGGTGGGATATATTGCTGACACACTTATCAATGACTAAATCAAGTTATGATCACATTGTAACAAATTTTAACCATAAGGTAGTAGCTAACATTTATAAACTCTAGTAGAAAAGCTTTTCTTTAAATGTAGGTTGTAACTTTGCTAGTCACTAAGGCTGAGTAAGCTGATTTCATTGGCTAGGAACTTTTTTACAAAGGAGTTTATTCTAAAGATGAAAATAATAAGTCAAAGGTAATTTTAACAGGAAACAAGTTAGGTATATGGATTTTGAAATCAGAGATCTTAGGTAGACGGTATAGCTTACTGCTTTTATAATTTTGGGCAAGTTACTTAAGTGCTCGAAGCCTCAGCTTTCTCATCCTTTATAAGAACTGTGCTTTGTAAAGTTTTATGAAGATTAAAGTGAAAAAAAGGTATATAAAGTACCTAGCTTGATACCAATATATGTTAAATAGTAATGCCTTTAATAATTGCTAGCTATTATTAATTACTGCTTCATATTTTAATAGTCTTTGAGCATTTTCCATTTCATAATAATAGATGTTATTTATATTTATAAGAATAGGTGTTATGTATCCCAGATAGCATAGGTGGTATTTATTTGGGTGGTATATATTTTGAATTTACAAAATAAAGATTCTTTTACCTATTAAAATGCCCAGGTTATTTTTTGTTAGTAGTTTCTGCTTAGAATTAAGAAAAGTAAATGATCATGTAATTGATGAACAGCTCCTTATAAACCTCTTATTTTTCTAATTCATAATAATAAATGAAAACATTTTATCTAACTAGATATAATTTAAAAATTTTGGAAGATGGAGCATATTATAATGAAACAAACAGTTTAGGAAATTGGGAAAGTTAGTTTTACAGCTTTGCAGCTCTGTGACATCATTGAAAACCTTTAGCTTCTCTTGAATTATTTGGTATATTGTTGAGATAAATGATTGACAAGATTTATATGAACTCTGTAAACTAGTTGTAAAAATCTCATCGTGTTCTATGTTTAGTTGTCTAAGATACTCAAGTTTTAGTCATTTTTCCCAAATCTACCTCATTAAAAGGGATGCCACTGAATTCCATTGGATCAAAGTTTATTGAAAATCCAGCTGATTGCTGTGACTGTTGAAGTTAAAGAAGAAGTACAAGGCCTTCAGGGTGGCATCCTTTAGTGGGAGCTGCAGTGGTTTGGAATCTGGCCCTTATTAGCATTGCAGGCTGGAAATCTTGATTGAACTCAGAAGAGAGCTGATGAGTTTGAGGAGCTATTCTGTTTTTATAATCAAAAGAAACAGTTGCCTGCTTCTGAATATTTATAGTTAGAAAGACAACTGCCACAAAGGCAGGATGAACTTAGAAAATCTGCATGGGTATTAAACCATCATAGAGGATATTTCCTCTTCTGTCAGCTGCCTGATTCCTACTTAGGGCTGGAAATTTTTATGAGTTAGGGCTATGAAGGATATGTAGGACTTTAATAAGAGGAGATGAGTTTTAGGTTAGACAGGAACATTGTGGGCAGAAGGAACAACTTGAAGAGATACAAGTGGGTGGAAGAATGTTTTGAGAACAGCAAATAATTTAGAATGACTTAAGCACATTAATGATTTTGGGTTTTCTTTATTGCAGAGATGAGCCATTGAAGGATTTTGAGAAGGGAGGTAGTTTGTTGAGATCTGTGCTTTAGAAAGACATCTGGGTGACAGAGAATAGGAAGGACAGAGATTCTAGTTAGGGGGCTATTTAGATAGCTCGGAGAAGGAAAACTTGGACTGTGAGAGTGTCTAGCTTGTCACAAGTGGGAGAGACACTGTATTAAGAATCAGGTTATGTTGGTTTATGAAAAACTGAGCTTTTTGGAGATATGACTGAATGATGGCCTTTTGTTGCTGTCCTGTAAGAACAGAATCAGGTCTTCCTTTGTGCATATTGCAGATCCTAGTATATTGCTTTTCTCAGTGTATATGCTTAACAAACAGTGAAAATACTTAGATATAACTTTTTAGTTCACACAAAGGATGAAGCAGAATTGATGTAGTTAGCTAACTGGTCATTATGTTGTGATTGAAGCAACGGAGCAGAAATAAAATTCTTTGTGTTCAGAGCATATCCTTTATCCCTGGGTTCTGCCTCCCTTTTATCACATGTCCTCTTCTATAATTATAATGATGTCAAAGTGTAGTATTTTGAGATATTATGTAGACTCAGAATGTTCAGTTTTCTTTTGGAAGAAATAAATTCTTTTTTTTTAATTGTTAAAACTTTTTTTTATTAAAGTATCATTGACAAACAATCTTACATAGGTTTCACCTGGACAACATAGTGGTTTCCACGTTCACCCATATTATCAAGTCCTCACCCCCCACTCCCCCACCCCCATTGCAGTCACTGTCTATCACCAAAGTAATATGCTAGGGAGTTGTAATCATTAAAACTTTATGATTGTGAAACTGTGCCCACTGCAAGTCCTTTTAAAAATGTTTAAAATTAACATCTTACAGTAGGGAAAATATTGCTTGGTTTTATCTGTAGAAACAAGTTTCTATTTTGTCTACATGACTGACTAGGAAATTAATCACCCTCCATCCCCCTTAATTGTTACAGCTTTGGTGAACAGATTTCTAGGAGTGCATTTCAAATGAGTAAACATGGGATTAATGGCAGTCTAGTTGTGAAGTCCTTATAAATGATGTGCCAACTGTTTCTGCAAAACTATTCACAGTATTTAACTGGTGGGAATTGGGGCTTAATGGTATAAACATTCATATGTACAGCCCTGTGCTGCTGTATGTTTCTTTTCTCTGTCTTGGTCATTTAGGGAGTTACTTTTCCATTCAACAAAAAATTACATTAATAAATTCCTACAAAAGCATTTATTTTAAAAGCCCTTGATTGAAGTTGAATGTACTTTATTTCTGTAGTTTCCTCTCATTGGAATTTTTTTCTGTCACATTGTACAGATTTTCCTTAATACAGGCCAAAGGAATTGAAGAGTTAGTTTTAGTTAAATTAGTTTATAAACTTCCTTAATATCTTAAAACAGTTTTGACAGAGCTTTGTTTCCCAGTTATTTACTTTGGTCACAGCCAAAGATGATTGGGCAGACTCAGGGTCCCTGAACTGGGATGAAGAAAAAATTACATCTTTTCACTAAACTGTAGCTAAAACAAGTATTGCCTCCTATTTGGAAAGTAGGCAAGGAAAAATGTAGTATTGACAATATGAGTTACTTTGTTACCAGTATAAATCCACAGGTAATTTTTTTATTATAGTTGCAGATATCTCAAAATTGGGCTTATATTCATCATTACTGGGGAAGTAAACTCTATGTTAGGTATTGTTATTTAATGTTAATAAAGACATAATATTACTATATCATGAAATTTTAAACATTTTAATAGCTGTCAATAATTGTTTTCCTTTTTATTCATATTTATTTAACTTTATGTGTTAAGAAACATTATTCTGAAAAGTGGTCCATAGACTTCACCAGATTGCCAGAAACAGGTCTTGGCATCTTTGTAGCTGCAGTTAGCTCTTGAATTCTGTACCTCGTAAAGTTTTGCTGAAAGAGGGGGGAATAGATGAAAGAGTAATGGGACAGAGTTGAGATTTGGATAACCCAAAACTTTTCCTTGTTGCAACTTCTCCCCATTGGTAGGTTACTTCCCTAATCCTCTCATTAGACTAAAGTTAACTTTTGAGTTTACGTTCAGCCACCCATTTAACAAATATTTTTTGTGTACCAAATTTGAGAAATAAAATAGCAGGTTGTGTGGAGTTCCAAGACTGGATTAAACATTGGCTATGGCTAATCCAAAACAAAATTTACATTTGTCTAATTAAGCATTAACATGTAATTAAGTTAATCTGGGTGTCTATGGCTAGGTGCATCTTTCCAGCTTTATCGAAGGCTGCTTATGCTCCCTTACAATTTGGCGGGGGGGATTTTGGTCAGCTTTTTCCTTATTGTACCTCTGGACCCTTTTGGTTTGTCTAAAGAAAATGTCAAGTAACTGCAGATTTTTATTTTTCTGATCACAGAAATAGGCATTTAGACAGAAACTTAAAATTAATGTAGAAATAAGCAAAGATAGCTACATGAAAATAACTGCAATGAGTGACAGACATCTCATTCACTGGCTCTTGTCTCTGTAGCTTTAAGTAAACCATATAGCTTTAAATCGTGCTGTTACCTGTTGGAAGAAATAAATTTAGAGCAAGCTTTCTTCTTAAATAGATTTTAGAAATTGGCGTGATTTTAAAAAATGTATTTGATGACATCTCCTGCATTTTTCCTTGTATAGTTACTACATTATTAGAATGTTTTTTTTAATTGTTGTAGTTGGAAGATTAAAGGAAGAATCTTGGGGACGGAGCAGAAAGAGAGAGAGACACACAAAGTCAATTCCAGCGCAGAACTGCTATGTGAGATACCCTTTGTGGTGTTCGCTTAAAGTAACAAGAAAAGCCTATACAACTTGAGCAATCAGACATTTCACCTCTAATGTTTTGTTAAGATAGGGCATACTTTATACCTCTTTCTTGTCTAATATATTTGTATTAGCATAATTTACTTTTTTACTGAAAGGGAAATGAAATATATAAATACATAAATTAAAACAATTAACAATGTTTTTATATTACATCAAAAGTTGTCTATAGCCCTACTCATTTTTTTCTGTTAGACAATGTAATATCATTTTACCTAAATTATTTTAAACCTAATTAGAATATTGAACATATTATGGATTTTTACATTAGACATAATTAAAAGGAATGTGACACTTTTAACTAAAAAGGTATTAGCACAGAAGTCCCTAATTTAATAAGCTTTTTTTTCTTTTCCTTAAAGACCAGTTCTAATCATTTTATAAACAATCTTGGTGTTCTAGATTACAGTTTCCTAGAGGGGGAATTTTATTCAAATACCATTTGTCTCTGATTTCATAAGAAAGTTTTGCAGTTTATTTATTTTAGTTATAAGATAATTTCAAGTGTAGGTAGAAAAATTTTCAAAATCGCTGTTATCTTGCAGACTTGTGAAAGGATATGGATGAGGCTGAAAAGGTGAGAGGGAAGCCATTGGGAATAGTGGCATTGCATGTATCAAAGTGACAGTGACTTTGTACCTTCCATTCCTCTTATTTTACAAGTATGGTTATTTAGAATGTTGACTGGGGGAAGGAATGCTCATTTTATTACCTGGCTATACAATTTGCTATGATATGTATTATGTGCTGGAAACTGTCAGATATGGCAGCAATTTTAATAGATACATATGAATTAAAAGTTATTTTCTAAACTGTTAAAGAAATTAATAGCGATTTTTTTTTTTGGTGATCATTGTGATGTTTAATCATAAAAATATATTTGAATTTTTACCATCAAAAGTGATCTTATCTATAGTAGTGAATAGTTTCTGGATTCAGTTGGAGATAAAATTTTGTTTTGTGGCACTTATTTTGATTTCTTATTCTAGAGAAATTTTGTGGGGCCAAAATAGTTTGTTGTTTATTTTTTTAACAGGAAAGTCACTACCACTATAAATAATGCCTTTTACTCTTAGAAAAAATGATAAAAACTGAAATTAAACCATACTTGGGAAATTGGTGATTAGAAACTATGATTCTTTTTTTCCCCAGCTCTTCTGTTGTTAGTTGCATAGTTTTAAAATAAAATTTTAGTAAATAAAGAAATAAAAAAAAGAAATAAAAGTAGGTTTTATTGCATAATACTAACCTTTCTCCTCTTTGCTACTTTGTCAGTTGTGACAAATTGCTTAAATTGAAAAGGGATTTTTGGTTCTCTGTAAAGAGAAGATACCTGTGCTCAGACACCATTGAAACAACATAAATTGTGCTAACATGTGAAAATCAGTTAGATGTTTATTAATTTGGGGGATAACAAGTGAAGTGTTTGTTTTGGGAGCATTCAGAGGACTTTCAAGGAGGAACAGTAGAGGCTTATGTCAGCCTTTAAGAAGCTAAAGTCAAGGATAATAATCTTAGGAGGGATATTTATCTTTTGCCCCTTATTTTCATTTAATTTGAAAATATTTACACTCAAATAGAATACCATTTTAATTAGCTGATTTATTTCTGGATTTCACAACCATTCTTTGCCTGTCTTATTTATTCCTTTGTCCTTCTGCCTCATTTTTACAGTTTTTTAGTTAGTTGAAATTATCTGAGATTTCAAAAGGGAGAATGTGTTGCTGAAAATTAGTGTTACAATTAAAATGTATTCATTGATCTATTTCCAGCTATTAAATGAAGTTTTTATCTTGAAATTTGAAACCCTTATTTGTGATGGAATTCAGTAAAAGACAACTAGTGGTTTTATTGACTGTATGGTTAACTGTACTCTGTCCTTGAACCATTAAGTTCTTTAAAAAGTTACCTACTTGGAGAGAGAAGGATTGATGGAAAAAAGAGAATAGCAGGAATGTTACTGTGTCTACAGTTGTGGAGAAAACTATCAAATTTAAAATGCACATTAAGTCTTGACCCATTTTGAGTGACTGACTGCCTTAAGTATCTATTACTTTACAAAAAAACACATTTGCTCATTCACTCCTAATGCAGTTTTGGGGCTGTTTAGCAGCCTGGAATAAATGCTTAGCAGTGTGTGTCTTAGAGAGAAGTATACCATAAAGAATATATATATATATATATATATATTTTTTCTTTCTGATGCATATATACATTATATATGTGTGTATTTTTGTGTGTATTTAAATTAGTATTTTTTTCTACTCCTATCAGTGGCAGGCAGACTGTTGAGATCACTTTTGAGGAGCCCACATTTTTGAAACACATTCCTTTCTAGGCTGCTGTATAGTTGGACAATAAGCTATACACAGCCTCTGTCTTTTGAGGTCCTATTAGGCAGCCAAACCTTTTTTGTGCTACGTATGGGAAACTGAAGTGTTTGCTTTCTGATTGCTCTGGTGGGCTTAACTTCCATTATGGAGATCTAGAAATAGAATGATTTCCATTTTTGTTAAGTACAGCATTTCAGTAAGGCATTGGAGAGGTGTAGGTGTTGTCAGCATTAGGGATCTGTACCGAATAGGTAGTTTTGGAAACAAGTGCTGGGCTGACCCATATTTACTCTGTACTGGGAATCCTGCTTTCATTTAAGATCCTCTGCTGCTAGGGAAATGAGAACAAGGTAGACTGAGCTCTCACAGCAAATGAGAGCTCTTTGTGTGCTGCCTGGGCAGTCAGTGTGTCTGGATATGTAGGGAAAGCTAGGAACTGCTTGTTTGTGACTCAAACCAGCCTAAACTGGAGTTATCCAGTTTGAGTTGGCTGCTTGCCACCTCCCAGAGGCTTTCTTATTTTGCCAGAGTTTCTGCCCGGCTCTCAGCCCAGGGGGTGGTGTAGGGCGCGGCAGGTTGGGGCGGGCTTCTGGGCTGTGACTGGGCTGGCTGCAGGGAGGAGCATTTGTGAAGGGGCAGCCAATTAACCTAGGTTTGTTCCTAGGGAGGAGGCTTTTCAGACAGTAAAGTAAGGAGCTGAAGACTACAAACCTTGTGCACCTTGTGCAACCTCTACTGTTTTCAATACATCTTTCATTACTCCCTTGTTTTAGCTGTAATTTTTTGTCTTCTGCCTTTCAGAAGCTAAAGCTTGAAAAACAACTTTTCCATTCTACTACTTAGACATATCATAATATGGTCTGCATTTGGTGATAAATTACTACCCAAAATTTATTTTATTAATTACCAGAGTTGCCCAGGAACTTTGCTTTTAGTTAAGTCTGAAGTAAAGAACTGTCCCTTCCTTACCCCTTTCATTCTTTCCACTTGTACTGGAGTGTACTTTGGTTTGATTGATTGATAGATAAGTAGAAGAAATGAAACAGATATTGGGTAAACTTGTGACCTGGTATCTTGTGAGTTTTTGTTTAATCTTGATGTAAATGTTTTGAATGTTGCTTTAAAAATTAACAAAAAGTAATTCAGATAAACTCCTACAGAAAACACTTTAAAGTTAAAAATCCTATGCCAAATTGTATGTTTGACTTGGAAGCAAACTCTTAAAAAATATTATGCTTAAACTGCAAATTTTTAGCGTCATGGCTTTGTGCATAAAAAGCCTCTTCCTCAGCTTCCTCTTTGAGAAATAAGGGAGTTAAGTGATTAAACATGGCCTAATTCCTGATCAGAGAGCACTGAAGTCACTGAGAAATATTAAAGCCACAAATAAAGAGCACACTTAACTTTGTTCTTCTGGTTGCCCGGGTTTTGTAGAAAATGTAAACTTCCATGATCTTACTTACGTTTTAAGCTTTTATAATGAGCCTGAGACCTATATTGGTCTTTTTTCATATGGTAGAAAGTTTACTCAGCAGTTCTGGTGATCTTGTGCTTCTCTTTTATCCTTTTTGAGTTCTTTTCATTCTTAGCAGTCGTGGTAACAATTCACCCTACCCTGAACCATACACAGAAATGAAAGAAAAAGTGATATTCTCATTTAATAGTTTCTGGAGTGATGTAGTTACATTATGGTGATGAATTGCATAACTCTACATTTGCTTAAACTGTAAATTAAACATTAGCATTGTCTGAAGCTCAGAATTAGCTGAGGTTTCATTACGGGCACCCTCCCCCTAATTTTTTTTTTTTTTAATCTGTATCTTACAGTACAAACTGAGTGATAGCCTTTATCTATAAAGGGTAGTTTTGCAATTGCTTCTCCTGTGAGAAAATGGAAAGAGCACCCGCTGGTAATTCACTTAAATTGTTAGTCATTCATTAAATTATATGCTACTAGAGTTTACTGCTGCTAGAAATTGTATAAAGTCACCTCTGTAGAGTATCTTCCTCAATCCACTTTGTTAAATGAACTTTTTTCCAGGTAGACACATAGTAAGTGAAATGTATTTAAAAATTAACTTCGCAAAGAGTTGGTTTCTCCTAAGAATCTCAAAGTCATACTCTAAATAAAAACTTCTCTTGGTGTAGAAGAGGAAATGACAAATATATGCCAAGATGAAGGCAGTAAAATATATTCTTAGAATTAGGTGAGAAAACATATATAGCTCAGTAATTAGGGTTAAACATATCTATAATTTGCCTTATGTTAATAACCACTTGAGTTTTCTTAATGCCATTACGTATTTAGAAATTGTCTTAACTTGGATGAATTGTTTTGTAATCCCAAACAAGTGGTGGTTTTTAAAAAAAATCATCAACAAAGGTAGTTCCAGAGTACTTAAACACTTTAAACTTTAATTACTTAAGTTCTGCTTTTTCTATTAATTCCTCTATACTTTTAAAGTGAAAATTTATGCTCTTAGAAATCATTTTGTTCACTTGTTGGAGTTATGTGAAATTATAACAAGAAATATATGTAATTTTATCAAGATAACACCCTGGCATTAGTTTTTCTTAATGGCTTTTATGTACACTAATAACAATTATTTTTAAATGTACTAAATAAATCTCCAAATGTTACCTCTCATAAATAGCATTTCTTTAAGCTTTGTAATGGCTTTAACATGGCCCCTTGTTTAAAGGGTGATATTCTTGTTTATTAGGGAGCTTTTAGGTTCTACACCTAGATTGTTCAATACCATATTCACTAGCCACATGTGGCAGTTGGGCACTTGAGATGTAGCTAGTCTGCTCACCTTTTACTGATCCATGCTATAACATGGATCAACCTCAAAAACATGCTTAGTGAAAGAAGCCAGTACAGAAGATAACATATTATGTGATTCTGTTTGTATGAAATGTCTGGAATAGGTAAATTTATAGAGACAAAAAGATTAGTGGTTGTCTAGAGTTGGGTGGAAGAGAATGGGGAGTGATTGCTAATAGGTAACGAGGTTTCTTTCTGGAGTGATGTAGTTACATTATGGTGATGAATTGCATAACTCTACATTTGCTTAAACTGTTATATTTACAATTTTAGGTGGGTCGATTTTATGGTGTGAAATTATATCTCAGTAGAACTATTTTAAATACACATACTGAATTTTGAGGATATAGCACAAGTATTTATGTTGACTTGTTGAAATAGTATTTTGAGTATATTACATTAAGTAGAATATATTATTAAAATTCACCTGTTTCTTTTTACTTTCTAAAGTGTGGCTAACTTAAAAATTTTAAATAACATTTTTGGTTTCAATTAAATTTCTCTTGGACAGTACTGTTCTAGAAGCAAGCCCCTAGCAAGATATAATGCCACAAAGTAATTTGTGCATCCATTTAATGATTTTCATTTTGTTTAAAGAAGAATAGAATCCATTCTTTTTCTTTTCTTTTTTAATTCTTAAGACCCTTCTATTCACTTTGAAATTATGGATTAATGGAAAAGGCTCTTGGGACTCTTAAGCCTAAAATATGGACTGGAACTACTTCCAGATTCTATCTAACAAATTTAGTATTGGTCAGGCCTTATGCATGTTGATTCCCAGGGTGGCCAAGGGAATGTCTGAGCTGTTTACTTTAATATCTTTATATTTTAAATATAACTTTAATATCTAAGCCCCAAATAAGTCAGTTTAATCTCCTAGGAAGAAAATTAAATCATTTTAGCTAGAGTAATTTTTTTTTAACTCAGGGTAAAAAAAGCAAAACATCTTAATCTGAAGGTAATTTAAAAGTGATTGCCAATACTTTTGGTAGGGGTTTAAAATATGTCTACTAACACACAGTGGAATTCTGGTGTTGGGATTAGAATAAGACACACTTAATAGACGCCTATGTTGCTTCAAGACATGATTTATATAACCTAAACTGGGGAGTTCTGTGATTCTTTGTCATTTTCAATGGTAGGAGCAGACTAGCCTCTTGAATGTGCTGTGTCTTGGATTGTAGCTTTGTGTGTGTTTTATGCTGGAAGAAACTGCAGAGGAGTTACTTTAGCAGTACTCTAGACTGGAGTTTCTTAGTAATTTAGTCATTTTTAAATAAATACGCAAGTGCACCAACTAGTAGGTGGCTTTATGTGTACTGATGGGGAGCTAGGTGCCCTTCTAACCTCTTGGGTCTGAAACTGTCTTAATTAATATGAAAGCTCAGAAGTGGGAAATAGCAAACTTCTTTTTTTATTCTGTATAGGAAGGAGATGTAGTTAGCATCAAAATTAACTTGGAAAAAGGCAAAACCCAAAGTTTTAAATTTACTTGTGGTTTTGGTAAAGGCCACAGCAGTTGTATATAACCATTCTTGATCTGTATGCTTCCTCAGTTTATGCCTTTTGAAACATTTTAGTTCAAGAAATCTATTGGATTTTATGTACTGTGTGTGTGGTTAAGGAAATGAGAAAATTCCACTGTGTTATAACTGAGAGTTTAGATTTCTTCTCAGTTTGTCCCTTAAATAAGACAATGCATGCATGTTCTAAAGGCCTTTGCTGCCACACAGGAGAATTTCTTGTTCCTTAGGCAGACATGTTATATCTGTTTATTACTCTCAGGAGCGTTCAGGTTTGATGCTTTTTGCTTTGAGTTATTGAGTAGCAGGTTTTCTGAGACTTAAGGGATTGCCAAGAATGTAATGGTTCTGCAGGCACAGGCTCTTTGGAACTTACACTGAAAGTATTCTAGGGCCAAGGTAGTTTGAACACAGTATGAATATGTAGAAAAATAATTTTTTCACATTACCCACTATGAATTTTGTACCTGTAGCAAAATCTGATCACATATCTGTCCCCATCAAATGGGAACACAAAATGGTAAGCAGTACTTTGTGATTAAGTTTCTCGGCTAGTTCATTACCTTGTAATTGTTCTTAAAGTTTTTAACCAGGTGATTTTAGCCCTCCAGAAAATAAACCACATGATTCTAAGTAATAGTTTAACAAGAGCATAGCCTCTTGCCATTTTTGATATTGTTATGAGAACAATAGGTTTTGAAACCACAAATTATGTTTTTAATGTGAAAACTTGTAAAGCTTCAGTTTTTGTTTTTTTTAATTAAGGTATCACTTATATACAATCTTATGAAGGTTTCACATGAGCAACATTGTGGTTACTACATTAACCTCTATTACCAAGTCCCCTCCACACACCCCATTGCAGTCACCGTCCATCAGTGTAAGTAAGATGCTATAGAGTTACTACTTGTCTTTTCTGTGCTATACTGCCTTCCCTGTGCCCCCCACCCCCCATTATGTGTGCTAATCGTGATATCCCTTTATCCCCTTCTCCCTCCCCACCTGCCCTCCCCCAGTGCTTCCCTTTGGTAACTGCTAGTCCCTTCTTGGAGTCTGTGAGTCTGCTGCTGTTGTGTTCCTTCAGTTTTGCTTTGTTAGACTCCCCAGATGAGTGAAATCATTTGGTACTTATCTTTCTCCACCTGGCTTATTTCACTGAGTGTAAAACTTGTAAGACTTCAGTGTTTTAAAAAAATTTGTGCAAAATATACATAGCATAAAATTTACCATTTTAACCATTTTTAAGTGCATAGTTTAGTGGGATTAAGTACATATACTTGTTGTGTAACCATCTCCACCAACCATCTCCAGAACTTTTCATCTTCCCAGACTGAAACTGTCCCTATTAACTCCTGTCCCTGGTAAACCACCCTTCTACCTTCTGTCTACCAATTTGACCTAAGTAACTCATACAAATGGAATCATACAGTATTTGTCTTTTTGCATCTGGCTTATTTCAGTTAGTGTAATATTTTAAAGATTCATACATGTAGCAAATGTTATAATTTCCTTTTTAAAGACCAAATAATACTTCTTCAGGGTTTTTTTTGGGTGTGGGTAAGCTTTAATTATCCAGCAGTCATCCTGTGGATTAACTATTTGCATATGCCTTTTATTTAATCCCAACCAAGGACCTAATAAGCTTAAAAACATTAGCTGCAGCTGTAATTGCAACCCAAAGAGTTACTTGTATTTAATCATTTGTGAGGAAGCTAACCACATACAGTGTAGTTAAGCTCAATTTTAAGCAGTATTTTCCTGCCAAAATAAGGCACTCTTTAAAAAGTAGTTCTTAGTTTATTCCCTCACTTAATGTAAACTATTGGACTTCCAAATAAGAAGAGAAATAAAAACATTTAATTACTGTAATTGAATTTACCACTGTATTAGTGACCATGAACACAAAATCTGTTTAATCTTAATCTTAATGTGGAGCCAGAACCTAAGGTTTAGACATGCTTGATATTTATAAATGCTCATCGATGAAGACTAGATGGAAACTAGAACCCAAGAAAAGTTCATTTCTGAGGTCTAGATTTTCTACTATGTTTAGAATCCTTAGGAAGTTTATTAGTGTTTTATATACAATAAAAGCTAATTGCAGTAAAAAAAAAATGACTGCTGGTCAATTATGGTTCTTTTCCTGCCTCTACCTTGTCTAATAAGAGAAAGCTCTCCTCTTTGTCAATTCACTCTGTTGTTAGTTATTATCTCTTTTTTTACTCATATCTTTTTCCACTAGAAGTCTTTATATCTAATGATAGAAGAAATCTGTGGATAAAAACAAAATTAAAGTTCCATAATAAAAAATGCATTGTCACTCTTTATCAATAGTTTTTCTCAATAACTATCTATAGTTAAGTAATTCAGACAACTTTTCATTAACTTTGGCCCTGAAGATCATTTATACACAAGTTCTATAGGGCTTTCTCTAATTCTTTGTAGTAGTTGGAGAATCACTACTTAAGAGCTGACATTTCTCTGAAATCATTTCTAAGGAACTTTACCTGAATAAACCAGGTTGTGAGACCCCTTGATTCAGCAGAGCCTTATTGACAAAAGTGGTAGGTAGTCTATTATGTTGACTGGTTTAGAACCTCTCATCTTTTTCTCAGGAACAAAGAGAAGAACCATTTACTTTGTACTTAACTTCTTAAAGGGTCGTGTGTGTGTGTGTGTGTGTGTGTGTGTGTGTGTGTGTGTGTGTGTGTGTGTAAAGCAACATAAAATTTACTTCAACAATTTTTCATTGTAAGTTCAGTGGCTTCAAGTACATTCACATTGTTGTGTAACCCTCACCACCACCCACCTACAGACCCTTTCATCTTTTCAAACTGACACTCCATGCCCATTAAACAACTCCGCATTCTCCTCTCCCCTGGTCCCTAGTAACCACCATTCTATATTCTGTCTAAGAATTTGACTCTATAGTTAACTCATAAAAGTTGAGGCATACAGTATTTGTTCCTCTTGTGACTAGCTTATTTCAGTTAGCATAATGTCCTCAAGGTTCATTCAAGTTTAGCACGTGTCAAAATTTCTTACCTTTTAAAGGTTGAATAATATTCCATTGTATGCAAACATTACATTTTGTTTATACATTGATCTGTTGATGGACATTTGAGTTGGTTCCATCTCTTGGCTATTAAACATGCTATGAATGTGGATGTACAAATGTCTCTTTGAGTCCCTCACTTAAAATTATTTTGGTTATATGCCCAGAAGTAGAATTGTAGAATGGTAATTGTAATTGTTTGAGGAATTGCCATACTGTTTCCCACATACCATTTTACCTTTGCATCAGCAATGCACAAGGATTCCAGTTTCTTTACATCCTTGTCAACATGTGTTATATTGTGTTTTTCTATAATAACCATCCTAATAAATGTGAAATGGTATCATTGTGGGTTTGATTTGAATTTCTGAACACTTAGTCATGTTGAGCATCTTTTCATGTTCTTTTTAGCCATTTGTGTATTTTCTTTGGAGAAATGTCTGTTCAAGTTCAAAGGTGCCCATGTTTGCACTGATTAGTTTTTTGCTCTTAACTGTCATTTTTTTAAGGCAAATTTACAATTCCTTAAAATTATAAAACAAAATACCCCATTAAGCTCTTTATGCAAAATAGAAGTTTTACTAATTCTTCTGAACATGGTACTTTGGTGAGGAAGAATGTAATTGTTTTACTAAACTATAACCTTAAATCCCTAGGCTTAATATGAATGGAATAGTTTTCATTGGTATAAACGTTACTACAGTATGGGTAGCAATACTGTATATTTCACCTATTATTTGCTTAAAATTATAAAACAGTTTTGTCTAAAATATTTTGGCCCCTGTACTGACATGGCAAAGCATATACTGTGGAAAGCTATTTGCGGTTTCCCTTTTTATCATGTTTTTCAAAATCAGGTGACACCAGCATGTTTCACATCCCAGCGTCCTCTTGAGTAGTCTAATTTTCAGAAGTTGACCTTTCTTCTTTACTTTTTTTTCCTGTAAGTTTCAGAGTTACTCAAATATTTTAATGACATGATATATTTGTATTAAGGATCAACAGTCACTTGATGGATCCCACATTTGAATTGCAGCTTAAAGTTAGCACATTGGATTTGCAAAAAGAAGGGAAAGCAGTCAAAGAAATAACATAGGCCATGGTTTCTCACCCTTGGCACTATTCACGTTGGAGGCCAGAACTACTTTGTTGTGGGGCTGTCCTGTGCTGTGGGATGTTTAGCAGCATCCCTGCCCCTATATTCACTGGATGGCAGTAAGCCTCACCCCCCAGTGTGACAACCAAAATGTCCCTTGGGAACAATGGCCCCCATTGAGAGCCACTGATGATTAACAATTACAGGATTTGTGAATGAAATAGAATAGTGTATCTAAAGACTCTGGACTTTGGTAGACATTTAAAGCATTTTTCATTTTTCATGTGTATGTTTTAATTTTACTGTTGTTTTCATCTCCAAAATGTTTATTTTTAAAATTAATCTACAAAGTTCTACATAACAGAATCCACAAAGTGTTCTGTTTTTTTAGAGATATCAGTGATTTTTCAGTCAGTTATTAATATGTATCAGTTAAAGTTCCAGACTCTTAAAATGGCCACTATTTTTCTTGAGTAATCAGTGAAACATTAAAGAAGAAAGAAATACCTTGCAGTTTGCAACAATGTAATATTTTATCAGAAATCTTCATTTTGCTATTAGATACTAAGTTTAGTTAATACGTTCATTGTACTGAACTTGGTGTGCTTTCCTAGGCATTAATTTCAATTGCTCGCATGGTTCAAATCAGTTATTTCTTGGAGTCACATCACCATACTAGGCTCTGTGCTTACAAAGATGAAGCCAGTATTGGTCTTTGAAGAGTTTGGCAAATAGTAGTTATAATGCCAAGTGAAGGGATTTGGGATAGATACCATAGTAAAAGAGGCTTAGGAACATATGGTTGGGAATCCAGTTGAATGCTGTGGGTGGCTTGGGGATGTCAGGAATAGCTGCACAGCAGGAGGTTAACATTGGGGCTAATCCTTAAAGGCAGGGCAGGCAAGGAGGGACAGAAAGGTGCCTTCAACAGGAATGGGTATGGACAAGAGCTTTCCTATGCTTGCTATGTGGTAGGCAGAGTGTTAATTAAGCACTTTATTTGTTTTTTTATATATTTAACTGAATAAATCCACACTACATCCCCTCACAAGTGGTAGGTATTAATCAACATTTACATGATAAGAAAATTAAGGATGAGAGAGGAAGTGATTTAACCAAGGACTTGTATCTAATAATAATTTTAAAAGGAGCCCATGACTAGAAGCTGGTATAATACTCTTACATGTATAGATAATGATCATTAGAGAGGGGATAAGAGAGTCGTGACAAGGGAATAAGAAGGCGAGGCTAGAAGATTAATTTGGGGTCACATTATAAAGGGTCCCCCCTCTCTCCCTTGTTGAAGAACGTAGACTTTATCCTTTAAGTATTTGGGAGCTGTCACAGATGAAAGGTCAGAGGTAGGTGGAGAGTAATAGAACCCTAGTTAGCAGGACCTTTGAAGATCATGAGGTGAGGTGACCCAGTAGGGGAATTAAAGTTCAGACTGGCAAGATGAGGTGCCTTTCTAGACCACACAGTTGAGTATTTCCTTCTTCATTTTCTTAATGAAAAACAGCTTAGGTTATATTAGAAGTGGTAGAGTTGAAAATGGAATTGGTATCACATCAAACTGTCCACTAAACTAGTATAGTTTTGTTTTTGTTTTTAGCTTTCAGTGCTCAGGACACTTACAACCTTAAATTATTGAGTTTTTGTTCATTAGGTAGTATCTGTTGACACTTGCCATATTAGAAATGGAAAGTTTTAATTTGAAATTTTTATTTATTGACATAACTCTTTCAAATTGGGCAGTGCCAAACTGGAGGTGGTTATAGGAGATAGGGGAAAAATTTCATAGAGAAAAGACAGAAGCAAAGCAAGGAAAATATTTGATCAGTTATAGCTTAAGTGTTGCTTTATTTAGAAAAGCCACATTGGCTGTGATTGGTTGTCTTTACATTTGATTTCTTGACCTTGAGGCATTCACAGGTTTAGGTTTCTGTTTGCTTACACAACCTACTAAGGTGTTGAAACCACCTTGGTCTAATACCTCTGTGTTTAATTAGTTAATTATTTCCCTTTTGTTCTTCCTCTCATACATGAGATATAAACCAAAAATTTGGTATTAATGCCACTTTGGTCACCATCAGATTGTTAAGTTGTTCTTGTCTTGTTGTGAAACTTGTAGATTATGATGGTCAGGTTGGTGGAGTCTTCATCTGGTTGTGTATCTTGTTTCTGTTTCTCCAAGAGCAGTGAGACCACTGATCAACCTGTTTTTAGCCAAGGGACATGTTTTGTTAATTTCTAGTATTTGCTGCAATACCAGAGGTTGATTAGGTACAGGAGAAGGTATTTGCTGTGTCGCAGACTTACGCTTGTTAAGCCAATAAGTAACATAAAGAATTTCTATTACCTAAAACCACTTTGCTAACAAGATATTATAGGAACTTCTGTTGTGCAGCTGTGATCTTGATGGTAGATTTAATGAAAGTTGCTAGACATAAGGAGCATTGTCTTCCTGTGCATTAGCAGAGAGGAAAAGCAAGTAGCAGAAAGGCAAAAGGGATGAGGGTTTCATATTGGAGGTGAGTATCTTCACCCATGACCTTGGGGGACCGGCCATCTCAAGGTCTTGTTTGCTTTTGGAGAGGAGCCTACCCAGCCCGTTTTAATTTGAGATCTTCAGCTGGGGTGACATAACTATTAAAAAAAAAATAGTGAGACAAGTGGCATTGTTTTATCATTTTGCAGATCTCTTGAATGTCTGGATTAATAGGATAGCTAGGTTCTCATAACTACTTCTGTATTCAAATTGTGATTGTAATTTTTGTGTGTGTGAAGTATATGAAGAAAATCTGGCCTTACACAGATACATAATTAAAATAGGGAGGACCTCACAGACCCCTGCATTCCCCCCAAGCACCTTGGGTGCCCTCAGGTGCTCAAACCACATTTAGAAAACTGTTGCACTAAAAAAATACATACCATCTTGAAAATTTGGACCTGTAAAAAATATGATATAGAGGGCTTATTACCTGGTGTGGTGATACATTCCATTTAAGAAATTAGATGATTGTTTTCCTCTGATGGAAACACCAAGGACAGGGGGCACATTTTGAATTGCTCAAGCCTGATGGAAAATCTGCATTTTGTATCTTTTAATTATTGGCTAGCTGATGGAAGAGAAGAGAGGTTGTTAGAAAATTACCACTTGAGATTATATCTGCTTTTAACAAATGGGCCCTCCTGTTTTAATTGCAAAGTTTTCTAGTTTCTCTAATACTCCTTTTAAAAAAATTCATTTATATTAGATTTTTGTTCCTCGCCCAACTTATTTTAATTAAAGCTTTTTAATATTCCAGCTTTAAAAAAGCCAGCATAGACACATATTTAACATAAGCATATGTTTACAAATAATGTAGGCATACAGACTTAGAAGTCAGTTATTAGATGTTACTCTTGTACATGAACAAATTTAGCCCAGAGTCATCTTATAAATAGTATACCCAGTGCCTTGATGTTTTCAGTATTGAGAGTTAAGTGCTCACAGTAGTTCTGTGTATAAAATGGCTGTAGGATCACTGATTATTTGACACTATAATTTGGTTTAAGAGAATCCTGGCATCCGTACTGTATTTATTTACCAAAAACTGTTATGTAACCAGTTACTTATTCTTATATTTCTCCATTGTGAAAATCTTGTTCAGATATGCTTGTTAGGTTTCTTATAAACACATATAAGATATAATTCAGCCTTAATTGTTGTATGTGCTTAGTAAGTATACTAGATTTCTTTCAAATGGTAGTTTTTTCAAGTTCTTTACCAGTTAGAACTTTTAATTCTTGCTGAAAATGTAATATTGGTATAATATTGATGTGGCCAGGTAAATTTTTTTTCTAAGTTAATGATAGCTGTATATATTTTTATTGAAGTATCATTGATGTACAATTTTATATTGGTTTCAAATATACAGCACAGTTGTTTAACAGTTACCCGTATTATTAAATTCTCACCCCACTAGTGCAGTTACTATCTGTCAACATAGAAAGATGTTACAGAATCATTGGCTATATTTCCATGCTATTCTACTGTCCCTGTGACCAACTTATATTATGATTGAGAATTTTTGTGCCCTTTTATCCCCTTCATACTCCCCATCCACCCACCCCAACCCCTCCAATGGACCCACTAGTCACTTCTCAGTGTCTATGAGTCTACTGATGTTTTGTTCATTCTGTTTTGCTTTTTTGTTTGTTTGTTTTTAATTAAGATATCATTTATATACAATCTTATGAAGGTTTCACATGAGCAACATTGTGGTTTCAGCATTCACCCATATTATCAAGACCCCTCTGCCCCATTGCAGTCACTGTCCATCAGCGTAGTAAGATGCTATAGAGTCACTTACTTGTCTTCTCTGTGCTATACTGCCTTCCCTGTGCCCCCCCTACATTATGTGTGCTAATTATAATGCCCCTTAATCCTCTTCTCCCTCCCCACACCCTCTCCCCACACCCTTCCCTTTGGTAACCACTAGTGTTGTCTTGGAGTCTGTGAATCTGCTGCTGTTTTGTTCCTTAATTTTGCCTTGTTGTTATATTCCACAAATGAGTGAAATCATTTGGTACTTGTCATTCTCCACCTGGCTTATTTCCCTGAGCATGATAACCTCTAACTCCATCCATATTGTTGCAAATGGTAGGATCTGTTTTGTTTTTATGGCTGAATAATATTTCGTTGTGTATATGTACCATATCTTCTTTATCTATTCATTTATTGATGGACACTTAGGTTGCTTCCATATCTTGGCTGTTATTAAATAGTGCTGCAATAAACATAAGGATGCATATGTCTTTCTGAATCAGGCATCTTGTTTTCTTTGGGTAAACTCCTAATAGTGGAATTACTGGGTAATATGGTATTTCTATTTTGAGTTTTTGAGGAACCTTCATATTGCCTTCCACAATGGTTGAACTAATTTACATTCCCACCAACAGTGTAGGGGAGGGTTCCGCTTTCTCTGCATCCTCACCAGCATTTGTTGTTCCTAGTCTTTTGGATGTTGGCTATCCTACCTGGTGTGAGGTGATATCTCATTGTGGTTTTAATTTGTATTTCCCTGATAATTAGCAATGTGGAGCATCTTTCATGTGCCTGTTGACCATCTGAATTTCTTCTTTGGAGAATTGTCTGTTCAGATCCTCTGCCTATTTTTTAATCGGGTTATTTGCTTTTTAGGTGTTGAGGCATGTGAGCTCTTTATATATTTTGGATGTTAACCCCTTGTTGGATAAGTCGTTTACAAATACATTCTCCCATATTGTAGGGCGCCTTTTTGTTCTGCTGATGATGTCCTTTGCTGTACAGAAGCTTTTTAGCTTGATGTAGTCCCATTTGTTCATTTTTTATTTTGTTTCCCTTGCCCAAGGAGAGGTGTTCAGGAAAAAGTTGCTTGTGTTTATATTCAAGAGATTTTTACCTGTGTTTTCTTCTAAGAGTTTTGTGGTTTCATGACTTAACATTCAGGTCTTTTGATCCATCTTGAATTTACTTTTGTGTATGGGATTAGACAATAGTCCAGTTTCATTCTCTTGCATGTATACCTGTCCAGTTTTTGCCAACACCAGTTGTTGAAGAGGCTGTCATTTCCTCGTTGTATATCCATGGCTCCTTTATCATACATTAATTGGTGGCCAGGTAAATTTACAGTCCACCTTCTTAAGAGTTGACACACCATCATTACTACTTTGAGACAGTTTAGATAGAAATAGCTGCTGATTGGCTTTTAAGAAACCACTAAATACTCTATATCATGTGCTTGAACTGTTTCAATTCTTCAGTTTTAACAGTAGGAATTTTTAAAAATTAAAATTGACACAGGTATTCTGGGCATTTGGGCTTTCTGTCAATATAGTAGGACTGAAAAGTATTTGGGGTCTGAATTTTTGCTCATTTTGATTCACGATCTTAAAATCCATAGTACATTTTATAGACTTCACTGAAATTGTACATTGCAATTTAGGTTAGCATATCAAAATATTAATTCAAAAGTATCATTTTTATCATTTCATAATTCATCTTAAAACCTTTCCCCCTTTCTTGTTATTTCAAATTGGTCAGCAGGTAATACTGCCAGTTAAGTTTTCTACATCTTGTCTAAAAATTGGTGTGGTAGCAGGGAATTCACCACGAAAGTATGACATTTATAATATGTAATTTCTTTCACTATTTTGTACTTTAAAGTCATTGTTAGCATTGATTGGTCACCTTCCTCTCCGTTTTTATAGTACAGACTTACATAGAACTTTGTTTTTGTAGCCTCATTGATTAGTTCACTAGCAGAAATTCTGTTCTTACCCATATTTGTCTACTTCTTTACCCACTGCTGCTAAAGAATTTTAGTGTATATAATAGTGGTAGTATTGTCATTATTTTCCTTAATGGTTATTTTATGATTCGTTGGAATAAATTACATAACACTCTATACTGTAGTCATCTGGTGGCCTTGTTAATAATCTTCATTGCTTGGAGTACTTAATACATACAATAAGCATTTTTTCCCTTTTGTGCTAAGAACAGAAATTTTGTTAACTTTTAATTTGAATGAAAATAGTACTCTGTTCACTTAGTACCAGTAATACTTTTACTGAGTGATTTAGAAAAAAATTACTTTTTTATAGATGAGAAAACCAAACCTGGTGATGCATAAGGAGGCCTGGCAGTGATGACTTGTGGTTCTACCTTGAGGCTTTTATCCCTAAGTAGTTTGTAACTCAGATACCTTCTTTTGGTTTTTAACTGGCATAGGTTTATTTCCCTGTTTTAAACTGCAGCAAGCTCTGACAACCTCATGAAGTGTTCATCTTTTGCCATAGCATGTGAGAGCCAAATAAAAAAGCTGTGTAAATTCTTAGTTATAACACCCTGTTTCCTTATAGTATTTCTTTCTTTAAAAAAAAAAAGAGAGAATACTAAATTTGTCTCAGATCCTGGGGTTGGATTTACTCATCTGTTTGGCTTAGAGATTGTCTTGGACATGAGAGCTATAGTGGATTAATTTAAGGTGGATTAACCCCTGCAAGTTATTTGCTTAAAAAGTAAACCTTCCCCAATAGGGAGAAGAGAGTGTGTTGCAAAATTTCAGAAACCTGTAAATAGTAGAACTTGTAAATAGCTTTTTATTTGAGAATGCTGTAATAGAACTTAAAACCATAGCAGTCTTGTACATCCAGTACTGAAAAAAGAATATATATTTCTCACATGGTTCCTAAGCATAATAAACTTGCTTAAACATATCTTTCTTTAAATCTAACTGTGTAGGTAATCTTTTCTCCTTGTCTTTCAACTGATTGTACTCCTCTTTGAGGATTGTGTTAAACTGAATAGAGTAAGAAATTCGACTTCATTGACTCATGTTTCCCATGTTATTCACAAAGAGCCTAAGCTTGTAAGACTCAAGTGATTTACATGAGATTTCTTCATTAGTCCTTCAAAAATTTCAAATTAAAACCACATGGGAAATTACTTTGGATATTTATGTTTTTCTAAAAATTCGTTTATCCACTAGGTAGTGGTAGAAGTAGTAATAAGAGTAACAGCAGTGCCACTTCATCTGCTGAGTGCCTTCATGCTCCAAACTCTGTAGACCTGTAGGGTATTTTTTTAAATCTTAATTCTATGAGATTGGTACTATTGTTATTTTCATTTTACAGATGTGGAAGCTGAGGCTTAGCAAGAGGTTAATAAGTGACTGGTCTGAGGATACATGCTGTATGTGTGAATCAAGATTTGAATTGAGATCTCTGAATCCAAAACCCATTTGCCCACTGTCCTATTTTTATTACCCTTACATGAATTGTGTTTAATAGTCTTACTAAATTTGAAAAAAATTATTCAGATTTTGCACAGAATGAAATACTTGTCTTTAGGTGGCATATGATGGTAAAATATTGTTACTTTTAATTCTACATTCTCAGGCCAGGATTCACTACCTTTTGCCATCTCTGGAGGTAGAAATAGCTTTGGAGAAGATCCAGACCTAAAATTTAGATCGTCTAATTATTGCTACTTGTCAATTTTAAGGTTTATATGCTACTCATTTTTAGTTTGACTTTTCACCAGATTTTTTTTGCCCTTCTGCAGCACTGATTCCAGCAGTAGTTCAAGTGATGACTCTCCAGCCCGATCAGTTCAGTCTGCAGCAGTCCCAGCACCCACTTCCCAGTTGCTTTCATCCCTGGAAAAAGATGAGCCCCGTAAAAGTTTTGGTATCAAAGTTCAAAATCTTCCAGTACGCTCTACAGGTAAAATTTTGTGTTCTGTATTCATCTCTCTGCTACTTTTTGGGAATGAGACTGAGCAACTTGAATTCTGTGTTTTGTAGTGACAACAGGTTTACCTTTGGTGGTTCGTAAATCTAAGGCCATGTAAGAAAAAGCAAGTGATTATTGTTAACTTTATATATTTCTAGGTTACATATTATAAAGATTACATGTTCTTTTACTTGTCCTTATATATGTACATATTGTGCATATTACACACACACACCAAGGTTTGTACGGTGCATATTATATAAAGAAAGCATGGTTTAATTTTGAATAGATATGCTTTCTAGACTAAATATTTTGATATAAAGGAAATTTGGTATGATGAAATTATAGGAGTACCATTCTTAGTTAGATTTATTATATTGGCTTAGAATCCTGTGTTATGTGAAGTAACTTTGAACATAAAATTATGATAGGAAACCCATTTCAAAATAATATTTTAAATGAGGAAAGTCACGAATAATGGAAAAATCTAGTTAAGAGCTATTCTGTAGTCTTTCCTTTACTCCTGATATTTTTAACTGACATTTGACCATAATATGCTGTCGTTCCTATGTTAGGCATATTTAGTATGCCAGCCACTGTTAGTAGATAGACCAACAAAGACCAAACTAAGGCTTTCTTAGCTAAGTGCATTTTAGTAATCCTGCATACCAGGTTTGTGAATAGATATATTGAAACACACAAGCTGATTTATATTGCTTGGTAATGTAGGAATGGATGGGGGTAAAATGGATAGGGGCTTGTCTTTCTGTATGATTTTAACTCTTACAATGAAGCAAATTAACACAAGACCCCAGAGGATATGATTCATCTTTGAAAGGTCTTAAAGGTGTTCAGCATGTTACATGCCACTTACACACAATTTTACAACTGATGCCTGAAAAGCTAGATACATGGCTGTCTTAAGTCTTTATAAGTTGTATGTATGTATGTATGTATGTGTGTAAAGTTTTTATTATGAAACTTACAAGCATACACGAAAATAGAGGAGTAGCAAAATGAACTCCCCTCACATACCCAGGATTAAAAAAGTCATCAGTATTTTGTCACACTTGCTTTATCTCTCCCCACCTTCCTTCCTTCTGGTTCTTGTTGCCTTTTTCTTTGGGGAGGTGGGTATTTTAGTGAATCCCTGATGTCATTTCCATATTGACTTAAAGATACATACTTTTGCATTTGTCTGTAAATTATAAGGGCATTTTCCTGCATAACCACAATATCATTCTTACCTAACAAATAACCAGTAATATGTCTAACACCAAGTTTATTTTCAGAATTGTACAGTAGTCTCCATAATGCCTTTTTAGAGTTACTTTATTGGAAGAGTAATATTTTAATGGTAACAAAACTGAGATAAAAAATCAGGTGAACCATTGAGTAGCTTACTTACTGAGTCATAACTAAAGTAGAAATGCAAGCAACTTGTTTTTGTTTGGCGATTTAGATACAAGTCTCAAAGATGGCCTTTTCCATGAATTTAAGAAATTTGGGAAGGTGACTTCAGTGCAGATACATGGAACTTCAGAAGAGCGGTATGGTCTGGTATTCTTTCGGCAGCAAGAAGACCAAGAGAAAGCACTGACTGCATCGAAAGGCAAACTTTTCTTTGGCATGCAGATTGAAGTAACAGCATGGATAGGGCCAGGTAAGAGGCCGGGAAGCTGAGTGTCAGTGCAGTTTGTATTCCGGCTTACGAAAGGGCGGCATATTATCCTGACTGTGGACACTTTTCCAGCTTTATTTATTGGCATACTTCCATTGTCTATTTGAAATAGTGGTGACATACATTGTTCAACTTAATAACAACGTTGTTTTGGTTAGGGAGGGTAAAGATTGTTTTGTTTCTATAAGGGAGAAATGCTGCCTGAAAGACAAGAGTTTAGCCCCTTGTTGAGTCCAACCTTCCCAAAAGAATTGAATTGAGATAAGGAGATCCTAAAAGATTGAGGACAGCATTACCTGAATTAGAAAACAAATTCCGTGTTAAGTTGATTTGAGGGACTATTTAGACCAGTTTTATTGCCATTATGCCCAGCACAGATTGGTTCTGTTATTCTAGTTCCCATGACCTTGAAAGAGAGTGACAAAGAAGCAGGACTAAGTCTTAATGAGTGTGACCCATTGAGGATTTCAGGGGGACGTTTTATTAGCTTGAGTCTATAAGACCTATTATAAGGCAGGAAGTCTTCTCAAACATGGTTTGGGTCAGTGTTTTTCCTGTTTCAGGACCACATGCAATGCTTGTTTAAAAGGCAGACTCTTTGACTGTGTGCCAGCTTAATGGTTCAGAATTTACATACTCAAGTTGGGAACCCCCAATTTAAGGCAGCTTGTAAGTTTGTAGAGGAATTAATAGAAACGTTAAAATTAACTCCAACCCATTATGTAGCTGATACAGTTGAACTGTAAGACCAAGACTTGGAGATTAAGCTTAGCATTTTCTTGGGATATTAGTTTTGTTTGACAATTGAAGAGGGAAAAATAGGATTTCCCTGATAAGGACATGTAAATGTTATTTGTATATTAAAACAGGCACAGCATTGTTAGTGTGAAGACTGCAAAATGTACACAAATTTTCTGATAAAACATGGGAATCCAAAGGAATGTTGTCTTTTCAAAGGAGTTAGAGGTTATGCCTTCACATTCTGTTTCTGCCAAGTTTGAGATGCACTGCCCTCGCTTACTTAAACTGCGCTAAGAGCAGCTTGGGAGTTCTTAGGAACAGGTCAGAACTGACTTGAAGAGTCCTATTTAGAATATCATGTAACCTGATAAGTTTTTAGAAGCACATAGAATTATTAAGTAGTGAGGATCTAATTCCGGGGCATTATCAATAGAAGACTGTCTGATCTCTGAGTGGTAGTGCTATCTTGAGATTTTTACTGTAAAAAAGCATTTTACCTAATTAGCACCCAGGATGTTAATTAAGCTTTAACCACCTGCCAGTGAAGATTTTGAGGTTTGTTTGGTTCAAGCATAGGAAAGCTGAAGGTACTTTTTCCACATGGGACAACGTGAAACACCAGTTTAAGGGAATATTTGATGCAGTTGAATCTGAGTATGGAGACTTGGTTGGAATTAAGTTGTTGGATAGTTAAGTCATAAGTGTTTTATATTAAAATGTATGGAACTGATTGCTTCCTTAAGCAGGGAGCATTTAGAATTAAAAAGAACAAATCCAAGACACCCTTTGGAGACAGATCCCTGCTGGCTTACAGGATTGCTATGCAAGGTGTTACAGTCCCCTACACATGAAATTGTGGGCTAAAAGATTTTTTTTCAGTGACGTATAGTCAATGAGACTTAAATTGGTCATGAAGAGTAAATAGATTTGGAAATAAATGTGGAAAAAACCTTCTTTTTTCTTTCCTAAATTGAAATTTCTGATTCTGAAATTTTATGGAGCTGTTTGGTAGAAATGAAGCCATTACAGATTTTAATGGTTCCAAATCATGCTTTCCTTGCAATTCTGTCTTTTGGACTGCTAACCTCAAGATGTCTCTTAATTTTTTAAATTTCATTTTTCTCCCTTTTTAAATGAAATATTCCTAAATATGTACCCACCCTTTGGTAGTTTCAAGAAGACCTAATTGAGCTTGAAATTACCCTGTGTGAGACAGGTATATGAGCCCTCCTGCGTCCATCTGACTCTCTGAAAGTATATATTCTGACATTGTGAAGATTAAGCTGAGCTACCATTAGAACATCATACTGGAATCAGGATGAAGCGTATGCTGGCTGAGTTCATTCAGCAGCTCAGAAGTTGACAACCAGTGTTGACATCATCAGTAAAGTTCAGTAGCTAACACTAAATACTTTGTTTCAGTCAAGTTGGTTAAATATTAACATATTTTGGATGGCTTTGGTTTTTCTTTAAAGAGAGAGAGAACCTACAGGCTGTATTGTAATTATCAACAAAATGTTAAATGTCCCTGCCCTAGACCAAGTTAATATATGGAGCTTCAGAAAAAGCCTGTGATTGAATTAGACATTAAACCAGGGCTTTTGATCATAAAAATAGAAACCTCGAGAGTCATTTAGTCTCTTTCCGTTTGTCATTGTGGACCATGCAACACCAAAAGATGTTTCATAAGTGTTGCTTCAGTCAGTTTTAATACAAATATTATTCTTGTATCTAAAAATTGCTGCATTTAGACTGCTGGGTTATGTTAAGTAGCATGACAAACATAAATGCGAAATACTTGATAAACTTTTGAAAAGTAAATTAAACAAATAATGAAGCTGGATTATTTTAATTTGTATTAAAGTTATGTATATGTCAGATTGTAGTCTTATTCTCCATATTGAAAGCCTTCTATGTAATATTGGAACCTAAGATAAGGCTGAAATAATTACCACTTTTGCTGGGGTTTAACAAATCTATGCATTAGTGATTATTTCTGAAATAAATCAGTTTAGCAGATTGAAATTCAGTCCTCTTTTCTATTTGAAAAATCAAACAAAGTATTACTTCCCCTAAATTTTTGGACAAGTTTCTTTAGCCTCAGTATTCCTCCTTTGCTTTGGAGTTAACAAGAGGCAGCTATTTCTGAAGGTGTGTATATTTTTTCAGAGTGTATGAGTATCAAAGCCCAATATTTCAGAGATTTAATTTCTGAAATGTAGATTTCCCCATGATATAGAAATATACATTAAAACACTCTCCTCTTCTTTTTGCTCTGTCCCCATCCCACTTACAGAAACAGAAAGTGAAAATGAATTTCGCCCTTTAGATGAAAGGATAGATGAATTTCATCCCAAAGCAACAAGAACACTCTTTATTGGCAACCTTGAAAAAACCACTACTTACCATGACCTTCGCAACATTTTCCAGCGCTTTGGAGAAATCGTGGTATGTTGCTTTTTACAATAAAAAGTTTTAGATCTTTGCCATAAAACATAAAGCATAGTACAAATTATATTTGGAAAGATGATATTCAGATGGTATAATGAATATTTTTCTTAATCACCCTGTGTGTTTTTAACCCTTGCTAAAAGATGACCTAGTAAAATCCATTGAGGAGAGGAGAGAATACTCTCAAACTCATTCTACAAGACCAACATCATTCTAATACCAAAACCAGGCAAAGACACCACAAAAAAAGAAAATTACAGACCAATATCCCTGATGAACATAGATGCAAAAATACTCAACAAAATACTAGAAACTGAATTCAAAAATACATCAAAAAGGTCATCCATCATGATCAAGTGGGATTCATCCCAGGAATGCAAGGATGGTATAACATTTGAAAATCCATCAACATCATCCACTACATCAACAAAAAGAAGGACAAAAACCACATTATCATCTCCATAGATGCTGAAAAAGTATTCAGCAAAATTCAACATCCATTCATGATAAAAACTCTCAACAAAATGGATATAGAGGGCAAGTATCTCAACATAATAAAGGCCATATATGACAAACCCACAGTCAACATTATACTTAACAGCGAGAAGCTAAAAGCTTTTCCTTTAAGATCGGGAACAAGACAAGGATGCTTACTCTCCCCACTTCTATTCAACATAGTACTGGAGGTCCTAGCCACAGCAATCAGACAACACAAAGAAATAAAAGGCATCCAGATTGGCAAGGAAGAAGTTAGACTGTCCCTGTTTGCAGATAACATGATATTGTACATAAAAAATCCCTAAAGAACACTCCAAAACTACTAGATCTAATATCTGAATTCAGTAAAGTTGTGGAGTACAAAATTAATACACAGAAATCTGTTGCATTCCTATACATTAACGATGAACAAGCAGAAAGAGAAATCAGGAAAGCAATTCCATTGACAATTGCATCCAAAAGAATAAAATACCTAGGAATAAACCTAACCAAGGAAGAGACAGACTTACACTGTGAAAACTACAAAACACTCCTGAGAGAAATTAAAGAAGATACCAATAAATGGAAACACATCCCATGCTCATGGATAGGAAGAATTAATATTGTCAAAATGGCCATCCTGCCTAAAACAGTCTACAGATTCAATGCAATTCCTATCAAAATACCAATAGCATTCTTCAGTGAACTAGAGCAAATAGTTCTAAAATGCATATGGAACCACGGAAGACCCTGAATAGCCAAAGCAATCCTGAGAAGGAAGAATAAAGCTGGGGGAATTACACTCCCTGACTTCAAGCTCTACTACAAAGCCACAGTAATCAAGACAATTTGGTCCTGGCACAAGAACAGACTTATAGACCAATGGAACAGACTAGAGAGCCCAGATACAAACCCAAGCATATATGGTCAATTAATATACGATAAAGGAGCCATGGACATACAATGGGGAAATGACAGCCTCTTCAACAGCTGGTGTTGGCAAAACTGGACAGCTACATGTAAGAGAATGAAACTGGATTATTGTCTAACCCCATAAACAAAAGTAAACTCAAAATGGATGAAAGACCTGAATGTAAGTCATGAAACCATAAAACTCTTAGAAGAAAACATAGGCAAAAATCTCTTGGACATAAATATGAGCAATTTCTTCATGAACATATCTCCCCGGGCAAGGGAAACAAAAATAAAAATGAACAAGTGGGACTATATCAAGCTGAAAAGCTTCTGTACAGCAAAGGACACCATCAATAGAACAAAAAGACATCCTACAGTATGGGAGAACATGTTCATAAATGACATCTGATAAGGGGTTGACATCCGAATTATATAAAGAGCTCATGCACCTCAACAAACAAAAAGCAAATAAACCAATTAAAAAATGGGCAGAGGAACTGAACAGACACTTCTCCAAAGAAGAAATTCAGATGGCCATCAGGCACATGAAAAGATGCTCCAAAAAAAAAAATCCATTGGGGGCTGTTTTGTATGTGTATGGAAAAACATATATATTTGTATTTTGTTTACATATACACTGGACCCTTGAACAACATGGGGGTCAAGGCAAACCCCCTCCCAGCTAGCTGCAACAAAAACATAATAAAAATCTGCATATAACTTTTTTTTTTGGTATCATTAATGTACAATTACATGAGCAACATTATGGTTACTAGACTCCCCCCATTATCAAGTCCCCACCACATACCCCATTGCAGTCACTGTCCATTAGCTTAGTAATATGCTATAGAGTCACTACTTGTCTTGTCTGTGTTGTACTGCCTTCCCCATGCTCTCCCCTACATTATGTGTGCTAATCTGCGTATAACTTTTTAAAAATTCTTTTATTAAGGTATTATTGATATACACTCTTATGAAGGTTTCACATGAAAAAACAATGTGGTTACTGCCTTTACCCACATTATCAAGTCCCCACCCATACCCCAATGGAGTCACTGTCCATCAGCATAGTAAGATGCCACAGATTCACTGTTTGCCTTCTCTATGCTACACTGTTTTCCCTGTGACCCCCAACACCATGTGTACTAAACATAATGCCCCTCAATCCCCATCTCCCTCCCTCCCAACCCGCCCTCCCACACCCCTCCCCTTCGGTAACCACTCGTCCCTTCTTGGAGTCTGTGAGTCTGCTGCTATTTTGTTCCTTCAGTTTTGCTTCATTGTTATACTCCACAAATGAGGGAAATCATTTGGCACTTGTCTTTCTCTGCCTGGCTTATTTCACTGAGCATAATATCCTCCAGCTCCATCCATGTTATTGCAAATGGTAGGATTTGTTTCTTTCTTATGGCTGAATAGTATTCCATTGTGTATATGTACCTCATCTTCTTTATCCATTCATCTGCTGATGGACAGTTAGGTTGCTTCCATATCTTGGCTATTGTAAATAGTGCTGCAATAAACATTGGGGTGCATATGTCTTTTTGAGTCTGAGAAGTTGTATTCTTTGGGTAAATTCCAAGGAGTGGGATTCCCAGGTCAAATGGTATTTCTATTTTTAGTTTTTTGAGGAACCTCCATATTGCTTTCCACAATGGTTGAACTAGCTTACATTACCACCAGCGGTGTAGGAGGGGTTCCCTTTTCCCCATATCCTCGCCAGCATTTGTTGTTCTTAGTCTTTTCGATGCTGGCCATCCTTACTGGTGTGAAGTGATATCTCATTATGGTTTTAATTTGCATTTCCCTGATGATTAGTGATGTGGAGCATCTTTTCATGTGTCTGTTAGCCGTCTGAATTTCTTCTTTGGAGACTTGTCTCTTCATATCCTTTGCCCATTTTTTAATCAGGTTATTTGCATATAACTTTTGATTGTGCCAAAATGAACGTACTGCTATTGACTGGAAGACTTACCAATAACATAAACTGTCAGACAATACATGTTTTGTATATAATATGTATCATATACTGTATTCTTACAATAAAGTAGCCTAGAGAAAAGAAAATGTTTTTTCAACTTGTCACAAACCTCTAAAAAGTTTTCCAATATATTTATTGAAAAAAATCCTCATGTAAGTGGGTCTATGCAGTTCAAACCCGTGTTGTTCAAGAGGCAGCTATGTATTTTCCTATCCATTTTTCTTACCTCTTTGTCCATCAGGTGCTATTTTAATGTCATCTCTAGGCCTGTGGGTTGCAAAGAATATCTGGAAGAGAAAATGTGTTCGTATACGAAAGAAGAAACAGATTGATTAGTGTATAGTTGTGGTGTTACCACAATGCACATCAAAAGTACCAGGGAGATTACTAAAGGTGGATGTCATGTTGGAAGCTCAGTTCTATTTTGAAATTTTAATTAGAAACACTTGTTATATTATGCAAATTATTGTTAGATTTAGGAATAGAAATATTTTTCTGTTCCTTGTGACTTAAAACTTGAGTCAGTTTATAGTGAAAATAGTTTGATTGCAGCTTTGTATACCCATGGGATATACTATTTAGTTTTGTGTTTGAGAAATACAGGGAAATTACTTGTTTTTCCTAGACTTTCTCTATATTAATAACAGTGAAGAAATTGCTCTCTAGTATATTTGGATCTCAGAGAGTAAAAAAAAGGTTTGGGGTAGGAGCTGTTGTTAATCTTTCAGGTTTGTGTGTGTATGTCCATTTGTCTGTCTATCCATCCTTATACACTAATGCTGTAAGCAAAAGTCCTTACTTTTTTTAGTGATATAATCTAATCATGTGATTAAAACATAATTTGTATTTGTGGCTGATCTAAACCTCATAGGGTCTGTGGGCAACAGATAGAAGAGGTTGATAAGAAAGTGAAGAAAAAATAGACGCTATATATTTATAGATCTATACCAACCACACTTTCATCTTTCTTCCTTTTTTCAGTTATTTTGATTTGTTTAAGTTCTTTTATTGTGTAAGAGTGGTGTATACTCCAGTTCTAGCTCCACTGCCTATCCAAATAAGTAACTTGGATTTCACTTATCTCCCTGAGCTCTAGCTTCTTGTCTTTATACAATGATGTTTAATTTTGCTGTTTCATGTTCATGAGTCAGTGAGCTGGTAAAAGTTTCACACATACTCTTACTTGAAGGTAGCTGCTACTTTAAATGTTGGAGGATTAGGAAAAGTTGTATTTGGGCCCACAGATGTATTTTCATCACCAGGGTTGCTAAAAATGGAATGATTATTTTAAGAGCTGTGCTTCTCAGTAAGATCGACAAGTCAGTATTCTGTTTGAAAACCTTAACCTCATCATGTTTGCAATTGCTCATGAATGTCACTGTTTTATGACACAAATTCGGGAAAATGGTCTGTCACTTATTGATAAGATTATGCTAGAGCTAGAAGAACCTATTAATGAGTCTACCCACCAATATTCTTGGGAGACCATTTCTCTTAAATGGAGTTATCCTGAGTTATTACATTCTCCATAGGTGGTGAAAATCGGTTCCTCTTTACCATTACTTAGAACAATTTTGAGTATAAATTACTGTTTTTTTTTAAGGGTCCATCAAATAGCTCTTTAAATGCATTATTCATTTTGCACTGTTTCAGGTTTTGATTATTGGCTTATGACTCTTAAGGAGGCTTAGATGATCACAGTACTTACACTCTTCAGTATGTGGTCCAGGTCATTATTGTTTAAGTGCAAGGTTTGCCATTCAACTGTCTTTTTTTTCATGTGTAAGCCAGGTTTTTTCACCACCTCTTCTAAGAAGGCAGGATTGGAGGGTCAGGTGTGACTACAGGTTTCAAGCATTCCAAAGAGATGGGAGTGTTCCTTTATACTGTTCTTTAATCCAAGGATAGTGTTCTGATACATCTTCAAAAGGTAGTTCAAGTATTTATATATCCATTCATTCTGGATATGAGAGACTGTTAACCATATTTATCAATCACCAGGCTTGAATACATTAGATATATTGATAGAATGAATCTTCTAATTTAGGGTTGTACATTTTAAAAATTTGATTTCATTGTCATTCTTCCTCTTACCAGATACTGTATTTTAAATGGCCTACCCCTGCTAAGGATTTTAGATATTAGAGAAGGGAATTATTTCTTAGGTTTTCACTGAGTAGGCTACTTTTCCTTTATTACCACACAGGTATTGTGGGTTTTAGATTTTGAATTTTGAGTTGCAGTGCAGTTGGTCTTCTGCAGAAAGCTTCATACAGGAAGGGTTTCACTGTGACTACAAATGCTATGTTGAATAGTTTTTTAGACTCTAACTTTACAGTTGCATTAAGATAAACAGTTTAAATGGTTTTTTTTGGAATATGTCTTGAGAAACAAACAGTTCATATGGACTTTGTTTATTCTTATTTATTTTCTTGTTGGCATATCACTAAGTAGTATCCATTGGCTTTTTTTAGGATATTGATATTAAGAAAGTAAATGGAGTTCCTCAGTATGCATTCTTGCAGTACTGCGATATTGCCAGTGTTTGTAAGGCTATTAAGAAGATGGATGGGGAATACCTTGGAAACAATCGCCTCAAGGTAAAGGACTTTACCTAAGTTATTGTGCTGTGTTTTAAGTTTAAAGTTATTTTGTGCTTATGTCTGAGTAGTTAAAATTGCAGCAGTACAGTGAGAGAACCATTAAGGTAGTGCACTTCTTTGCATCCTTATCCTGGAATACTGTAATCCTAATTAACACTTCCTTCCCCAGCTAGGATTACTTTTGTAAATTTCTGTTATATTTTAACTAGATAGTTCCAATTTGAGGTGTTGGTTTGATAAAATTCTACAGAAGACAAGTTTTCTCAGAATTCTGTAGTTGAATAATTGGTGACTTTACTAATAGAAATTTTATCTTTTACATTCAGCTGGGTTTTGGAAAGAGCATGCCTACAAACTGCGTGTGGTTAGACGGGCTTTCTTCAAATGTATCGGATCAGTATTTAACACGACACTTCTGCAGATATGGGCCTGTTGTAAAGGTAGGTGGGGGTTTTGTGTGTAGTATAAAGTCACTTCTGACTTGCTATTCTTGATATTCTGTCCTTTCAGTCCCAACTTTCTAGAACTGACTTTTTATTTTTAATAATAACTGACATGATAAAATTCTCTTTTCCAAAATTTTGTCTAGAAGGGCATTTGTATCTCTTAGCTTCTGAGATGAATCGATTTATTTTATTTTATTTTATTTTATTTTTAATTTTTGGTATCATTAATACACAATCACTGATATCATTAATATCAATCAAAATGAGCAACTTTGTTTACTAGATTCCCCCCATTATCAAGTCCCCACTACATACCCCATCACAGAGATGAATATTTTGAAAAATGATTTTAAACCAGCCAAGGTTATTAATTTTGAAGCTAATCTGCATAATATTGTTAGACAGTTTCTTAGGGATTTTTAGTGTTTTTCTTTTTTATTGAAGTTTCGTTGATACACAATCTTATACTGGTTTCAGGTATACAATACAGTGGTTCAGTAGTTACCCGTATTATTAAATCCTCACCCCTGCCACTAGTGCAGTTACTGTCTGTCAGCATAGGAAGATGTTACGGAATCATTGGCTATATTCTCCATGCTATACTACCATCCCCATGACCAACTTATATTATGATTGAGGATTTTTGTGCCCTTTTATCCCCCTCCCCCTCTGTAGCCACCCACCTACACCAACCCCTTCCCTGTGGTAACCACCAGTCACCTCTTAGTATCTATGAGTCTACTGCTATTTTTTTCATTTCATTTTGTTTTATTTTTAGATTCCACAAAAAAGTGAAATCATATGGCATTCATCTTTCCTCATCTGGCTTATTTCACTGAGCATAATACCCTCTAGGTCCATCCATGTTGTTGCAAATGACAGGATTTCTTTCTTTTTTGTGGCTGAATAATATTCCATTTTGTTTGTGTACCACATCTTCTTTAGCCATTAACTTATTGATCACCACTTTGGTTGCCTCATTATCTTGGCTATTGTAAATAATGTGGCAGTAAACATAGGGGTACACATATATTTTTGAATCCGTGATTTTGTTTTCTTCAGGTAAATTACTGGAAGTGGAATATTCATTTCTATTTTGGCTCTTTGAGGAACCTCCATACTGCTTTCCACAATGGTTGCACCAATTTACATTCCCACCAACAGTGTAGAGGTTCTCTTTTCTCCATATCCTTGCCAACATTCTTAGGGATTTTTATAATTTTGTCTTACATTAAAATGAGGCAGTCTGATTATATAATTATTTATATTCACTCTAATATGTAATTAGACTTGATATTTTTAAACGATGACTTTATAGGACATTCACACAACAGAATATTCATCTAACCAAATGTTTGTTATGTAACTCTCCTACAAACATTAACAGAAAATGGGCATCTGGTCTCATTCTCTTATGTGAAGGTAAAGCTTTGTAACCCCTTGAAAGCAAATTTATGTTTGGTGGGTGTGTTGCATAACTTTGACATTTCTTTAAATGTACCTTTTGTTGTTTGGAGAAACACAAATCTCAACAACACATCTCACAGACTAGTATAAATAAAAATCCAGCAGATTAAAAATAACAGTGTTACTTAAAACCAGAATTCACTGAAATTTGTTATTGATTCATTACTCCACATTTTTTTATCTTTTGCAAGGGTGTTTTTTAATTGTTTCAGCCAAAACTAGAAGAATGCTTACCTAAATACAGTAAGTACTCAGTCAACATGGAAAACAGCGTAAAATACAGAAAAACAAAAAGGCATGATATACCTCAAACCACAACATACACGATTCTAAGTCCTTATATATTCTATTGTGTTTTGGTACAACATGCATCATCAAGAAAAACCTGACATTTTCTAGAATAGAATACGTGTTTTTTTCTTGACAGTGTCCTTCTGATTTAGAATTTTGTTGGGACTGACACCAAGTCTAGTGGATTCGTCTCTTACTTGGTTTTTTTTTTTTTATAGGTGGTGTTTGACCGCTTAAAAGGCATGGCCCTGGTTCTCTACAATGAAATCGAATATGCACAAGCAGCTGTAAAAGAGACCAAGGGGAGGAAAATTGGTGGGAATAAAATTAAGGTGTGGAGAATGATTTTAAAATGAAGCAAGACAAAATAGTATTCAGGTCCCTCCCTCTTAATCACAGCACTGGCATTTTCTAGGTGGCTAGCATGGGAAATGGTTTACAGAACATTGAATTGTGTTTCCTCAGTTTTTAAAGGGGATATTACAATTTTTATACTCAGCTACTTTATAGCACAGTTCTTTTAAATCATTAGTCACTGAATCTTCCCTCAGTATCCTTTCATTCAAGAAAGTGTGCCTCTCTGTGCCCCAGGTGCCTGAAGCTCACATACATGCACCTGGTGCATGTAGACCACAGTCATCTGTGGGTACCTGCAACCCAGGAGCTCAAGATGTCGCCCACCTCCCTTAAATGATCCTCCTCTTCCTCTTCTTTCCTCCTTTCCTAAGCAGTGATTAACCACTGAAAGCATGATCTTTATCTGGTGTTTTTGTCTAAAAACTTTCATTCATGATAGCCTGAAGGAATTTATGTACTTAATAACTATGGTGGTTTGGTTGAAATGTCTTTTGAAAATAAGATACTGATAGATGATGGGTATCATATGCTTTAGTGACTGATGCCCAGTTGTGTAAGTAAAGTTTAAATGTCCCATTATTTTATTTTATGTTCTAAATTTGGTTCCAGAAAATGTATTCACAGCAGAGATTGCTGGATTTAGTTGAACTGATTATTGACAACCTAGAATCCTGATAGGTTTTATTTCAGTTTTCCATTTTGCTTTTTCCACTTGTTCAGAATTAGGCTCTCTGGTTTCTTTATAATTCTTGATCAAGATTTGTTGTTGAGAAAGATTCAAGTTAAGGACATAGTTTCATTTATGAGGACTATTTCACATAATTGAGGTAAATTGCTCTTTCTTGAAATTTATCCAGAGGGCTATGTTAGGAAAAAGTTTGAAAGTCATTAACACTTTCTATCATTAAAATCTGAAACTTGCATCAAACACCTGCTATTCTTTCTTGTTAAGGTGGATTTTGCAAATCGGGAAAGTCAGCTGGCATTTTATCACTGTATGGAAAAATCTGGTCAAGATATCAGAGACTTTTATGAAATGTTAGCAGAAAGAAGGTATGTATTTTAAACCTATCAGCATAGCTTGAATTTTAAAATGCCTAATACATAAAATTTAGATGGGATTAAATTTTATTTTTTATTCCTTTTTTCCACTCTCATTCTCTGAAAATGCTTCCCTCTTCTTCCCTCATATAGAAAAAAATATTTATTTTTAATGAATCCAATTTTCATATGGTTCATGGGATTTGGGGTAACCTTTCTACATTTCTCACTGAATGCTCCTAAAATTTGAAAGTGTTACATTTTGCCAGATTATAACTTATGCATAAATCATTCTGCCTTATAGTTTTAAATTGAATGTGATAACATGTTGAAGTACATTATAAAGAATTAAATGCCCTGCATATTTAGGAATGACAACATGTAGGTTATCACCATGTATGTGTTCATACTATTTAATTTTTTTAAAAAGCTTTCAAAAGAGCTTTGTTTTAAATTCAGATCTCTTAATTTGTGAATCAATAAGCCAAAGATTATGTAAATTGGTAGTTCTTGCAATGTAAAAAGTAAAGATTATTTCCCCTTGTTAATTTTCAACCATTGTGTGTAGCATTTGATATTTTTTCTGCTGCTTGTAGGAAACTTTACAGTTCAGAATCATTTAAGGTCTCACATTCTTAAATCAGGCTATCTCCATTGGCTTAAAACTGCCCCCAAACTGATGATTGATTCTTTTTCAGACTGAATATATTAAAACATCCTAACATAATGTCATCAAGTGCTTCAATAGTTATCACATATGAAAATGGAAACTATCGTCCAAAGGACCAAGCTGTTTGTCCAGACATGTCTCTTTGATAAGTTTCCTGGAATGTTACCCCTAGATCTCCACCCCTATACTACATATTTGTTAGACAAAAGGCTAGTGTGAAAATGCCTTTAGATGCTTCTTAGGTTCAAGTGTAAATTATGATCATGCTGCCAGAAATCCATTGAGTGCACTTCCTTTTTCCTGCCTCCTCTTGCCCCTTCATTTTGTGTAAATCATAGAAGATATATATTTCTTTGAGTCATGGAATATTGTGTAATGGTCTTTGAATGGTTAGGAGATTTTTAAATGAAAAATATCCACCACAGGCAAATTCCCAAAAGCCAAAACTTGTTAGGTTTTGATGTTTTTTCACTAGCAGATTGGAATCCACATTCCCATATATCAAAATTCAACAGTCCTCCAGCCAGAAAGTCAGTCTTGATATGAGACTTTTCTGTGTCAGTCATGTGTATGTATGTGTGTGAGTGAAAGAGAGACAGTGAGAGAAAGAACATAAGCAGGAGAATATATATGTCTGTGGAGAGAGAAAAAAAGTTCTCCATCCTGGCTCCTTCAGTAGCAGTTTGAAATCATTTGTATACTTTAAGGTTTATCGAAATTCTTAGCCATAAGAGTGGAAGGTGTGTGTTGGTGGTCTAGTGGCACCTGAGACATAAAAAAAAATCCTTAAAATACTCTGTGCATACTCTGTGCAAAGAATAATGTCTTGTAAGGGTTGGATAATGCTGTGTTAATTTTCATATATTACCACTTAAATTCATTCATTTTACTGGTAGCTTTGTCCCATTCTTACCCATGGGTATTTATTCCTGTTGAATTAATTTATCTCCTAAAGTAGAAAGCAGGAGGGTATGGTATTCACTGTGACCCAGTTTTGCCCCATTTGGTTTCAGATGGCAGTGCTTATGGAATGCATTCCTTGCAGTAGAACTTGAGCTTTGCCTTTTCCATAGTGTGGAAGGAAATCATCCCATTGAATAGTTGATGCATGAATGAAAAAATGCTTTACCTGTAATGTATATTTCAGCCTAGGAATGCAAACACGACCCATTTGTATAGGGCTCTGCAGTTTAAAAGTAATACTTCATGTATTCCCTCAAATAGTGTGTCAGGGACGTAGGGCCTTGACTCTTGTCTTGTGTTACTTATGGTGGGAACTGAAGGTCAGATGACTTTGCCGATAAGGACACAAGACTGCTAAGCAGACGGACTGGGGATAAACCCAGGGCTCCTACCTTCTAATGTGCATTGAGCCCTACACTTTACCAAAGTGATTCTCAAGGTAAGTTTACAGGGTCACATTATGCTTTGGATTTCCCATCTACTTATGGTGGTTGAATATTTATGGTAGTTACATAAACAGAGTTCTCCCAAAACCTGGCCTTTCCAAGTTCCTCAGGGACCTGCCAGGGCCTCTTATACACAGTACCAATGCTCAGCTGTATTGTCTCATGCTTAACTTGAGTTCCTTGAGGCAGGAATGCTCATTTCTTTTGGTAATAATGGGCCCGGCAAATTATGTACAAAATAATCATTTATTAAACTGGACAGTGCTCCACCACTACATACATTTGGCTATAATTTTTAAAAAATTTATGTAGTTTTAGTTAGCTTGATTTTGAAGATATCTTGAGACTGTTTTTAATATATGACTTCACTCCTGTTAATGTGGACAGTAAACTAGTGACCATTCTGTCTTAATCACTTTTATTAAGAAGGCATATGGTGTGGATGAAAGTGGTGCTTTCCTGGAGTTTGTATTTATGATGGTAGTGAGTTAAACTAGCCTAATTCCATGTGTACTAACATTTATTTGCAAGCTGGCAGGCCAGTATGTAGGCAAAGAACCTGATTCCTGTGGAAATCTAGATGATCATCTTGAAACAAATTAAAAGTATCATAGATGTCATAAAGTACTCCCATTGGAGTGAGAAAGTTCAGTATAAATTCATATAATAATGTGTTATTGATGTTCTGATGTTAGGTTTAGATCCTTCATTTGCTGTTGAAAACAGATTAGAATCCAGTAGCAGCTCTGACATATTTTTCTGAGGTTCATTCTTTCAACAAATATTTGAGTGCCTTCTATGAGCCATGCACTGTTAAAAGAATTAAAGAAATTGTGTGGCCAAGAAGGCAAAACCTCTTGCCGTTAGGAGCTTAAGTTTTAGACTTGTTATGCGTCAGTGAACCACTAATGACAGCACTGTGTAGAGTGAGCAGGCCCCAACTGCTTAAGAGAACAAACATTGAGACTAAACCAGAGCGTGAACGAATTGGCCTCTGTTGCAGGTGAATTTCATTTTAGACTCCATACACGTTCTTGTATGTAAATCTAATCCTATTTGAATGCCCTGGCACATGTCACTGTGGGAGGAAACCCGTGGTGAGCTCCTTTACAATTGAGGAATCCTCTCTCAAGGCTTGAAATCATCCGATTTGTTAGTTGGCAGGTTAGGGAGAAGTAGCATTTACTGACAGCAAAGTGCATGCCTTACATTATGTTAGCGAGGTTTTACAAATGTCATTTAATTTTCTAAGAGCATTAAGGGGAAAAGTGAGGAGACTGAGCCCAGGGAGACTGGCCCCCAAGGTATTTTTAAATTATGAATTAAGGTAGAGGTATTATCAATATCATAAGATCACATAGGTGGCAAGATTTTAATTAAATTATTATCTATTTTCCCAAACAGTGCATTTGTTTCCAAAGCTGTGGTAAGAATATCTTTTGGCAGAAAAGAAATCATGAAAGACTTAGGAATGTGGGAATGTGATACCGTCTGATACCAGTGCTTGTTGCAAGGCATCAATAGCAGAAGGGTAAAGGAGAGAGAGAGTGCTGCTGTCCGACAGAAACGCAATACCAGCTGTACATGCACTTCAGATTGTCTAGTAGACCCATTAAAAACTAAAAAGAAAAAGTGAAATTAATTTTAACTCAGTATATCTAAAATACTATTATCTCAACATAATCAATTTAAATAAATGACATAACTTAAAAAAAAATTAAATCTACCAAATTGAATCTGTGTTTTGCATTCACATCTCAATTATGACTGGCCCAGTTTCAAGTGCTCAGTAGCCATGTGTGGCTAGTGGCCACAGTTTTGAACAGCATAGGTCTAACTAGTAATCAAATAATGGCAAAGATTTTTAGAAGCAGGACATTGTAATCTCATCTGTATGATTTAATATGTAAGTGACAAGGAAACAAAAGAACTAACACATACTTTTTTGTTTTTTGACAGAGAGGAGCGAAGGGGATCTTACGACTATAGCCAAGATCGCACATATTATGAGAACATTCGTACTCCAGGCACTTATCCTGAGGATTCCAGACGGGACTATCCAACTCGAGGGAGAGAATTTTATTCAGAATGGGAAACTTACCAAGGAGATTACTATGAATCACGGTATTATGATGATCCTCGGGAATATAGGGACTACAGAAATGATCCTTATGAACAAGATATTCGGGAATACAGTTACAGGCAAAGGGAACGAGAAAGAGAACGTGAAAGATTTGAGTCTGACCGGGATAGAGACCACGAGAGGAGGCCAATTGAACGCAGCCAGAGTCCAGTGCACTTGCGACGCCCACAGAGTCCTGGAGCTTCGCCCTCACAGTCAGAGAGATTGCCAAGTGATTCTGAGAGGAGGATGTACAGCCGATCCTCAGACCGGAGTGGAAGCTGCAGCTCAGTTTCCCCTCCAAGATACGATAAACTTGACAAATCTCGTTTGGAGCGCTATACAAAAAATGACAAGACAGATAAAGAACGAACTTTTGATCCTGAGAGAGTGGAAAGAGAGAGACGCTTAATAAGGAAGGAAAAGGTGGAAAAGGACAAAACTGAAAAGCAGAAACGGAAAGGAAAAGTTCATTCCCCGAGTTCTCAGTCTTCAGAAACAGACCAAGAAAATGAAAGAGAACAGAGCCCTGAAAAATCAAGGGTTTTTAATAAACTGAGCAGAGAGAAAGCTGACAAAGAAGGAATAGCAAAAAACCGCCTAGAACTCATGCCTTGTGTTGTTTTGACTCGAGTGAAAGAAAAAGAGGGGAGAGTTATTGACCATACTCCTTTGGAGAAGCTAAAAGCCAAGCTTGACATTGATATTGTCAAGTCTTCTGCCCTAGATCAGAAACTTCCGGTCTCTCAGACGGAGCCTACAAAGTCTGACTTGTCTAAACTGGAGTCTGTTAGAGTCAAATTGCCAAAGGAAAAGGGTCTTTCAAGCCACATAGAAGTGGTAGATAAGGAAGGCAGGCTTAAACCCAGGAAGCATCTGAAGCCAGAGCAGACTGCCGATGGGGTAAGTGCTACAGATCTGGAGAAGCTGGAAGCAAGGAAAAGACGTTTTGCTGATTCCAATTTGAAAGCAGAAAGGCAAAAATCAGAAGTCAAGAAAACTAGTCCAGAGGTGGAGGATGCTCGTGTGCTTTTAAAAAAGCAGCCTGACATACCATCTAGAGATGTCATTCTGCTGAGGGAAGGAGAATCTGAAAGAAAGCCTGCGAGGAAGGAAATTCTTAAAAGAGAATCTAAAAAAATCAAACTGGACAGACTTAATGCTGTTCCTAGCCCTAAAGACTGTCAGGAGCTTGCCAGTATTTCTGTTGGTTCTAGGCCCAACTCAGACCTACAAGCAAGGCTAGGAGAACCAGTAGGTGAATCTGTGGAAAGTCAAGAAATCCAACCAAAAAAATCCACTGCTTCAAAACCACAGCTTAAACAGCTACAGCTGTCAGATGATCAAGGACCAGAGAAAGAAGATATTAGGAAGAACTATTGCAGTCTTCGTGATGAAACACTTGAATGTAAACCAGGCCAAGAGAAACCACATTCAGTAAATACTGAGGAAAAAATTGGCATTGATATTGATCACACACAGAGTTACCGAAAACAAATGGAGCAGAGTCGTAGAAAACAGCAGATGGAGATGGAAATAGCCAAGTCTGAGAAGCTTGGCAGTCCTAGAAAAGATGTAGATGAATATGAAAGGCGTAGTCTCGTCCACGAGGTAGGCAAACCCCCTCAGGATGTCACTGACGACTCTCCTCCCAGCAAAAAGAAACGGATGGACCATGTTGATTTTGATGTCTGCACCAAAAGAGAGAGGAATTACAGAAGCTCACGGCAGATCAGTGAGGATTCTGAAAGGACCGCTGGTTCTCCCAATGTCCGACATGGGTCCTTCCATGAAGAAGATGACCTCGTAGGCTCCCCCAGGCTCATGTCAGTAAAAGGGTCTCCTAAAGTAGATGAAAAAGGTCTCCCCTATTCTAATATAACAGTCAGAGAAGAGTCCTTAAAATTTAATCCTTATGATTCTAGCAGGAGAGAACAGATGGCAGACATGGCCAAAATAAAGCTGTCTGTCTTGAATTCTGAAGATGAGCTAAATCGGTGGGACTCTCAGATGAAACAAGATGCCAGCAGATTTGACGTGAGTTTTCCAAACAGCATAATTAAGAGAGACAGCCTTCGAAAGAGGTCTGTACGTGACTTGGAACCTGGTGAGGTGCCTTCTGATTCTGATGAAGATGGAGAACACAAATCCCACTCACCCAGAGCCTCTGCATTATATGAAAGCTCTCGATTGTCTTTTTTATTGAGGGACAGAGAAGACAAACTACGTGAGCGAGATGAAAGACTCTCCAGTTCTTTAGAAAGGAACAAATTTTACTCTTTTGCATTGGATAAGACAATCACACCAGACACAAAGGCTTTGCTTGAAAGAGCTAAATCGCTCTCTTCGTCTCGAGAAGAAAATTGGTCTTTTCTTGACTGGGACTCCCGATTTGCTAATTTTCGAAACAACAAAGATAAAGAAAAGGTTGACTCTGCTCCAAGACCTATTCCATCCTGGTACATGAAAAAGAAGAAAATTCGGACAGACTCAGAAGGAAAAATGGATAATAAAAAAGATGATCATAAAGAAGAAGAACAGGAAAGGCAAGAGTTGTTTGCTTCTCGTTTTTTACATAGCTCAATCTTTGAGCAAGATTCCAAGCGGCTGCAGCACCTAGAGAGAAAAGACGAAGAATCTGATTTCATTTCTGGTAGGCTATATGGGAGGCAGGTATCTGATGGAGTGAACAGCACAACTGATTTGATTCAACAGCCAGTAGTTCTTTTCCATAGCAGATTTATGGAACTCACACGAATGCAACAGAAAGAAAAAGAAAAAGACCAAAAACCCAAAGAGGCTGAGAAACAGGAAGATGCAGAGGATTATCCCAAGACCCCAGAATCTACTTCTGAGAACAGAGAGCCTGAACTGAAAACTCCATCTTCAACCGGACCACCACCTAGTGTCACTGTTGTAACTCCGGAGTCAGCATCGTTACCACTGGAGAGGACAGTTACCACTAGTGAAAAAACAGAAGAGGTGCCGTTGATGACAGAAGAGAAGACCATGGAGCCAGCCTCTGTCTCAGAAGAAGCAAAACCTGTGTCTGACCTGGCTCCCATTGCTGCAGAAGAGTCTGACCAAGTAGATTTGCCCCCAGGAGTGGACACCAATAAAGATGCTGCCAGGACTCCACTGGTTGTTGAAGAAAGTTCATCAGTTGACCAGCTGCCTTATTTAGATGCCAAGCCTCCAACTCCTGGGGCCTCATTTTCCCAGGTAGAGGTCAGTGTAGATCCAGAACCTGACAGAATCCAACCACTTTCAAACCCGACTCAGAAGCCTGAGGAAACTGATGAGCCAAAAGCGGAAAAACCGAGCGCACCTGCTAATGTTGAACCTGATGCAAATCAAAAAACTGAAGCTGTTCCTGAGGTTCAGCCCCAAGCCTATGAAGATACAGAGATTGATCCTCCAGTTGCTGCAAAAGAAAAAAAGCCAAGCAAAAGTAAGCGCTCCAAGACCCCCACCCAGGCAGCTGCTGCAAGTCTCGTGGAGAAGCCAGTCACGAGGAAGAGTGAGAGGATAGACCGGGAGAGACTCAGGCGGTCCAGTTCTCCTCGTGGGGAAGCACAGAAGCTCTTAGAATTGAAGATGGAGGCAGAGAAGGTTACGAGGACTGCCTCTAAAAACTCAGCTGTGGACCCTGAACATCCCGAGCCAAGTTTGCCCCTCAGCCGAGCAAGGCGCCGGAATGTGAGGAGCGTCTATGCAACCATGGGTGACCATGAAAGCCGCTCTCCCGTGAAGGAGCCTGTCGAGCAACCTAGAGTGACAAGGAAGAGACTGGAGCGAGAGCTTCAGGAGGCAGCGGCAGTACCCACCACCCCCAGGAGGGGGAGGCCTCCGAAAACACGGCGTCGAGCTGACGATGAGGAGGAGACGGAGACGAAGGAACCCGTAGAAACACTCAAACCAGCTGAGGGATGGAGGTCCCCCCGGACCCAAAAAACAGTAGCTGCTGGCGGCCCACAAGGGAAAAGGGGGAAAAATGAGCCCAAAGTTGATGTTGAACGTTCTGAGGCCACCACTGACGTGAGTCCCCAAGTAAATATGAAAGAAAATAACACAAAATCCAAGGTCGATAAAGAAGAAGCAGGAAGTGAACATAAACGTGACAAAAAAGAGATCAGCACAGACAAAAATTCATCTGACACCCTGCCAGTTGAAGTGGTGGAGAAAAAAACAGCCCCTGAAAAAAACTCTAAGTCAAAGAGAGGAAGATCTCGAAATTCTAGGTCAGCAGTGGACAAATCTGCAAATCTGAAAAATGTGGATGCCAGTGTCAGTCCCAGTGTCAGTCCCAGTGTGACTGCAGGCCCTTTGGGGCTGGCAGAGGAGAAGGAAGCTGGGGTCGTGGCAGTGTCCCCTGAGAAGAGTGGGCATCCTCAGGAGGAAGGTGGTACATCATCCCAGGTGAACAGTGAACCAGCTGATCCAGACAAGGAGCTGCAGAAGGAAGATACGACTGCCTCTAAGCCGTCCCCAGAAGCAAATCAGTTAGCCAGGCAGATGGAGCTGGAGCAGGCCGTGGAGAACATTGCAAACTTCACTGAGGCTGCCGCCGCCGCCTTCAAGGCAGCAGCCACAGACACATCAGAGGGCCTCTCCACAGAGGGCAGGGACAAGCCCCCACACCAAGCAAGTGAAACAGAACTGGCTGCAGCCATTGGCTCCATCATCAATGACATTTCTGGGGAGCCAGAAAACTTCCCAGCACCCCCACCTTACCCTGCAGAATCACAGACAGATCTACAGCCCCGCTCTCAGGTCCTGCAGCCGCCTGGGGAAGGAATGGAGCCTGAGACCAATGAGGCTGTGTCTGGCATCTTGGAGACTGAAGCTGCTACAGAATCTTCTGGGCCACCAGTCAGTGCCCCCGACCACTCAGCAGGCCCCACAGACACCAAGGAAGCCGGCGGGAACAGCAGCAAAATCGCCCACCCAGTGCCAGAAGCCAAAGGATCTAAAGAAGCAGAGGTTGTTCTTGCTCGGAAAGACAAAGGGCGCCAGAAGACGCGATCACGACGCAAACGAAATACAAACAAGAAAACGACTACTGTAGAGACCCGAGTCCCTAAGCCTGACCCAGTTCAAAGCAGGAGTCCTGCCATAAATGAGGGGACCACGGTACAGCCCTCAGAAACTCTGGAGGAAGAAAAGCAGGCTGAGAAGCCCCCACTCACCCCTCCAGAGTCCTGTGCTTCTGACCCCAGCATAGTTCCGTCTGTGGAGAATTTGTCCCAAGAAAACGGTGTTGAAGAAAAGACTCCAGCCATAGCACCCTCACTCCCAGACCTTCTCCCACTCTCAGAGCCAGCCCCCGTGGAGGAGGAGCCTCATGCCAGATTCAAGGTGCACTCTATCATTGAAAGTGACCCGGTGACCCCACCCAGTGACCCCAGCTTACCCATCCCCACAATTCCTTCTGTGGCTGCAACAAAGCTCCCACCTCCTGTCACCCCTGTGGGGCTCCCACACCAGAGTCCCCCTACTAAGGTGACAGAGTGGATCACAAGGCAGGAGGAACCTCGGTCTCAGTCTGCCCCGTCTCCAGCTCTTCCTCCAGACACAAAAGCCTCTGACCTTGATACCAGCTCCAGTACGCTGAGGAAGATCCTCATGGACCCCAAGTATGTGTCTGCCACGGGTATCACTTCCACAAATGTCACAACTGCCATCGCGGAGCCTGTCAGCGCTGCACCTTGTCTGCATGAGGCACTGCCCCCTCCCGGTGAATCGAAGAAGCCTCTTCTGGAAGAAAAGCCAGCAGCTCCAGTCACCAACACCTCCGACACACAGGCCTCAGAGGTTCCAGTGGCCACTGACAAAGAAAAGGTGGCTCCTGTCATTGCTCCTAAAATCACTTCTGTCATCAGCCGGATGCCTGTCAGCATTGACTTGGAGAATTCACAAAAAATAACTCTGGCGAAACCAGCTCCTCAAACCCTGACTGGCCTGGTGAGTGCTCTGACCGGCCTGGTGAATGTCTCCTTGGTCCCAGTGAATGCTCTGACCGGCCCAGTGAATGCCCTAAAAGGCCCTGTGAAGGGCTCAGTGGCCACGCTGAAGGGTCTGGTGAACACTCCTGCTGGCCCTGTGAACGTCCTGAAGGGGCCTGTGAACGTCCTGACAGGGCCTGTGAACGTTCTCACCACACCGATGAATACCGCTGCAGGAGCAGTGACGGTCACAGCGGGGGCAGGCACTGCTGCTTCCGGTGGTGGGACTGCCACAACGGCAGGTGCGGTGACGGTGGCTGGTGCAGTGATCGCACCATCAGCAAAGTGCAAACAGAGATCCAGCACCAGTGAAAACAGTCGGTTCCACCCGGGGTCTATGTCTGTGATCGATGACCGTCCGGCAGACACAGGCTCTGGCGCCGGGCTGCGTGTGAACACTTCCGAAGGCGTCGTGCTCCTGAGCTATTCCGGGCAAAAGACTGAAGGCCCTCAGCGGATCAGTGCCAAGATCAGCCAGATCCCCCCAGCAAGCGCCATGGACATTGAGTTTCAGCAGTCGGTGTCCAAGTCCCAGGTCAAAGCCGACTCTGTCACAGCATCACAGCCCCCGCCCAAAGGTCCTCAAGCTCCTTCCGGCTATGCAAATGTGGCCACCCATTCTACTCTGGTATTAACTGCCCAGACGTATAACGCATCCCCTGTGATTTCATCTGTGAAGGCCGACCGCCCGTCCTTGGAGAAGCCTGAGCCTATCCACCTCTCTGTGTCTACCCCTGTCACCCAGGGCGGCACAGTGAAGGTTCTCACCCAGGGCATAAACACATCCCCAGTGCTGGTTCACAACCAGCTGGTCCTCACCCCAAGCATAGTCACTACTAATAAAAAGCTTGCTGACCCCGTCACCCTCAAAATAGAGACTAAGGTCCTTCAGCCAGCTAACCTGGGGTCCACGCTCACCCCCCACCACCCTCCTGCTGTGCCCAGCAAACTGCCCGCAGAAGTGAACCACATCGCCTCGGGGCCCAGTACCCCAACAGACAGAACGGTTTCTCATTTGGCGGCCACGAAGCCAGACACACATTCTCCTCGCACCGGTGGGCCTGCTCCGTCCCCGTTCCCGAGGGCTTGCCACCCCAGCAACACCACATCCACTGCTCTCTCCACTAACGCTACAGTCATGCTGGCTGCAGGCATTCCTGTGCCTCAGTTCATCTCCAGCATACACCCAGAGCCTTCTGTCATCATGCCGCCCCACAGCATCACCCAGACTGTGTCCCTTAGCCACCTGTCCCAGGGTGAGGTGAGGATGAACACGCCCACGCTGCCCAGCATCACCTACAGCATCCGGCCAGAGACACTTCACTCTCCTCGGGCTCCTCTGCAGCCCCAGCAGATAGAGGTCAGGGCCCCACAGCGTGCAGGTACACCCCAGCCAGCCACAGCCGGTGTCCCCGCCCTGGCCTCCCAGCACTCTCCAGAGGAAGAAGTGCATTATCACCTCCCTGTGGCTCGAGCCACAGCTCCTGTGCAGTCAGAGGTGCTGGTCATGCAGTCCGAGTACCGCCTGCACCCATACACTGTGCCCCGGGATGTGAGGATCATGGTGCACCCCCATGTGACAGCAGTCAGTGAGCAGCCCCGGGTAGCAGATGGGACGGTGAAGGTGCCACCAGCTGGCAAGGCCCCTCTACAGCCAGGGAAGGATGCTGCCAAGACAGCAGATGCCAAGGCAGCCCCCACCCCTGCCCCTCATGGCGAGGCCCGCATCCTCACAGTCACCCCCAGCAACCAGCTCCAGGGGCTGCCCCTGACCCCGCCTGTGGTGGTGACCCATGGGGTGCAGATCGTGCACTCCAGCGGGGAACTGTTTCAGGAGTACAGGTACGGAGACATCCGCACCTACCACGGCCCGGCCCAGCTCGCTCACACGCAGTTTCCCACTGCTGCTGCCATGGGCCTGCCTGCCCGGACCAAGGCGCCTGCTCAGGTGAGAGCGCCAGCAGTCAGCTCCTGGGCCCCGTAGCAGCTGAGGTGCCAGCAAGGCCCAAGAAATAAGTTGCCCTTTTTGTGGGTTTGAAGAGCAGCTTTCTAAATTTCGGGATGAAGGGGTCAGGTCCCTGCATACAGCTCAGGGACCTGAGAAAGAGCTCTTTGTGGGAACAGGTGGGGTGGCAGCTCCTGCCTGTGGGGGGGGGGGAGGGAATGGGGGACATCCACCAGGACCCTCCATCTGGAGTGCCCAAGCACATCACCATCTGGTTAAAGCCCCTTCTGTGGGCCTGGCTGATGGGACGCCCTGCATCCGACCCTGCTCTGGGGCCCATGGCTGGTTGGTTATGGGCAGGGTGTTGTGCAAAGCAGACTCTGACTCTGTCGCCTGTCTTCTCTCCCATCCCCAGGGCCCCCCTGAAGGTGAGCCCCTGCAGCCTGGCCAGCCTGGCCAGCCCACGCAGCCTGCTCAGCCTCCACAGCCCATCCAGCCCACCCAGCTTAGTCAACCAGGCCAGCAACCCAGCAGCAAGATGCCTCAGGTCTCCCAGGAGGCGAAGGGGACCCAGACGGGAGCAGAGCAGCCTCGCCTCCCACCTGTACCTGCAAGCAGGCCATCTGAGCCTCATGCCCAGGTTCAGAGGGCGCAGGTGGAAACAAGCCAGACCTCCTATCCCTCCCCTGTGTCTGTCTCCATGAAGTCTGACCTCCCAGCACCTCTGCCTGCTCAGGCTGCTCCAAAGCAGCCGCTGTTTGTCCCCACAACCTCAGGCTCCAGCACCTCTCCAGGACTGGCCCTGCTGCACACTGAAGCCCAGCCCACCCCCAAACAGGATTCCTCTCCACACTTGACTTCCCAGAGGCCTGTGGATATGGTCCAGCTTCTGAAGGTAAGCCTGGGCAGAGGCCTCCAGGCTTTGTGCTGTGTTTACTGTCCTGTGAGAGCCCCACTTGACTTAGACTGGCAAGCTGCTCCCTGGGGGCTGTGGCCAGCGTGGCTCTGCTTTCCAGCTGTGAGCTCACTTTCTGTTTGTTTCCCTGTGAGCAGAAGTATCCCATCGTGTGGCAGGGCCTACTGGCCCTCAAGAACGACACAGCTGCTGTGCAGCTCCACTTCGTCTCTGGCAACAACGTCCTAGCCCATCGGTCCCTGCCTCTCTCCGAAGGAGGTCCCCCACTGAGGATTGCCCAGAGGATGCGGCTGGAGGCCACACAGCTGGAAGGGGTTGCCCGAAGGATGACGGTAGGACTGGGCCCTGCTCCATCCACAGGGCGGAGGGTGTGGGCGGCCATGTACCTGTGTCCTGGCCTGTCATGGGGTGCAGTAATGGCATCCTTGGAGCAGACCAAGAGGGGTATGTTCTGTCACCCCTGGGAGTGTAAAATGCCTTCAGACCCAGAAACAAGGCTTTTTTCATTTCAGCAAGCTATGAGAGTGGGCTTTAAGGTAGTCTCAGAGGCAGGGGCTTTTGTGGACTTGGGAGCCAAATTCCCTGGGCTGGACATGCCTCTCTTTGCATGGGCTGCTGTTCTGTGGGGCAGAGGCCCTGACCGCTGATGGCTGCCTCTGCTGCAGGTGGAGACAGATTACTGTCTGCTGCTGGCTCTGCCCTGCGGCCGTGACCAAGACGATGTCGTGAGTCAGACCGAGTCCCTCAAGGCTGCCTTCATCACCTATCTCCAGGCCAAGCAGGCAGCGGGGATCATCAACGTTCCCAATCCCGGCTCCAATCAGGTCAGCCTGGGGGCCGGGGCCTTTTGGTGCACAGCAGGAGGCTGGTCTCAGCTGGTCAGGCAGTCTGACTAGGCTGGTGGCATAGGCAACAAGATGCCAACAAGAGTCGTCTAGGAAAGCCCTGGAGGAGGTGGGCAAAGGGCATTCTGGGTGGAGGAAACGAGCAGAGTGTATGGGCAGGGCCACCATTGCCCATCCTGAGATAGCCAAGGACAGCTGGAACAGCAGGGTTTTCTTTGGCTTCATGGTATAGAAGAGGTTCCCAGGGAGTGAGTTCCCATTAGTTTTCTGTCACCCAGGTGCTTTCTGGTGGATGAAAGTCGCCAAGGCATTAGCTGGTTGGGAAACAACTCAATCTGGCTCTCTGCCTTGGGCCGCCCTCTTCCGGGCCCCCAGGTGGAAATGTTTTTAGGAGGAATGGTAGTGGGGTGGGTGATGTGAGCCCAGGGGTCCCACTTTGCTACCCTTCTCCCTTCTCCAGCCCGCCTATGTGCTGCAGATCTTTCCACCCTGTGAGTTCTCTGAGAGTCACCTGTCCCGACTGGCCCCTGACCTCCTTGCCAGCATCTCCAACATTTCTCCCCACCTCATGATTGTCATCGCCTCTGTGTGAGCCACTGAATGGTCACCACCGGTGTACTTCCCTGAGGCTCTGCTGCAAAAAATAAACATAGGACAACCTAGCCAAGTGGAGGAAGAAGTTGCCAAAGGGGACATACTCCACTGCCGCACGCCAGCCTCGCCCTCCTGCCCGCCCTCCCGGCTCAGTCGGACATACCCCCCTGGGCAGTGGTGCTGCTACTTGTATGTTTACATGACATTTAGCCCAAGGACAGACCACCGACCGACAGACGCTGCAGACACCGTGGGGCTGGGTGTGCTCTCCTTTTTGGAGAGAAGGAACAGGGCAGTGGAATTATTTTTTTGTTGTTTTGTTAAGAAACAAGAGAACAGAACTGCCTTTGCACTAAATTAGTGACTTGGACTTTTGCACAGTGAAGACAGGCTGTGACCCTCTGGATGTCTTGGTGTACGTGCACACACATTGAGGACGCTCACATAGGACTTGGAACTTCTGCCGAAACCCTGGGGTCAAGGAACATTTCATCGGGTTGTTTTGTCCCCATTCCTCCCTTCCCCTTGCTCATTTGGATGTCATCTTTCTTAATTCTCCTGCTGCCACCATCTTTGATTCACCTGGGATGTACAGTTTACAATCGAACAGGAGCAGAGGATTTTCTTTCTTGGTGGGATATGCAGAACTTGGGATGTGTGTATATATAAATATATAATATATATAAATATATATAATACTGACTTAAAAAATCAAATTCCCCTGACATACATTTTTTTTAATCTGTGCCAAAAATGTGTTTTCAGAGAAAATCTTATTTTCATACTCAGACTTTGTATTGTCACTCACTTGTATATGTGCGCTTCGTTTCAGCACGGGTCCTGCCCCCGTGGTTTGGAAGTGTCACACACACACACACACACACACACACACACGACTGGCTTCCCCTCCTGATACCTTGACCTCTCCCCGCAACTTCCTAACACTTATTAATTTATGAAACTGTTTTTCTCAGCGCAGTTTTGTTTTGTGTGTCCATTGGATTACAAACTTTATTAAAAAATACAAAACACGTCAAGTGTGGATGTGATTGTCACTTCGGTGGGAGGAGCGAGGGGCCTTGGCTTATGGAACAGCTGGCCCTCATCCCATTTTTGCTTTCTCCACCCAACCCGCCCCGAGTTTGGATATGAGACCTATTCGTTTCTGCCACTTAATTCTCCCTAAGGATCACTCTATCTTAGGGAAATTTCCAGCATGGACTGGACTGAACTGGTTACTGGGTAAGTGGAAGGCACTTCACATTTAGATGCAGAATAAAACCACGCCCACACCAACGCAGCAGCATCTTAAGCGAGCTTTGGTGTCTTTGTCTTCTGCCCCTTCCTTCTCTGGGTGTGGTGATGCAGGCTGGCCCTGCAGCAGCCTCCAGACAGGAGGATGGGGTGGGCGGGTCATGCTTGCCCTGCTACTGGACCCCATACAAGCTGGGGAACAGGAACACGGACCACAGAGCTGGTCGTCTCACTTGAAATATCCAGAGTTCCTCCAAACAGACCTACACTTTTGATGCAAGAAGATGGTGCCATCTCCAAGTGAGAGGTTACAGCTGCTGAGGGCGGACTGTGTGGAAAAGGGGAAGAGATGGCGTCTCACTGCCCTGCTGATGTGAGAATGACTTGCTGCTTGTAGTTCAAGCAATGCTGTGTCCCCCACCTCCCCATCAAAGCTCCTGAATGGTCATTCCTGACCCTTCAGGCCCTCAGCCTGGTGGTGGAGATTCCATCAATTGAGGGCAAGTAACCATTCCCAGAATATGGCACTGGCTTGGCCAGATCCTCTGGCCGGGTTCCTGCGGAGTATGGAGCCCTCCTGCTTCCCCAAACCCAACAGAGTAGGCCCCGGGGCCTCCTGGGCCTGGCTCTCTGCCTACCTGCTGCTCTGGCTGAGTGGGCCCCTGAGCTGGGTGCTCACTTGGTTGCCTGGATCCTGGTCAGCAGCTGTGACCAGCCCCTGCTGTGCTCCATGGCAGACAGGGGAGGTCAGGTCCTAAAGCTGAACAGGTGAGAGGCCCAAAGAGGAAACTGGATGAGGGGGTGGAGTGTGTGGAGCTGCAGTCTCTAGCTCTGAATGTGCTGCCCACTTCCCAACTTGGGGCAAAGAAGCCAGCTGGCTTCTAGATAGGTCCCAGGGCAGCTGTCCCATTCCACAGGAGGAAGAGCCTGGCTTTCTCAAGAAGCAGGTCCTGCCAGCTGGTCCCTGGGTGGAGCACAGCTGCCAGCTCCCCACCCCACCCGACAGGGAGCTATAGGCAGCATTAGAAAATATTCAGATTTATTCTCTCTAGGGAGCCGGGCCACGCCTCTCAGTTCTAGGGTGCCATCCGTCCTTAAATAAACAGGAGGAAGAGGGATGCCTGCTCACTCAGCAGGCGGTGGACAGTCAGGGGCTGTGGGGGGTGTCTCTGCTAGAGCAGGCTGGCCATCGGCCCCATCCCGAGGGCGGAAGACCAGCTCCCCTGCCTGCAGCACCTGCCCAGCTGGCCACGTGCTGCCCGGTCCATACTGCTGGTAGAAGTCCGCATCAGTCTGGAACATGACAAGTGCCTGGGCCGTGTGGATCCGCACGTGCTGGGCCAGGCTATTAGCATCCAGGAACTTGTCCCCACAGGAGTCACAGGCATAGAGGATGTGGGTGTTGGGGTCTGTGGGAGGTAGGGGGCTGTGGTCAGGAAGGGAAGGACTCTTGGGGTCCACCAGCTTTCATCCCCTACCCCCAACGGCCCCTCTCACCTTCTTCCTGCACTTGCTTCACAGCTTTACTGATCTCGGCTTTCAGTACTTCTGTCTCGTCGGCAGTCACCGCAGCCCCCACTGGTACCACTGTGGGCAGAGTCAGCAAGGCCTAAGGTCAGAAGCACCTGCCCCTTGGTTGTCACCCCAAGGCAAGCTATTTGTGACCACCCTCTGCTGCCCAGAGCCCGCACCTGTGAGCTGAGTGACAGCTGTTGCTGCCAGCGCCTCAGTGGCCAGTGTGACCATGTCATCAACAGTGACCACGCTGACCTCGCCACCCTCCTCTGGCTCTAGGATTTTGATGCCTGCCTTGCCCTGGTGCACGGTCTTCACATGAGAACGCAAGTTGTCCACCCGGTTGAAGCCACGACCGCACTTGTCACACAGGTAAGGCTTCTCTCCTGCTTGGGGAAGGCAAGGTTCTCTCCTGCCGTTGGGGTGTTGGGGGAGGACTTTGTGGCCTTCAGCTTCCCCAGCAGCCCTGTCTTTTCCAGCACAAATGCTCTGGGGTGGCCACCAGAGCTGCTCAGAAGCCCCCAGTGGCTCCTGTGCCTTCTGGAAGCACTAAGAAAATGGGGTCCTCATTTGAATTGAACTTCTTTCACAGCCACCTTCAGCAAGTGCCAGCACTCAAGGCTGGGCCCTGGGGACCCTTCCTTCCCACTACTGGACCCTGGGTGCAAGGGCTAGGCCGGGACAGAGCGGCAGGGAGCACACTCACCAGTGTGGATGATGATGTGCTTGGACAGGTCACCCACATTCACGAAGGCCTTGCTGCACACGCTGCACTTGTGAGGACGGATATTGTCGTGGTGGCGAATGTGATTGGCCAGCTGGCTGGACTGGACAAATCTGCGGGCCACAGAGAGAGGGGCTTGCACTGAATTGCCCCAGCCAGGGAGCCTGGCCCGGGCCTCCTGCCCCACCTTCTTGGTTGGAGAGGACCCCTGGGACCACCCCCTGGGCTGGGGCAGTCCTCCCAGCTCCCAATTGAGTACTAAATTTGTTCTGTGACCCCTCCACCGCGCAGAGTGCCGAGGGACCCCACAGTGCCTGGGTGGGGGCGGGCAGGGGCGGGACCTCTTGCCGCAGCGCTCGCAGACGTAGGGCTTCTCCCCGGTGTGCTGGCGCACGTGGGCAATGAGGGAGCTGGCCTGGGTGAAGGCCTTGCCGCACATCACACACTGGCACGGCTTCTCGCCTGTGGACACGGGGCAGGTGTTTGGTGCCTGCCCCTTCCAGAGGGCCTTCCCCAGGCCCCAAGAACCGCGGGGGGTGCCACCCACCTGTGTGGATACGGACATGCCGCTGCAGAGCCCCAGGGTCAGCAAACTGCCGCTGGCAGTGGACACACACGTAGGGCTTCTCCCCACTGTGGATGCGAAGGTGCCGCTTGAGGTTCCCTGTGGTGAGACCAAGGGCGGGCCTGGCATGGGGCACCACTGGGTGGTTGCAGTGGGGAGGGGTCTGAGGGCAGCCAGGGCGCCCTCGCCTACCTGAGGTGGTGAACTGCTTTCCACACTCTCGGCACTTGAGGGGCCCGTCCGCGATGTGGATCTTCAGGTGGGCCTTCAGATTCCCCACCTATGCCAGGCAGGGGTCAGAAGGGCCACCCACAGAACGTGGCCTCCACAGCCCCTCCCGCCAGGGAACACTGGTCCGTGGACGGCGCCATCTTCCTCGCGGCCAACGGCATGGTGCAGGTCCCCGCCATGAAGGGGAAAACTGCCCACCCCCATACTTTCTGGCCTGAGCCCCATCCTGACTCAAGTGGCCTCCCAGTTTCCTCAGGAGAGAGGTCAAGGGCTCGATCCTTGGCAAGGGTAATTTTCTAATTCTGCTACTATCATCTCCTTTTGTCACTAAGTCGGCCTCTCCCGGAGCAGGGGCTTGCCTCCCCTCCCCTGCCTTCCCCTGCCTGGCCCTCCGCGTGTGGGCAGGGTGCCCCACGGGGGTTGCACACCTGGTTGAACTTCTTGTCACAGTGAGGACACTTGTGCTCCTTGTCGGTGTCGTGGGTCTCCAGGTGGCGCATCTTGGAGGTGGGGTCGGAGAAGGAGCGGCCGCAGTAGTCGCACTGGTAGGGCTTCTCCCCGCTGTGCACCAGCTGGTGCCGCTTGAGGTTGCCCGACGTCGTGAAGAGCTTGCCGCAGCCCTCGCAGCGGTAGCGTGCCTCGCCCGAGTGCCGCTTCTTGTGCAGGTTCAGCAGGCTGATGAGCCGGTAGCTCTTGCCACACTCCTCACAGCCGTAAGGCTTCAGCGGGCTGGTGGTGAGAAGGGGACAGGGAGAGGAGGGGTTGCTGGGCCCCCACGACTGGGGCAGGATGAGGGCGAGGCCGCAGGTGGTATGGCAGTGGGGGCCGACCTGTGCGTCTTCTCGTGGGCCTTGCAGGCGGCGGGGTCGGAGAATGCCTTGCTGCACTCCCGGCACGAGAAGGGCTTCTCGCCTGTGTGGATGCGGATGTGCCGCTTGAAGTTGCCCGTGTGTGTGAACTCCTTCCCACAGTCCTGCAGGGCGCAGCGGGAAGGGGCGTGAGGGGCTGCGCGGGCCAGGGGGCAGGGAGGGCCGGCACCACCTGCGCCGCACCTCGCACTTGTGGATGATCGAGCCATACGCCTTGGACTCTGTGCGGTCCCCGTAGGTGCCCGAGCGCAGGCCGCGGGCCTCGGCACCCAGCTCCTGGCCCGAGTCCGTGCTCGCCGACTCCTCGCTCTCCTCTGGGGCCTCTCCCTTCTCCAGTGGCGGCCCCTCTTCCTTGACCACAGCGCCCTCCTCCTCTCTCCCTTCTCCCTTCCTGGCTGGCTCCACCTCCATTTCTGCCGCGAGAAGGGCAGGCACTGAGGCGCCTGGGAGGGTGAGAAGGGGCCTCCAAAGGACATGCCCTCAGAGCCAGGCAAATGCCAGGAAGCTGGCTTGGCAACCAGCTGTGTCAGCCCTGGGGCTGCTCCCTGCACACCCCGTGCTCTCCACGCAGGCAGGCCTGTGGTGCCTGTGGTGCTTATGCACCACAGATAAAGGATCCCCGGGCCTGGCCCAGGAAGCGCCAGTGCAGACCACTGTAGGGCACTTGCTGCCTGCAGGATGCTGTGGGCCTGTCCACTAGGGACCCCTGGCTGGCTGCACAGCGGGAAGGGTGCTGTCAGCCCACAGGCATTCAGTGGGGGGCGGTGGGCTGCAAGGGTGCTCAGCTCCGGAAAGGCGCATCATCTCCACTCCTGTGCTAACAGGAAGCAGACCAGGGTGCGCAGCCAAGAAACTCATGTCAGAATTCCAGAAGAAGAAGAGATGATGTTGACTCAGAGGCTGAAGTCAAGGGTGGGACAGCTAGGTGAAGGCTGCGTGAAGGGATCAGCTGAGGCAGGAGAGGGGCCCTGAGGAACGTGCGGGAGAGGCCAGCCTGGCCGGGAGGAGGGTACCTTGCTCAGAGCTCTCTGACAAGGCGGCCTCAGCTTCTGCAGCAGCCATGCCACTGGTGGGGTCAGGCTTGAGCTCCACCGACGGCGGCTCCCGGGGGGCATCGGCCTTCTCCGTCTGCTCTGCACCTGGGATGGCATGTGGGGACACTGAAGGCTGAGTTGGGACTATCTGTCTAGGGATGACGAATGGCTCTCCTGGACCAGGCCTGGTAGTGGCTATGGCCCGGGTGGTGCGGTGCGGGGGTGGGGTGCTCAGCACATCCAAACTCATGTTTATGCCTTTGCTCTGGCTGGAGCAGATGCCCTAAAACAAGCAATGGGTCATGCTGGGTAAGTGGAGCTTAAGGGGTATAGCTGCCAGTGCCACCCTCCCTCTCTGCCCAGGAGCGTCCCAAGGAAGCCCCTCACTGCACTGGCCCAGGCTTCGGGAAGGTGAAGGGGCAGCCAGCCGGGGCCTCAGCATCACGACTCACCACTGGCCGCGCTCTCGGCCTGGCCGCCCCGCTCCTCTTTGGGTTCCCTGCCTGGGCCTATGGGTGGACTGCTTCCGGCTGGCTCCAGCTCACTCGGCGTGGTGGCAGCAGTCTTCTCCTCTTTGGCTCTCTTGTCCTCTCCTGGAGACAGAACAGGACAGACCTGCCATTTCCCATTGGATGCCCACCACTGGGAGGGGTGAGGTGGCCCAGAATTTGCTAGCTCTTCCAGATCCTTCCTTGGGATACATCTAAGGAGTGGTTTGTTGGATAGTTCATTCAACAAGTTATTCACGGGGCACCTGCTCTACACTGGGCTCGGGAACACAGCCGTCACTGCTGCTGCCTCTGCGAAGCTCACTCATGAGACAAGGACTTTGGCCAGAGGCCAGTGCTTCGGAGAGAAGTGTGGTTCTCTGAGGGTATGCTGCCGGAACCTGGCCAGGCTGCCATAGGGGGCTTTTCCGAGGCGGAGGGGAGCAGGAGGAAGGGTGTGGGAACAGAGAGCTGCAAGGGCAAAGCCCAAGGGCAGAGGCCTCGGACCAGATGTGGCTCCTGGCTCTGGGCAGTGGGTACAAAGGAAGCTGGTGAAAGGCAGGCAAGGGGTAGGCACAAGGGCCTCTGAAAGGCCTTTCTCAGACTTGACTAAGCTAATTCTCACCAGCATCCCACGATGCTGGCAAGGCCAGATAAGGAAACTTAGGTCCAGAGAAGGGAGACAGTCCAGCACAGCCCCCATCCAAAGCCCCTGCCCAGGAACAGCCTGCCAATAATCGTACCTTCCATGGCCAAGGCCGTTGTATTCTCCCCAGAGCTGGTGGCCGGCTCAGCGAATGACTTGAGGGCATGGCAGGCTGTGATGATGTCCTGCATCTGCAGGAAGCTGGCCACAGCCAGCACATCATCCACGTTTTCAGAGCTCAGGCTCAGCTTGGCTGTGTACATAAAATCCAGCACCTGCCCCAGGCCTGCCAAGGACACAGACAGCCGTCTCAGACCCACCTCAAGGAACGGGCACCGGCAGCCTGCCGGCCACCCCACTCAGCAGCAGGATCCAGGCATGTGGGAAGAGCAGAGTGCCAGGTCACCATCTCCCCACCTCCTATGCTGGGGGAGAGGCAGGCAATGGGATTTTTAGCCTGGACAACAGCCCCCCAAAAGCAGCACACCCACAGAGCACCCACCCCACCACTACACTTCCCCACCACAGCGCATCAGCACTGGCTCTCATCAGGGCTCTGCCTCTATCACCAGGCTCCAGATCAGTCACCTGACCTCTCTGGGTCTCAGTTTCTCCATCTGTGAAAGGGGGGGAACAGCACCTTGTCCCGACCTTTTCACAGCATGTCACAGCATTCTAAGTTGGGAGCCCAAATCCTTCCCAAGGCCTTCCTAACACTCCACCTGGCCCCAACTCTGGCCATGCCTATCATGTTTAGCACTGGGGTAGGAGCCTCAGGATTGACTCAGCAATGGCAAGGGGTGGGGAGCTCAGAGCCACCTGTTCTCTGGCCCTTCTGCTGACCCTGCCCTATGTTCACTCTGCCCTGGAGCTTATGGTGAACTCTTCCAGCCAGTTTTCCCTTTACCACCTGTTCCCAGTCAAAACAGTCCCATTCCCCAAATGTGGCAGGAACTTGGGACCCACATGCTCACGTCCTGAATCCTGTGTGGGAGACCCAGAGCACCCCACAGCTTGAAGGTGCTGCTCCCAGGAGGGCAGGGGCTGTGTCTAGAGGGCCTTGCGTGGCACAGGGCCAGCCACAGTTTCTGGCCCTCAACAACCTTGGCCCTGGACTCAACAGGGTACCTGCCGCGTTACTGATGTCCAGATGCACCACATCCTTCTGGTCCACGAAGAGCATCTTGAAATACTCGCTGCAGGCCGCCAGCACTGCTTTATGGGCCTTGAAGTCAACACCGTCCACCACAAAAGTGCAGTCACACAGAAGCCCCAGCCGCCGCTGTTGGTTCAGCTGCTCCAAGACATGCTGGCTGTGCTGGGGGAAATCCATGGCTGGGGAAAGCCCAAGGGCCTTCACGTTAGCACAGAGAAAGGATGCTAACCGGTCTTGACAGCCAACCCCAAAGCACCCAGATGAGAACTGCTGGGGAGGTGGGGAGAATTAACACAAATCCACAAAGGGCAAATAACTCCAGATAGGCTCTGCAAGCCAAGACTGGCTGGCCAATGGCACCTAGATTCCTGGGTTTACTGGCCAGGAAAGTTCCCAACACCCAAAAGCATCAAGGGACCAACACAAAGCAGCCACCTATGTGTCTTGCCAGGTAATTGACATTAAAAAGTAAAAACCAAACACAAAACATCAATTCCTATCAGCATTTTTAAAAAATAAAACATGGTCAGTTTAACATTGTTTACATAAAGAATGTGTGACAATCACAGAATAAAGGAAAGATCTTTGAACTGGATATATTTGGCTTTGGGAAAACCTGTCTACTTTGTTCACATTTTTTTCAGTCTGTCCATGCAGGTAACACTGGCAGGCGTTTGGGGGGCAGTTCGGGAACCGGCCCTCTCCTGCTGTGCCCACAGGCCTCTGTGCAGGCTCCCCCAGCTTCTGGCAGCGCACTGCCCTTGGGGGTGGGCCCCCCTCTCTGATTCAAGGGCTCAGGGAACTACATGAAGTTGGGGAGTTCTCTGCCTCCACACTGTCTCTAGAGAGGGAATGAACTCTGATCCTGACCCCACGAGCTGCTGGCCTGGCTGCAGTTTCTCTGCAAAAGACCTCACTTAATGCCTGAAAATCCCACAACTGGCTCAAGTAAAAATGCCCAGAAAAATTCCAATGAACCACAGCAGTGGTGACTAAATAAGTATCTGAAACAGCTTGCTTCCCCCTCAACACCACTAGAGTCAGTCTCAAGATCACATTTTCTAGGGAAAATAAGCAGGCCCTCCTTGTGAGAGAGAACCACTTTCAAAATACAAGTTAACAGCCACTTTTGGGGCCACACTGCATAGATCCAGCAGGGCCAGGCTGTCACACCCTGGCCCCGAATCTGTAAGTGGCAGTGGTTTCTCTTCTGGCTCTTCTGGAACCTCTTCTCTGAGGGCTGGTCTGCTCAGGGCTGCCCTGGGCTGTTTCTGGCACGTACGAAGGACGCTTTGGGGCTCTCTGCCCCCAGGTTTCAGCAGACCCTCACTGGCTCTGGCTGTTCCCATGTTACAGCTGCCTCTCGGGGGTGAGTCATTCTGCCGCAGCTCTGGAGCCGCAGTGACCATGTATGGCTGTAGGGCTGTTGGGAACCACATCCAAAGCCACGCCCCCCACGCAGCCTAGCCAGCACAGATCAGCTTTGAAGGCTGCAAGGCCCACCCATCCTGTGGTGTCTGGAAGCTTTTCAAAAGTGGTGGTTTGTATTTGCTGAGTTGGGGGGAAGTCACCGGACAGGTGGCAGGGCTCCATCAAATAAGGGGAAACGTGGCAGCGGCAACAGGCTGTGCGCCACACCACACACAGCATGCCAGCCTCTGAGCCGAGTTCTGAGTTGCTGCTGCTGGGGACCTAAAAACACTCTTTTCTCCCTACAACACACCCAGGACCATCCCTTGTCCCAGCCTCCACACACAAGCTCCCATCCAGAGCCCTGGCCTCCTGGAGCTCTCTGTTGTATTGTAAGTGCTGTGGCTAAGGCCCTTAAGTATAAACAGGGAAGAGCTGGAAGCCAGCCCTGGGTCACGATCTAAGTCACAAGGTAGCTGGGCCCTGTGCCGTCTGTTGAGCAACCCGCTGTGGAGCCAGACCAGCCGGTCGTAGCACCGAGCCACCTGAGCAAAAACTGCTCATGACGCGTAAAGGCACCCCCTCTAACACTCTTAAATCCCTGGAAAACACAAGTTTCGGTGTGACCTGAAGCAAGGGAGAATTCTGGCTACTTCGTTCCGAAGCAGGTAAAATCCCAGAGGTTTTGGAGAATGTGGAAAAGAACCAATGTCCCGCCCATGGGTTAGACCCCCAGGCCAGGGCACTCAGGTCAGGGCCTGAAGGGGATGCACACCAGGAAAGGGGTGCAGGGGAGCAGAGGAAGGTGGCAAGAGAGGCCTCAGCCAAATCAACCCCAGAGCGGTCTCTCAGCAGTGCAGAAAAACACAGGAGCAGACAGGTGTGTGCATGTGCTCGTGGGCGCGCCCCTGAGTCCCAGTCACCAGTCATCCTCCATGTCCTGAGGACTCCCAGGGGAGACGCAGCCAAGTACAGGAAGGGAGGGTCCACCAGGGCCAGATCATCAATCGGCTTCTGAATAAGCCCCTTCATAACCCTTCCCTCCTGGCAGCAGCCTGGCTCCCCAACCTTCACCAGGAGCCAAACCAAAACCTGAGCCGGGAAGAAGTATCTCCCAGGCCCAGGAACAACTAGGGAGTACCCAGCAGCTGAGCCCCACTGAGAGCTGCCCCCAGGCCCCCTCGGCCGGAGCCTTCCGAAAGCAGGACCCGCCAGCCACAAGAGGTTTGACCTGCTGGGATGATGAAGTTGAGAAAAATTCTGGGCCAACAGGGTGGAAAGGGGCTGTTGGCTCAGAGGTCAGACGACTGACTGGGACCCAAGGCTGCAGGGAGCTTCCAGGGCAAGGGCAGCAAAGCCCAGCTCTCCTGGGGCTGCACAACGGGGCTGCTCTCGTTGTCCGAGGCCCTGGGGGAGGGCCGGCAGAGGCCCCTGGGCGGGGACGCCTCCAGGCCTGCAGCGCCCCCACACAGGAAGTAGCTGTGTGCTCCTGAGTGATGTCCCCCCAAAGCTAACCACACTCTCCCAAAGCGAGTGGCTCCTCCCCAAGGGCGGGTGCTGGAGGAGAAAACCGGAGCCTCTGGAACTCCTCTGAGGCAGCCTGTGAGGCTGTTCCACCAGACAAATACTCCTAAAGAAGCATCTGTTCTGACAAAATGAAAGAAAGTTAATGGGAGAGGATAAAAGGGGAGGCGGAGGCAGCGAGAGATGGGGAAACGGTGGGGGGGGGACTTGGAGGAGGAGAGGGCTGCTCGCACAGGACCCGCAGCCTGAAGCAGGCTCCCGCCCACTGTGGTCAGCCCCCAGAGGGTGCACACAGCTCGTGGGGGGGCTTGCCAGGGGCTGAACGGGGTCCTCCACAGAGAGCGGCAGCACCGTGGCCTTCATACCCGCACGCGCCAGGGGCAGAGGAGCTCAGAAGCCCCCTTCCCCTAGGTGAAGTGGTGAGGAGGTGAGGGGCCAGGGCCAGCTTCATCCCTCCCTCGGAGAGGAACTAGAACTAGGCATCGGCCCCCCTCCAGACCCATGTGCAATGCTCCAGAATGACCACGGCCATCCCCCGGCCGCCTCCCGCTTCCTCTTTTATACCGTGCGACAACAGGAACCCGCCAGGACCTGGCCCAGAGACGGGGTCTGGGAAGCGAGGCGAGAGAGTGGAAATGATGTTCATGCCTGGGCCACTCAGTGGGACGTGTGGGTGCCACTGGCCGGGGGTGGGAGCTGCCCATCCTGAGTGCATGCGACGGGGTCACTGTCTGAGGAGACCTTAAATACAAGACTAAGATCAACAGTGAGTCTGAGCCTCACTCACTGCCAGTGGCGGCGACTGGGTGCTGCTCCCTCTGCCCACCCTTGTGTGCGGGCTCTTCAGTCAGGCACAAGTGTGCGGATCTCTTCCTCCTTATTCCATCTTGCTTTTAGGGTGATAAATGTGGACCGCAGCTGCTTCCACATACGACCCTAAAAACTCAGTACAGGACGTGCAAACAGAACAAGATCACCAAGCCCATCAAGCCCAAAGTCCTCTTCCTAGAAGCAGAAAACGAAGCCCCAAACCACAGGCGACTTGCACACTCGGAGGCTGGGGTGACCCTCCCGCACAAGCCCCTCGCTGCAGCAGGGCTCCCCTCCCACGGCACCACCTGCTGCTCAGTGGTCCTCCCTGATTAAAGGGGCAAACCTCCGGTGTCAGAGCTGGGATGCCCTCTTGATGGCCAACAGCCTGGCTGCACACACAACCCCAGCCTGCCTCATTCCCATATGAAAGCAAGAGGGACCTGGGGATCCCCTGCAGTGTGATTCCAAACAGACACAACTAGTTAGCACGGACAGGGATGGCACTGCACTCGTCTCCGAGGCCACCCACAATTCCTCCCATTCAACCACACCTGCTATGCTATGAGATTTCAGCAGAACCTGGGAGGCCCTGTGACAACTCTGAACAACAGGATGCAGAGACTCTGTACCAGTCCCAGGCATTGCCTTAAGAGATCTGGAACAGTCTGTGCCCTCTTGGAACCCAGCAGCCCCACTGCAGTGGTGTCGGGCTTGTCTCTTGGAGAGATCCTATGGAGGGGCCTTGGGGAGACACCAGAGCACACGCGCATCAAGACCGAAGATGCCCCGGCTGACAGCTCTGGACCCCGTATGACAGAGGCCTTCTTGGACCGTGAAGCCCAGCTACTAACTGAACGTTGTCATGTAAATCACCTCAACACAAAAGACACCTCATGAAACAAAAAAACTGCCCAGTCAACGCAGAAAATTGGAAGAAATAATAAACTGCTGATGGTTTAAGCCACAAGGTTTTGAGGTGGTTTGCTTACAGTAAGAGGTAACTGATACAGATGGTAAACTATAAAGATAAGGGAACGACTAACATATTCAGGATAACGGTTCTCTCTGGGTGGGAGAAAGGGCAATCAGAGGTCTTCTGAGATACTGGGAGCATTCTATTTTACTTGGATACACCGTATTTTTTTTAAATTAGGGTATCATTGATATACAATCTTATGAAGGTTTCACATGAACAACATTGTGGTCCACACATATTATCAAGATCCCCCCACCGTAGTCACTGTCTATCAGTGTAGTAAGATGCTAGAGAGTCATTACTTGTCTTCTCTGCACCACATTTATTATTTTAATTAAATGTGTACATTTCATACTTCTGTATGGGGATATTTTTCAAATTTTAATTAAAAGAAAATAAAAGTGCAGTATGGGTGCCACACTAAACCTGTGCGAAGCTGGGGTAGCTCCCAGCTATGCGCCCAGCCCCTCTGGCCTAGTCTGTCCCGAGCCCTGGGCCTCTGGTGTCAGTGGAGCTGAAAGAGCCACAGAGGCTCACAGGAGTGGGATTCAGGAGGGTGGCCGCAGAGAGCACAGCCGCCCTATTTGCCCTTCAGTTCCAAAACATCTGCCAACAGACCACTGGCATCAGAAAGGGTTCTCCTTGGGTCTGGAAATCCACTCTGCTCAATTCAACAAAGCCTGAACTCCAGTTAACACCGGAATGGCATTTATGGGGTCTCTTCAACATGCCAAACAATATGGTGCCAAGAATGGCACAGCCTGATCGCCTAAAAACTAAGAAATGGCTAGTTTGGGGCCAACTTCTACACTACTGCTTCCAAAGCTGAGGGACTGGAGGGGCAGTTCAGCACAGTGGAGGCGACAGAACTTCTTGGTCAGACCAGGTAGGATGTGGGTCCAGGTTCAGCCGCCCACCACACCGGCACGTGATCTCCAGCAAAGCTCCTTCGACAAAATGGGGCCAGTGGCACTACTTCTCACATCTGGTACCAGATTAAATTAGGATTATATTTGGTAAGCAAAGGGCCTCTACAGTGCCAGGTACAAGGTTAAACGCTCAACAAACTACTGTTACCAGGAAGCAGGGATGCAGACCATAGTTTTTTTAGGCCAAGACCATTTAGATGGTTTCTACATAACCTTTCATGCTGGCACCTCAAGTGCACACAATAACTACTTGGTGACTTGACCTTGGTAATAAGAAGTTGTAATCATAACCCATTATTCCTTCTAAATGTAATCTGGAAAACTCCCAGAGCCCAATTAACATTAAGAGAGGGAGAGAGTTAAGGGAGCGGCACCAGGCAAAAGCCACTCAGAGAGACTGTCTCCATGGGGGAAGACCTTTATATTGAACAACTGCTCTGTTAAACCCCAAGGGTGCTCCTGGGTGAAGGCTAGGGCACCTGCCCAGAGTTCTCAGTGTGTCCAAACAGCACTCACTGCTCCACCTCGGACTCAAATGGGCACCTGTCAAACATGACATATTACCCAGGTTGTTAGCAAGCACTAAACTGCAGGCCTGGTTTCCAAACTGCCACACAGAGGGAAGCCATTAAGCCAGGAAACAACTGGCCTACCACGAGGAGTCACTGATCTTGACAAACCACAGCTCCCAAAACACCTTGTGCCCAGCTGCAGGCCTGGACATGACACAGCCATCTCGTGTCCAAGGGCCTTGAGGAAACTGAGAGCAGGTGACAGGGATCAGCTTTGGCTTCCAGCTGCTCAGCATTCCTGATTTTCTAGAAATACAGGTGGGTCACGTATATTGCTCAGCACACACAAACTCAGGCCAAGGGAATGAAGTCCACAGCAGGCCAGCCTTGCAAACAATGAAACCCACCTGCCTGGTGCAGCAACCCACCCCATGTGACAGCCGACCCTTTGGAGGGCAACTGGTGGAGAGGCAACTATCAATAAACCACCCCTTCTCGCATTTTCCTCCTTGGCTAGCAAGCATTAGCTTTATATCATTAGGCTTATGCTTCTCAAACTTTTAAAATCTATTTCCCCTTTAGATAAACACACAAATCTGACCCAGCCCTTCCCAGCAGCCCCAGAGTCTGACACTTCATTTACTAGAGAGTAGCCCCACCTTCTACATAACCCTATAAGCCAAGATTCAGTGGCATTTTCTTTGCTGAACTTTGTGTTACAAAAACAGTGATTTTTTTAAAATCTAAAAAGCATCTAACTATAAAATTGAATTTGATAGCAACTTTGCTTTTCAAACCATACAACTTCCACTATCTCTAAGATTTAACCACATTTCTGAAGAGGGTGCAGACATCCCCTTCCCTGACAGAGGCCACTGCTCGAGGAATACGGCTGCATGGCAGGCTGGCTGGCCCTGAAGACGGCGCTGCCCCACATCCCAGCGTGCCCATGCCAGTTTAGAGTCCATTACTTGCTCTGGGGACTCTTGAAGCTTGACGCAGGGTAAATTAAGGGCCTTGCTACCAAAAAGAATCAGAACACGTGGGACTTGACAGGATCTGACCATTCTCCCAGCATCCCCCCCCCACCGCCCTGGCAGCACGCACTACAGCCTCGCAGGAGGAATGTACAAGACACTGGGGGAGGGAGGGTCCCCTGTGAGGGCAGGACAAGGGTGGGAAGGGGCGGTATCTGTCACTGTACATCCTTTCTGCATTTTGTGTCTTACCGCTTGTAAATGCTTTCAGTTAAAGAATTAAAACTGATAAAGTAAAAAAAGGAAGGAGGGAAGAAGGAAGAAAGAAAGAAAACATCCACAAAGTCAGAGCTCCATCGTGTCTAATTACTATAAAACTGTTAAGACATTTTCTACAAGATCTGGTGACTAAAAACTTCTCAACAGGAAAAAATTTCTCATAAGGGAAATGGAAAATTCTGATAATTTGCACAAAGTATGTGTCACTCAAGAAAACTTGATGAGCAAAAATACCTTGAGGGAACAAAACTGAAAATCCCCTCCGAGAGCAGCTGGCAGCCTTTCCCAGTCACAGACGAGGCCCTCGGGCACGACCATGAAGCCTGGCTCGCTCCCGGCACCCGCCTACAACGCCTGCCCTGGAGCTGGGCCAGCCCGTCAGGTGCCCTGGGGAAGAGTCTAAACCTCGGCCCCTCAATACCCTTTCTGTAAAATGCAGAGGATGACAGGAATTTCCGCTTCATACAACTGCTGTGGGTAACTTCATCATTCTTCTTATTATATATAAACCTGTGCCAGCAATACTGATAAATTATGGGGAAAAAAGGGAAACCTAATGCTCTATTCCTTGCCCAATCAGCTATAAATGGATGTAAAATCTCATCAGTAACCCCAGCACCCATCACAAATGAAGTTTCAACCTTTGAAAAAGGACCAACACCTGTAATGCTTACTGCGCACAACAGGAACTAGAGCGCGAGGCAGGGGTGTTGGTGTTTCATGCTTGATGGAAAAAGCCACCATCTGTCTACAAGGAACACCCTGATTTTGGACCGGCAACAGGACTAAGAAGGCAGAACAGGACAATCCCAAAGAAAGGATTATTGGCCCCATGAAGCTAGTTAAAGTCCAGACGCCAAGCCAAACGAAAACATGGAGGTTGAACACCGACTGCATAGAGGCAGATGTATCTGGGCGTCAATGTAGCACATGTTTTCCATGTGACTGACTTCTCTGGGTTTGTTTCCTCAGTAGGATTAGTGACGACTAAGGTCCCTTCTAGTTAGGTTTCATTAAGTGTTGAGTAGATTATTTCATTAGTAAGATTGCCAAGTAACAAACACATGCATTTTAAGTATAAAGAACACGATGTGAATGACAATAAAAATGAGATACTTACCTAGCATTTAGCAGATTCTCTTTCCATTTAAAACTTTGCCTGTATTGGAAATCTTACCTCTTCCATCTATGAATGTGAACTATATATAGGACATGAACATCAACCATGAGCTACATACAGAAGGCCAACATCAAACTGTGTATTTACTATTCCAAACAGGATTCAACTAACGTCAATGTTTTGTAAAACTCGACTGGGAAAAACCATGAGGATACTTTGAGGAATATTTTGGGGAATCTCAAAAATGTATGTTAGACCCATATAAAAAAGTGGTCAAGAATTCAATGTCTCAATTTCCAATGACTTTTAAAAATCTGTTGAGCTCTGCAAATTCAGATGCTATAGGAAAGCAGTGTTTTGCGACAGCAGCCCTGGGAGGATTAAATGCAGCTCAGGGCCCCAGCGTTTCCCCATGAACAAACAGCCGGCCAGCCTCCAGCCCCGCAGGACCCCCCCACCTCAGCACCGGGGAATCAGCAAAGCTGCTGGAAGCCTTTTAACGGATAACTTGCAGCCCTGGCGGTTTCTTTCAGCCAGCCACTCTGAAGTGTCAGTTTCTGAGAAACTTAGAAACCACCCCCAAGTGCTGCCTGGTGCCTGGTCCTAAGGCAGGCAGCCTGAGAGAGAGACAAAGACGGAAAGGCAGAGACACAGACACAAATAGAGATGAGAGTGCTTGCAACACCACGACTGCTCTGTAAGGGGTGCAGGCCAGCCCATGGGGCACTTAGCAGGCCACAGTTGGGAAGGGCAGGTACACAGACTTAATACTTAGGGATATGAAGGACTGGTCAGAATCTGTGTTCTGCTTCATTCATATCCCCCTTCTCAACTTCACAAATGCAAATATCAACGGGGGTAAATGCTTACAGCCTTTATGGTAAATAAGATTAATAATCCTGATAAACAAAAGGCCTCTTCAAAATTAATCAACAATGAAAGCATAAGTCCACACAAAAGTGTGGACATAAATGTTCATAGCAGCATTATTCACAATAGCCAAAAGGTGGAAACAAGCCAACTGTCCATCAAGTGATGAATGGATAAATAAAATGTGGTCCAGCCATACAATAGAGTACTATTTGACAACAAAAAAGGACTCATCTATGCTACAACATGAATGAACCTGGAAATTAGCAACTATGCTAAGTAAAAGAAGCCAGTGAAAAAAGGCCGTAAATTGCACAATTCTATTTACATGGAATGCCCAGAATAGGCAAGTCTATGATAGAAAGTCGTTGCCCGGGGCTGAGGGCGACAGAGGTAAATAGGGAGTGACTACTAATGGGTGGTGGGTTTCTTTTGGGGATAAGGAAATGGATAGTGGGATGGCTGCATTCAAGTGCACACTTTAAAGGGGTGAATTGTACAATATGTGAATATCTCAATAAAATTGTTATAAAAAATTAATCAACAACAACAAAAAAATCTCCCGACAGAAAAACAAGTCAAAGATTTAACAGGCAGTTCACAAAAGAACACAACTGGTCAGTATACTCTGCATGGAAAAAAGATGTTCAGCCTAAATAAGTACAAGATACCACCTTCAGTATCAGACTGGCAAAGATTTAAACAACTGACAGTTGTCATTGTGGGCTAGGACAAGTTCCCAGTGCGTAGGAGCCTACAATGGTTCCCTCTGCCCAGACAGCAGCCTCCCAGTACTGAAGCCAAGTGTCACTGTGTTCTTTGGGTGGGTAAAAATGAATGCTTGGGTTAATTTAATTTGAATTAATGCTTGAGCCTGTGGTGCAGATACTACAATGTACCAATCTGATGCGGTATTTCACCCAGCTGTAAGTAAACTGAGTTCTGGCAAAGGACTGGGAGTTGGGACGATGGCTTTGCCCAGAGGAAATGCAGACTTGCTAATAATAAGCTTCACCCAGCAAGGCACATTGTTTCCCAAGGGCAGCAGCAGTGTGTGGAGAGACCACGACCAGTCGGGAAGGGAGGATCGGACTAGCTGCTCTGGCAACCTGCCTGCAGGGTGTTTCATTAGACAGTGCCTCATCAACACCCACAAGAATCCTGGGAGGGGAAGCTCTTAATCTGATTACCCCTGTTGTGCAGATAAACAAATCAAAGCTTAGAGAGCTTGTCACCTGACCTAGGTCTCCCTGACTTGCCCAGATTCAAAGCCAAGTTCATCATACTCCAAGAGGTGTGCTCTTCCCACTTCAGACAAGGACAAGTATGGAACACTAGGCTCAACGAATCCTTAAGTCTGTCCCCAAAGGGCAAATCCTCTGCCACTGATTGGCACTTACCAACTCTGCTTCCTTATACTAATGAGTGCTACAAAACTTCCTATAAAACCCACACGTGAACATTACTAAGTCTAACCTTAGAGTCGGGGGTGCCAGATAAAACACAAAATTAAAACTCAAACATGTTAACTTCTGGAAGCACGGCACACCAAGCACAATGGCAGACAGCTGCAGATGCTGAAGAAAAATGAGACGCCTTTTAACCTGCATCACAGAACTGGCAAGTCGACAGCAATACTCAGAAGTCAAACAAAACCGAGTCACGCTGGAATCCAGGGAGGAAGTGGAGCTTCGAGGGGGGTATGAAGGGCAGCTGTGGACGAGCAAGCTCGAGCTCCCCCTGCCCATCCACGGAGGGAGGTCTCACGGCTCAGGCTGAGGCCCCAAAGGGTTATACCTCAGTGGAAAGAAGACTGCACAGAAAAAACTGCCTCTAGCCAATCTAGGATAAATGAAGGCGGTAATATCCCCCTGAGAATCTAGATGGCCATATAGTGACCACTAGATGGCCCCCAAATGGACTACAGCCCAAATTCACATAGCTTAAAAGATATATTTCAGGTCAATAAAAAGTGATCTCAGAATGAAAGTATTAAATGGGAAAAGAACGAGGACTAACTCAAGTAGTAAATAATAAGTGAGTAAATCTAAACAAATACAGAGCTAATGACATCTTCCAAAGTTAAAAAAAGAAAAACTTGAATACAACCAAAAGTCAAGGAGGTTGTGATAGGAATTAAAGTGTGCTGGAGCTCTGAAATATTTCAGAGCAGGGTGTAAAGACACTGACCAAAGTTAGACTTTGGTGAGTTATGTAAATTGAGAAACATACCGTGTACATGGATTGGAAGACTCTATCATAAAAATGTCAACTCTATCCAAATTGATATATAATAAATTCAGAAAACTATAGTCAAGGATCCCAACACTTTTTATGGAATTTGACAAGCACAATCTAAAATGAAGATGGGTGAGCAAAGGGCCAAAGCCTTACCAGATACCAAGAATTGTTATATAAGAACTTAGTCATAAAGTCAGAGAGAGAGAGAGAATAAATGGTAAAGAGCCCAGAAACAGATGCATTCATTTGTGGACACTTTAATATGATAACGGCTATTGGTGACATTTCCAGTTACACATGAAAAGGATGTATATTTTCAATAAATAGTAGTGGGACAATTTGGTACACTTATAAAAAAAGAAAACAAATCAACTCCTTATCTCACACCTTACACAAAAATAATTTCAAAAGGACTAAAGAACTTAATGTAAAAAGCAAAATCATAAAATATTTGGAAGACAATGCATAGGGGAATATCTTTATAAACCTGAACTAGGGAGGAAGCTCTTACAAGAGAACAAAAAGGGCTAAAAGAAAAACATCAATAAATGACATTAAAATTAAGAATTTCTGTTCATTTAAAAAAACAAAAAACATAAAAAACCTATAGGGAAAAGACAAGTCACGAACCAGAAGTGGACAGTTACAACACATACAACAGACAAAAGATTTGTATCCCAAACAAGTCTATACAGTATAGCACAGAGAAGACAAGTAGGGGCTCTGATGGACAGTGACTTCAATGCGGTGGGGGGGGACTTGATAATATGGGTGAATGTAGTAACCACAGTGTTTTTCATGTGAAACCTTCATAAGAGTGTATATCAATGATACCTCAATTTAAAAAAAAGTTTATATGTAATAAAAAAACAAACAACTCAATAGAAAAATGAGCAAAAGATTTAAGGAGTTGTATGACAGAAGCTGAAACCTGAATGATCAGGAAGTATATGAAAAGATGCTCAGGAAAATGTAAATCAAACCACATGAGATCTCACTGAGCTCCCATCACATTAGTAAAAATTGTCAAGTCTGAAAATCCCATGGTTGGGAGGATGCGAAACAAACAGAACTGTCAGGTGAAGTGTAAACTGGGGAATCCACTTTGGAAACCACTCGGCGTGATTTGGTCAGACTGAAGAGGCACCCACACCTGTGACTCAGTCCCCTCCTCGGGATGCGCCCTGAGGAGGCGGTGGTGTGTGGCCCAGGAAATGTTCACGGCAGCACCTACTGTCTCAGCAAAATACTCAAACGACCCAAATGTCCGTCAGCAACAGAAAAGATAAGTGCTCATACAATGGAACATTATTCCTCAGCGCAACAATGAATGAAGGACAATGAATCCGAAACAATACGGATTCATTGCAAGAACACATGTGAAGCAAAGAATTTAAGTCATGAAGGAGACAACATAATTATATTATGTTCAAAAACAGGCAAAATTCAATGACACATTGTTTAGCGACGCAAACACATGCGGTGGAACCATAAAGAAAGGCAAGATGATGATAAAAACAAAACTCAGGGACGCCCTGGGGGTGGGGGTGGGACAGGGTCCCAGAGGGCACACGGAAGGTAATGGTAACATTCTTCTGTAAACTGAATGATGGCTGCCTGGCTGTTCCTTGCATCCTTCTTCTTTATACTGTACATATTCTTTGGCACCTACTCAATATTCAACAAAGATGATTTACAGAATTAAACGATGTTATTTCAGAATTTAAACAGTGTTTAACAGGGGAGTCCCTGACAGGGGCCCCCAGCCCCAAGTCGCGCCAGCCGAGGAGGGCTTCACCGGGCCGCCCTCGGGCTCCGGAGACACAGCTGCCCGCTGGGCCGCACAGCCCTCCCGGCGGGGCTGGAGGGGGGCTGCTTAGCCTAACGGCTCCGGGGGAAGCCTATGGGGCAGGGAGGACAGGCCCTACCACCAGGCCTCTGAAGACCAGGCGCTGAGCGCCCTTTCTGGTTTTGTCTGGGGTGGGGCTTCTGCTTGCTTGTTGCTGGTTTTCTTGAGAAACCACGGACGTACAGCACCATGTAGGGAGTACAGTGTGACTGTCTGGTTTGCATATGTTATGAAGCAATTACCACCGTAGGTTCACCTAACACCCACCTTCTCACATAGGTACAATAAAAAAGAAGAAAAGGAAAAAATGGAAACAGATTTCCCCTTGTGATGGGAACTCGTAGGACTCACTCTGAACGACTTCCCTAAGGAGCGCCCAGCAGGGTTAGCTGTGCTCCCGGCGTCGGTGAGTACGTCTGATGTCACCGTGCACCCGCCAAGGCTGCTTTCTGGCCTGGTTCCTGCCGTCAGCTGGAACTGCCGCCTCTGAGCCCCTGCACGCTGCCGTTTAGACATGAGTGAACGGCTCGGTTCTGACCAGACCCTTTCCTCCCTTCCTTTGAAGCTCAAGGATCTCGCTGTCCGATTCACGACAAGCGGGTTGGAATCCAAGAGCCCAGGTCCCGGCTCTCCGTCTGTACCTGTGGTGCTTACACTACTGCAGTGGACCTTCGCTGGCCCTCGGACTGTCAAGCTCCTGAGACCCAGGAGGATGCTGAGGAGAGCCAGGCCCCTCGGCTGACACTCAGCGCACACATCTGTGGCACTCAGTACTCAATGCCTACTCTTTGACCTTTATTATGCCAATCATTTAAAGGTTGTGGACAGTAAAAAGTAGACGACTGTGGTTTCCAGGACAGTACGGTTTTGCACAAAATGTATTTGGAGGTTCTCATTTTCTCTAAGGTGGGAGTCCCTCCCTTTTGTGGCATCCATCACACAACAACACGCCACCCTCCCTGACACCACATCTGAGCATCCCCACACCACCCGCTCCAGCACCACTCGGCAGGGCATTCCAGGATGGAAGGGTGGGGGCCACTGGTCTTTTTCGTGGCGAACTGTTAAAACTCTTAAGTTCAGCCCACGAGGCTGCACTGTCGGCATCTAAGCAGGCTGCACATCTCAGGGTGCATGCAACCAAATCAAACCTGTGATTCTTGAAAAACGGTCTCCCCTAGGTACACCTACAGACATAGATGCACAGAAGAGCTCTGCCAGGATACCCAGTTATCAGGGAGGGGCACTGGTGCAGGTGGGGAGGGTGACTTACCTTCCACAGAACATTGTTTCCTACCTTCTGATTCTGTACCTCGTGCATGTATTCCTATGTCAAACATGTTTTTCCTCCTCAACTCTGCATACTTTCTTTCCTGACCCTCTCCAGGGTCCTCTTCTAACTACACACAGTAACACCAGTTACCAGTTACAGAGTCAAGGACTCAACTAAGCATTTTACATGCATCACCTCATCAATAATTCCACCCAATAAAGTTACGTGAGATTCATCATTATCCCCATTTTACAACGGAGGAAACTGAGGCTTAGAAAGGTCAAGTAACTCTGCCTGAAGACACACATCTATTAAGTATAAGAACTGGTATGAGCCCAGATATGTCTGACTCTGAAGTTCATGCTTCTAACCAGCACCCTATACTGCAGGGTTCTTGGCCAGGGGAGATTTTGCCCTGATGTTTGGCCATGTCTGGAGACACTTTTATTGTCACAGCTGGAGATAAGTAGATACTAGTGGCATCTATGGCTGGAGGCCAGTGATGCTTCTACACAGCCCGAAGTGCATAGGATGGCCTCACAACAAAGACGTTCACAGCCCCAAATGTCAACAATGCCAACAGAGAAACCCCGCTCTACCAGAAAGACAGAAAACAGAGAAACTCTCCCGCCCTAAACTTTCATAGTTCAGGTCACAGTTCATCATATCTGCATCCCATGTTACAGCCTGAATGCAACGAAGTCAGCCGGGTCTCCTCTGTATAGCATGCCAGCCCGCATCACACGGGCGTTCTCCCCAGCCTCAGCTGCTGGTTCCTCTTCAGCCAATCAAGGCTGATCGGCCACCTGACAGCATTTACTGCACACCAGCTCTGTGCCAAGAAATGAGCTACAGTGGGAATTCCAGGAGAAACGAGACCCTGTCCCTGCATGCAGGATGCTGGGCCTAACGGGGACAGACAAGGAAACCTATGATTATGGTCTGAGGTAAGAAAGCACTGAAGGACTGGTTCAGGATGCCAAGAAAGCACAGAGGAGAGGCTGCACGGGGTGCCGAATGGGGCGCAGAGAGGCCTCCCAGAAGCATCTGACCTTGAAGGAATTAAACAGGCAGAGGCAATCCTTTCCTTCCGAAAGGCCGCCTCACCAGACTTTTCTGAGTGTTGTCTCTGAAACCCACAAACTGACAGCTTTAATTAGAAAGCCTGGTGAACTGAGAAAAACAGGGAGGGCACAGAGCAGCCTTGATCCTCTCTGTACAATTCCTGCCCCGAGGGAGGATGGCAACCAGGCTTCTCCATACGTCTAGGCCTTCTTCCTCTGCACTCCTAACTGGCCCATCTGGCTTCAAACCGTCCTGTGCCTCAAAGTAGGAGGTAACTAGCATTTACAGGGCAGACCCTGGGAATTACAGGCTTGAACTCACATAATTCTCAGAACAATTCTGTGAAGGAGATATTGTTACCCTTATTTTACAGATGAGGAAACTGAGGCACAGTGATGAAGTAACTGGCCCTGAGGACATAGAGCGACTGAACAGGGAAGCAGGGAGGCAGGGATTCTCACCCAACATCAGAGTCCTGGCTGCCTCTCTCTGAGGGGACCTTCAAAATCATCAGCCCCAAACATGTCATTCACCCTGGACCACCGCGACCTCAGTAGAGCCTTCCAGCCTCAGGCGTCCTCCTGTGCACCACACGCTTCTGAACGACCTCTGTGGTGTTCCATGCATTATGTAGTGATTGTCCACACGGCTAAGAGCTCCTTGCTCCCGGCATCCTGTCTTGCTCATCTACACATCCCCAGCACCTAGCAGTGTCTGTCACGTCAGGCAACAGAAAACACGGAAGCTGCGAACACGCCTGGACTCCCAAGGCCCACATGGCATAGACCCTCCCAAAGCCAGAGCGGCCACCTTGGGGAGAACCTACGCCCCATTCAGCGGTGCAGTGGCCTTCCCTCAGGGTGGGCCCGTGAGCCAAAGTCAGCAATCTGGTCACATCAGAGACCAAGCAGGTTCTCTCGGCCAGCTCTCCCTCCAGCGCCAGGAGAGTCACAGTGCGTTCTCTGGTTGTACACCAAATGCTTATGTTTAGGCACATGCTGTACAAAAAGATGTATCTTCAAACATCAGAACTTTAAAAGGAATGAACACATGCTCCCTGCACTGTCTTTCCCTTTTGCTACATGGAGTGCATACATGATGGCAGGAGCTAGAGCAGCCAGATTGGACTATGACATGGAAGCCTGGGTTTGAGCAAGGAGAGCCCCCTGTTCCCAGACACTTTACGGATCAGAGCAAGATGCCCTCCCGGTTCTGGACTGTCTGCTTCCAGACTGGTAAAGGGTGAGGAATAAACTATTTTGTTTCAGCCACTGTATTCTGGGATTGCTTTGCTGGAGCATTTTAGATTGTATTTGATTAAAACACGGTGTGCACACTGCCCAGTGATTAACCTAGTCTGGTCTTTGTTGGTATAACAATAATAATGATATCAATAATTTCCCGAACTAACTAGGATTTTGTCATTACTGTGTAATTTTAAAGAAAAGGCAATGCGGGCCCCGGAAGATGACTGGTTAGCCAGAGACGGGTAAGATTCCTCAAGGGAGGAACAACCTAAGACAGGCACAGTCGCAGGGGGCCATCTGGTGAGAAAATGGGGAGCAGCAGAGGTGAGGCTTAGAACCTCCCCCCTCATGTTCTGAGAGAAATCTTCTGCATACATGGATGTTTATTGCCCTCGTCTAGCTCGGATTAACACATAGTCTACAGGCACACACCTGATCATCTACATTTGCTCTCTTACAACACTAAACTCTGTTTTCTACCTTTATCTCGTATCTACCTACCACTTCAGCATTTTATTAAAAATAATAATAATAGAGAAATGTGGTATCCACATATAAATCAGGTTTAAAAATCAAATGAGTATTCATATTTGAACTGACTGTTTATAGTTCATAATGCATTAACAAAACCGAAAGCTTCTGTGATGACTGCCCTTGCACTGTTCACCATGTAACTTATTCACTATGTAAGAATTTGTACTCCATGTAAGAATTTGTTCGTTATGCATCAGAAGATTGGAGACTGACGAAAAATGGGCTTGGGGTGGTTTAATGATTGTGCATTGAGTATTGACCCCCCTATACAGAGATTTGTTGTGGTTAACAACTATTTGATCAATAAATATGAGAGATGCCCTCACAATATATATATATATATATATATATATAAACACACTTCCAATTGTAAAATAAATAAGTAACCGGGATGTAATGTATAGCATAAGGAATATAGTCAAGATATTGTAACAACTTGGTATGGTGATACCTGGTACCTAGAAATATCATGTATATAAATGTTGAGTCGCTGTGTTGTACACCTGAAACTAATGTAATGCAATGCTGTTGTCAACTACCCTTCAATAAAAAAAAAAAAAAAAAAAAAAAAAAGAAAAGGCAATGCGGAAAGGGTGATTTGAAACACATTGAGCCTAGAGAACAAAGACGAAAACGGACTGATCACCTGCTGTTTCATCCTTGAGTACTGTGGACATACCTCAGATTTCCAAGCGGCCAAGGCTATTCTTTTCTGACAGTTTGTCTGTGCAAACTCCAGCTTGGCTCTCCTCCTCCAGCTCATTACCTGAATCAAAGACACCCAAGTGGGAAATCTGATGAGAACCCAAAGGGCAACTGTCCCCAAGAGCTGCCCTTTTCTTCATCCACCAAACACAGGCAAATGCAGAGCACTGAGCACAGAGCGTGGCACAAAGTAAGTGCTCAGTAAACATTCAAGGGGAACATTACTGGCCTGCTGCATGCCATACCCTGTGCTGGACACCTGGGACACAACACGATAAACCCAGTCCCAGGCCCCACAGGCAGAACACCTGCTCACAAAAAGACATAATGCAAGGTTGACAAGCAAAAGCAACAAGGCTGTGCCCAAGTATTATCACAGCACTAGTGTCCCTCTGGGCTGTCCCGGACACTTGACTTCTCATTTCATCCCTCACGCTAGGTAAGCACATCTTCTCCCCCAACTCTTGTGACCCTTGATGACAACTGCTAGATCACCACTGCGTAGCTCCACTTGAATGTTCTACAGGCACTGATTCTGACATATTCAAAACCAAACTTATCTTCCCTCCTCAAGGCTGCTCCCCATCCTGTTCCCTATGGCATTGAGCAGTGCCACCACCCACCACTCAAAAACTTGGTCAATCCTGACTCTTCTCTGCCTTTAACTCCCTCATCTAAGCAATCATAAGTCAATTCTACCTCCAAAAGAGCTCTCCCACCCTCTGCTTCTAACCTAAATCAAGGCCATCCTCATTTCTCACCTGCGTTATGCTAGCAGCCTCCTAACTGGCCTCCAGGCCCACTGCCTTTAATATATTCTTCACATAGCCTAAGTGATCTTTCAAAGCCACAAATCTGATTCTTAAATGGGCTCCCCTTAACCTAAAATTTAAAGTCGTTCACTAGGTTTACAAGGCCCCCTAGGACCAGACCACAGCCTGCTTCTTTAGTCTCACGTCTCATTTCTGTCTCTAGGCAAAGAACTTAATTCAATTACACGAGCTTTCAAGCTTTCTCACAAACTCCATCTTCAACTAAGAATACTCCCCTCTTTCCTGCCTCCGCTCTCCTAAGCATCCTTTAGATCTCAGCTTCCTGGGAGGCAGAGACCTCCCTGGAATCACCTACACTGAGTGAGGTGCCTCTATGCTGTGTTTCCAGAGCAAGGAGAACTTTCCTGCTTCTCGGAGCTTTGGGTGATGATCTTGATGTGAGTAATTAACAGCAATAAACACAGGCAGCGTTCACTTTGTATCACTAAGGGTTCACAATACTTTATTCCTATTATCTCATTTAATCTTTTTAACAACCTTAGGAGGCAGATTTTCTTATCATCTCTACTCTAAGGATGATGAGACCGAGGCAGAAGGAAAGCCAGAACCTAACGTGCTTGAGGACACAGCTGGCGAGCACTGAGTCAGGACTCAAACCGCGGCTGCCTGGCTCCACAGTCCACACTTTCAACCACTGCGCCAGGATCAAGTCTGTCCCGTTCTTAGAGCCTATCAGGTGCTGAACCACCGTCTGGGGGCGAAATGAATGAATGAATTAATCGTACACAGGGGCAGCGTCGGCTCCCGTTCTGCCAGCACCTCCGGATCAGGCAGGCCTGAGCCCTCCCGTCCCCGCGCGCCGCTGTGCGCTGCCGCGGCACCGGCCACCTCGCGGCAGCATAACGCCCCCCCGCCGCGGCGCGCGGGGTCAAGGGACGGTGACAGCCGGGCGGCGGGGGCGAAGATGCCACCAGCTGGGGTGTCACCCAACCAGGGCCGCGACTCACGCTCCCCCTGAAGGGTGAACCGGTCGGACCGCTCCTTCCCTGCCGGCTCGCTGGGCGGCGCCCCCAGCCAGCTGCCCCGCGCCCTCCTGCCCCGCGGGGTCCCCTCAGTCCAGATTTCCTCCCCATTTCACTTCCCTCCCCTCCCCCACACAACCGCTCCCGGAGCCCCGCTGCGCCCCATCCTCCGCCGCCTCCGCCCGGCTCCCTGGACACCCCTAGCGTTGGGTGCTAGCTGACCCTCACCTGCCATGTCCTGGGCCCCACCGCAGAGGGAGGTGCATCACGGCCGCGAGAAGGCCGGGGACGGCACTTTACAGCAGACAAAGGGCGCCGCCATGTTAGAGTCGGGCGGAACCGACCTCGCTGGCTTCCCGGCTGCAACTTCCGGCGCATGCGCATCGCCCGCGCCAGCCGCTGGCCCGAGGACAGGCGCATGCGCTTTGCTATCCCGAAGTTTTATATTTCAGTTACTTGTGCACTTAGAAACGTGCGCATTGTAACCCTTCCTTGGCTTTCTCTTCCAAATACAACAGTGACAGCTTCTACGTATTCAGCGCTTACTGTGTGCCATGCACTGTGTGAAGCCCTTTACGCTTATGATCTCATTAAATCTCACCAACTGTAAGGTACTATTTTTCTCCCCCTTTTGAAGAAAGGACAACGAAGGCTCAGAAGGGGTAAATGAACTTTGCCCGTTGTCACGCACCTTACAAGTGGTGGAGCAGAAATGTTAACCTACTTGGGGCTCCAAAGCTGCAGATTCCCGATGATGTTTTTTCTACCTTCTCAGCCATCGATTACCTCCTTCTCTATTTAGGGCAGATGCAGAATTAGCCTGGGTGTGAATGAGGATGCCTGGGAACAAAAGCGTCTGCAGCCCCGAAGGGTCCCACTGCGGCTTCTTTCCAACTTTTCAGCACCTCTCAGCCACTGACTTCTCTACTTCCTCACGGTTCCTGGGTTTCTTCTTTCTTCACTTCTGATCCTGTTTATTTTCCATGATCCATTAGTTTCAACAACACTCCATGATCTTTGGTCCCTTGACTTCTTGTCACAGGGTTTTGGTGAGTGTTCCAACCCTGGGTAAATCCAACTGCTCCTTTTGTCTTTGTCTGCACCCAAACAGCCAAGCATAGTAGGAGAAAGTACCCAGTGGGATGCACTGTTTCCTACCAACTCATGATTGGTAGCTTTAGGAGGAACTTCAACAAATGTCAGTTTGGCCAACTCACTACTTCTTCTCTTCATAGTTACTAGAGAAATGAAAAATCTCAGCAGCAGTTGACTTCATCATTTCTTTTACAGGAAAAATAATAGCAAATGTGATGGGAACCCTTTTGCGTTCCCAGTACTAAGCATACAAATCTACTTGTGTCCATCTGTGTTAGAGGTAGTCAGTTGGGACTCAGCATTCATTCCTTCCAGATTCTAAAAAATTAAAATTTTCTGGACTCAGTTGCAGATAGATTCCCAGACACAGATGGGTTCTGGGTTCTGCCAGTTGGTAAGATTTGGAAGGTGGAAGTGAGGCGGTAGCCATTATCCTACTGATGTTAGCTGATTTCTGCTAGCAAGCAAGGTCATGCAGATATGAGGATTTGCAACAGTGTGTGTGGCCAGTCTCCAGCTTCATGAGTATTCAGAAGCATCTGTGAGTTGGTGGCAGCCAAGCTCAGCATTCTAGTGCCTAGGAGTCAGCTTCTAGTCTCAGATCCCTGGGATCCCTGCTGTGGTCATGTTCTTGAATGCAATCTTCCTGATTGAAGCAGAAGTAATAGGCCCTGATTGGTGAGCTCTCTGGTGTGCTGGGAGCCATTACCAGAAGATCAGTCTAGAGACCATTGTTTCAGCCTCTCCAACAATGTTATAAACATCCTATTCTCTATATTAAATCCCTTAAAAGAAGTCTAGAGAAAACATGAGAGATCCTTGTGCTGATGGAAATGTTCTGTGCCTTGACCGTATCAATATAAATATCTCCATTGTGATATAGTACTATAATTTTGCAAGATGTTACCATTGGGTAAAACTGGGTAAAGGATATGGGGAAATTGCTCAGCATTATTTTTTTACAATTGTATGTGAAACCAGTTATTTCAAAATAAAAAAGTTTAATAAAGAGAAAGCCCAGCAAGGCTTCTATTTCTGCAGGAAATTCACCCACAAGGATAGAAATCAGGGCATTATATTTGAAGGTGATGCAGATCTGGTCTATTTCATGTAGGGAAAAATGGTTATATAAGTTATCACTTATCACAATAAGTACTGTTGCCGAGGGGAAATGCCTAATGAAGACAAGTCTTTGGTAATGGAGTAGTTGCTACAATTAACCATTACGGTGGGAATGAAGACTATAAAGACTGTAGGGTGGACTGGCTATTTATAATTATATTACACTGAAGACTTTCAAAAAAGAAATAGAGTTTAAATTCTCAGCTCAGGACAAGGCCAGAGAACCACAGACCATGGTTGGCTGTTCTAAAAAATGTATCTCTTGTAGCCAGAGGATGAAACTTGGATAGAACTGATTATGTGGGTTGCTGAATTGTAATATAATTGCAATATAAGTTGTATTCACAGTCTGGACAGGTGCACTGAATGAGAATGAAGAGCATTTAGGAATCGAAATGGAGATATTTGGGTGGTTGCAGATGATTGAGTTCCCTGACTCCCCAAATCCAAAACCCAATGAAACTCTCTTGCCAAAAGAAGTAGTTCCTCCTCCCATCACATGAGGCTGACGCTGCTTTCCCTGGAGAGCATTTAATGACCTCATATGAGGAAGTTATTTTCAAGGAGATGCTGATTCCTCTCAGTACGCCATTACCCTCATTTGTCTTCAGATCTATAAGGAGAGTCTGATTGCAAAGTGCCCCAGAGAATAACACTTGGTCTGACCATGGAGGTGCCTTACACACAAAAGAAAGAAGGAAGGAAGAAAGGGAAGAAAGAAAGAAGGCGAGACAGGAAGGAGGGAGGGAATGGGGGAAGGAAGTCTTAGGTAATAAATGAGCTGAAATGGAATATAGGCATAACTGAACTCTGTGCTAAGTCGAGGAAGAAGGAACATAATATTAGACTTGACCAATTCAATATAAGTGCACATT